>NW_021604656.1:3509513-3530845 GCF_004785775.1 Grammomys surdaster
TGTGTGTGTTTTGAAATGAATGCTTCATAGCATTACAGGAAACTTACCTTACTGTATCCCTTTATAATAATTTACCCATTGGATCAAAACATCTGAAACCTATGGTCATAAGCTACTTGTCTACCAAGTCAGTGATCTCTCACCTTCCCTTCCTTTCCCTTTCCCTCCCCCCTCTTCCTCTTCCTCCTCCTTCTCCTCCTTCCTCTACTTTTCTCTCCCGGAGGCTGACCTTAGCCTTTCAAGTGCTAGGACTCAAGGCATGCACCGTGATGCCTGGCTCAGAGCGGTGAACCTTAAAGTGTGCTTACCAGACTTTAAGCAATGTCAATCTCACCTAGGAACCTGAGAGAAATACCATTTGGGGGCTTACTCCCAAAACTCAGTCTCTCAGTCAGAAACATTGATGTCTGATCCTGCAATCTTAATTATACACACTCTGGCTGAGTCAGAAGTTCATTAAAGATTAGAAAACACTGCACTACACACTGCTTAGATAGAACCCAATAGCTAAGCCTGTAGGAACCCCACTTTTTTGGCTAAAGATATTTTAATTTGATTCTATTTATTTTTTCAAGTTACTTGAGCCCAAGCAGCAGGATTTTGTCAATATCCCACAATTTTAAAATAGCCATGAGTCTTATTTTGATTTTAACGTCCCTACTCTACCACAAAGCAACCAAAGAATTCACTACTTACTAACATTTCCCTCTGTTTGGGGATACAATTTTATCCTTAGAACTTCTGTTTGTTCACAGCACTGAAGTATACAGACACTCTGGGTCTTCATAGCTCTCTGTGTGTACCTTTTCGGTGGTTTCTGTCAACGAGGAACTCAACAAACTCTTACTTTGACAGTTTAAATTCCTACAACACATATTGTTGATGAAACTGCGGTAGAACTTAGGATAATTTGGTACCATTTGCCAAAATAACAATAAAAACATAGATTTGATCCAAAAAGCCTGCTTCTGGGAATTTATCCTACGGATCTACCTGCACACAGAGTGTGCGTGCAGGTATCTCTTCCTTATCTCAGCCAGAAGCCCTAGTCAATGAAACACTAGATTCAGGTTACCTTTCTCAGCCCCTCAGGGCCTCTTTAACCTGAAGGAGTAATTGCTCCTTCTGCCAGTCGCAGGCCCCACTACCGGGGCAATTAAATACTCTATCAGAGGTCCTATCAGCCCACTCCAGTGACCCTTCTTCTTGTGAATCAAGCTGGCTGCCTAATCACATCTCACACCTGCAGCCAGGGGCTGGTAACCAGCACCGCCCACTGTGGTCAGTTGAGAGCAGCAGTAGACAACCTCTCAACCTCAGCGTTTTTCAAGCCCGCCGACCACGCGACCCAGCCTCTCAGTTCTATCCCTCCCTTCCCTCCCTTCCCTCTCTCTCTCCTTCTCCGAGGGAAAGGGAGCCCGGTTCCTCCAGGGTTCTGTGACACTGCCCTAACCCGGGCGCGCGGCTGCCCGGCGGTGGGCGGGGCTCGGGGCGGGACCGGTTCCCCGGAGGCGGGGCGGTGGGGCGGGGCGATGGAGGGGGCGGGGCCGGTGGGGTACTAACCCCGGTGTCGGCGACGAGGCCGCTGCAGTCCCTTCAGCAGCTGGAACCGGAGTCGCAGTTGCCGGGGCCGCTCGCCGCTGGCGCGTGGCTCCGCTGGGCCCGTTGCTATGGAGGACTTTATCGTCATCTCCGACGACAGTGGCTCCGAGAGCTCGGCCGGGACCCGCTCGGGCAGGGCGCGGAGGCTGCGCCGGGCCCTGTCCCGGACCCCCGGCGCGCTGCCCCGCCGAACCGTGGTGAGTAAATCCACTGCCGCTCCCCACGCCCGACGGGAGCCGAGCGTCGCCCCTTCGGGGCCTCGGCGTTGTGACCCTGGCTCCCCGCCACTGTGTCTTCCCGCCTTTGGCGGCCTCGGGCCTCGAGGAGCGCGGCGGCGCGGCTGGCAAGGCAGGCCTCGGGCTGGCTAGCGCTGAGCCTACAGGGCTGTGCGGCGGAGCCGGCCGAGCACATGGGCGACACACTGAGCACCAGTGCGAACTGCCAAGCGGTGGCTGGCAATGGCCTCCGGCCCGAACTGACCCCAGAGCTTTGGCAGCGGGAGGAGTGGGGGTCCTGGCCAGGCCGCAGCCGCCACCCGGACCTCGAGGCGGGCGCGCGGGAGCGCGTAATTGTTTGGCTTGTGATGGGCACAGATGTGTGCAAGGAGGTAACAGGAGCCCCGGCTGCGAGAGAGGGAAGCGCCGCCCTTGGCACGGTGGCGGCTGCGCTGCAGGGCCTAGTTCCCGAGCCAGGGCCCCGATTTTTGAGTTGTGGAGAAGGACGGTTTATTTTGCTTTGCAGATGCGAATCGCATACAAAGCCCGGGGGCGGGGCACTCGCACCTTTGTTTTTCCTCCAGGTTCTTTATCTTTGTTCTTGCTCCTGAAGTGATAGGATAAAAATATCTGTGGTCTCTGCGTTTCTAGAACTCTCTACAGAAATTTAGTGAACCCCTACCATGATCCAGATCTCGGTCTCTGTTCTTCCTAATATATGTCCTAAATCAAGGTCAGCTACTCCGTAAGCAGGTAAATCACTTTTTGAGTGCTCCTTCATTCTAGGTTGCCTTTGGGAAGTTGGAGGGTCTTCCTACACCCGAAGGTAGGTGTTTTAGGATTACTGTTGCTGTGATGAGACACCATGACCCAAAGCAACTTGGAGAGAAGTTGGTTTATTTAGTTTACACTTCGGTTTTCATACTAAAGAAATCAGAACAAGAATTCATGCGGGGCAGGGACCTGGAGGTAGAGCTGTGCAGAGGCCATACGGAGAAGTGATGCTTACTGCCTTGCTACCTCTTGCTTGCTCAGCCTGCTTTCTCACAGAAACCACTAGCCCAGGGGTGCCCCCACCTACTATAGGCTGGGCCTTCCCACATCAGTCACTAATTAAGGAAATGCCCTACAGGCTCGTTTACAGCTGGATCTTAGGACACAGATTCTCACTGAGGTTCCTTTCTCTCAGATCACTGTAGCTTTTTACAAGTTGATCTAGAACAGTACGCATTCTCTGTCTTAGGAGAGGAACTTAATTTTGCATTTTTTGTATTATCTAGCTTGCCAATATACCTTTATGCTACTTTATCTTTGATAGTACCTTTATTGTGTTATGATTCATCCACGCAATACGTCGGATTGTACAACCATCATAGCTAATAAATCGTTTACTTCACTCTGAAAGGAAGCCGTCTTCTTCTTCAGGTCCACAAACATCTTTGGAAAAGTGACTTTTCACCACCTTGATTTATAAACATAATTTTAAATAGAGATAAAAATTGAGGGTTGTAAGCTATAACTTTCCCATTTCCACTGTCTCCAGAGCTACAGTATGTGTGTGTATTTGTGTGTGTATTACTATAGAAAAATTTCCCTATATCTATGCATAAATGTATTAAAATGTCTAATTCTTTTCTAATGGGGCTGTACTATTTTTTTTTGAGGTAGGGTCTTTTGTAGTTCAGGCTAGCCTCAAATTTGCTGTATAGCTGAGGATGACCTTGACTTCTGATTCCCCTTCTACCCCCTGAGTATTGAGATTACAGTCGTGTACAACTGTACTTGGTTTATGGGGTGCTGGAGATCAAACCTAGGGCCTCGAGTCTTAGGTATTATTATACAAACTGAAATGTATTCCCAACTATGAGATTGTAGTAACTTCTAAAACTCTCTTAATAATTTAGGTGTTTGATTTAAACACCTCTACCATGTTTTGATTATAGGCTATTTTGTTGATATTGGTGTTCCATGTATATAGTAAGTATCCTAGCACATGGTAATTCATCAGTTTCATGTTCTGACATTAAAAAAATGATTCAACTGAGCCTGTTTGCTCTTGCTATTGGAGATTGATTGTGATGAGACTGTCTGTAGAATAAGTTTTTTACAATGGAATATGTGCTACCCCAGTTTTTAATTGGCTTTTCTTGATAGCTTTTTTTTTTCAGTCCTTTATATATTGTGAGTAGTAGACTTCTATCAGATATGTAGTTGTTAAAAATCTTTTCCTGCCAGGCAGTGGTGGTGCACACCTTTTATTTCAACATTTGGAGGCAGAGGCAGTCAGATCTCTTAAGTTCAAGGCCAGCCTGTTGTACAGAAAGACTTCCAGGACATCTGGGAATATTTTTTTTTCCCGAATGACTGTGTCCTTTGCCATGCGGAAACTTCTTGGTTTCCCATATATTGATTGCTGATCATAGTCTCTGCACTAACAGCGTTCTGTTCAAAAGGTCTTGTCCTGTGCCAAGAAATTCAAGGCCGTTCCCACTTTCTCTTCTATTAAATTCAGTATGTCTGGTTTTGTTGTTGTTGAAATCTTTGACCCAGTTGGAGCTGACTTTTGTGCACGGTGGTAAACGGGAATAGGTCTATTTGCATTCTTCTACAAGTAGTCGTCCAGTTTGACCAGCACCATATGTTGAAGATGTCTCTTTTCTCGTATGTACTTAAAGCTTCTTTATCAAAAGTCAGGTGTCCTTAGGCGCGTGGACTTATGTCTGGGTCTTCAGTTTGATTCCATTGACCAACATGTGTCTGTTTTTGTGCCGTGCCCCGTGATTTTTAGCACTATAGCTCTATAGCACAACTTGAAATTGGGGATAGTGAGGCCTCCAGCAGTTCCTTTGTTGTTTGGGATTGTTTTAGCTAACCAGGGATTTTTTTGTTTGTTTGGGATTGTTTTAGCTAACCTGAGTTTGTTTGTTTGTTTGTTTGTTTGTTTTTCCATACAAAGTCGAGGATTGGCCTTTCAAAAGTTGTGTTAGATTCTGATAGGAGTTGCATTGAGTCTGTAGATTACTTTTGATATTAATCCTACTGATCCATGAGCATGGGAGATCTTTCCATCCTCCTCTGTCTTCTAATATTTGCCAGAGCTGGGGGCTGCTTCCCTGGACAGAGATGACTGCAGGTTTCCAGGGAATACGTGCCTGCTGGAGTTGGGAGCTTGGGTGCACAGAGTGGTGGTGGTGGGGGGGGGGGATGTGTGTGATCTACAAGAGACAGGGAACAGGAGAGGCACAACCGGTGTGTTTGTCTCATCTCAGGATGACACTGGAGGACTGGATTTGGAAAGGACGGGTGAAGATCTGCCATAACAATACATTTTTTTGTTTTTATATGTTTGCTTGGTTTTTGAGTCAGGGTTTCTCTGTGTAGCCCTGGCTGTCCTGGAACTCACCTTGTAGCCCTGGCTGTCCTGGAACTCACCTTGTAGACCAGGCTGGCCTGAAACTCACAGAAATCCTCCTGCTTCTGCCTCCTGAGTGATTGGACTAGAGGCAGCACCACTACCACCTGGCTCTGAAATTGCCTTTTCCTAGTCTTTTTTTTTTTTTTAAATAGACTAAACGAGCTCATCAGAAAATAAGAAAACAGTGACAGAGCGAACAGGGAAGTTCAGGACAGATCCGTAGAAATAACCAAGTTCACAATCAGTGGACAAGGAGATTAAGTAAAACTCAATAACTACATAATTATGTAGGGTACTATGAGGCAGTCCAAAGTATTTGAAGTGGAGTCTTGAACAGGAATAGATTAGACAACTTTTTTTTTAAAAGACCACTGATAAAATTTATCAGATTTGACTGGGGGGATTAATTTATAGATCCAAAAAAATAAGATATATGGAAGAATAAACAAAGAAAACTGTTTTTTTTTAAATCTATACAGAGAAAAATCTATACATGTTACACATAGAAAACAGTTGACATCTTATACTTGTGGAGGCTAAAAGACGTGGATTGAGATGTTTAACTAGTGGAAACAATACTATCTGTAACTGGGGATGAGACTGGGGGTCTGGATTTGGAAGAGAAGGAGAGGTGAAGATATGCCAGTGGTAAGAACTCTAAGCTTATACCCCCCAAGAATAAAAGCAAAATAAAGACATCTCAAGAAATAAACTGAACTTTCACTAGTACCCCTGCACTACAAGATATTTAGGCTAAAAAGAAATGACATCAAGCTGAAATATATATTTCCACAAAGAAATGAAGAGCATCAGAAATTCTAAATATATGCTTAAAAGCTAACGCTTTAAGAAATAGGGGCTGGAGAGGTGGCTCTGTAGTTAAGAGCACTACGTGTTTTTCCAGTGGACCCAAGTTCACCCACATGGTGGCTCATTACCATCCCAGGGGATCTGAGGGTACCAGGATATACATGCAGACAAAATGCCCATACACATTTATCATATATATATATATATATGAGAAAAGGACTGGAGAGAAGAGCATTGGCTGCTCTTCCAGGTGACCCAGTTCAATTCCCAGCAACCACAAGGCAGCTCACAGCTCTCTGTAACTCCAGTTCTAGGGGATTTGACAACCATCACACACACAGACATGAATGCAGGTAAAACATGAGTCCACATTAAAAATAAAGAAAAAAGAAATGAAATAGTTATAACTTGCTTGGGGCTGGAGAGATGGCTCAGAGGTTAAGTGCACTGATTGGTCTTCCAGAGGTCCTGAGTTCAATTCCCAGCAACCACATGGTGGCTCACAACCATCTATAGTAGGGTCTGATGCCCTCTTCTGGTGTGTCTGAAGGCAGCTATAGTGTACTCACAAAGATGAATAAATAAATCTTTAAAAAACTAATAACTTGCTTGAAAAATATAGTAATAAATATCTGTATTTACTGCAAGAGGGTTGAGACAGGATTACCACAAATTTGAGGCTAGCTTTGGCTATAAAACCTGTCTCAAAAAAAAAAAAAAAAAAAGAACAGAAGTAAGGTAATGTATGTGGGGGTCTTTATGACCTTCATAGGCAGCAGAGTGAAGAGCTGTGAGAGGCAAGAGGGCAGTTCAGTATAACATGACTCAGTAGCCACTGTTGACTCAAACTTTCAGAGTCGGACCCCACATGGTTTGTTTAAGCACAGCACAGTCTGGTGAAAGCCATTCTTGTGAAGACTATCTGAATCCTGAGTGCACAACCAAGCATTTCTGGTTCTCTCTGAGGAACAAAGTAAACTAAATACAGATCAGACCTGACTACACCAAAACTATAAAGCAAATGTGATACCTCCCAGAAAGATAGATTCTATAGAATGACTGAGAAAACAAGTTCATGAGAAGGATCTGGAGGAAGGTCCAGTGGTAGAAAGAAAGTCCTTGGCCACACAGATTGTGCAAAGGTAACCAGGCTAGAAAGCACATCCACTCTAGCCTTCTGGGTAAAAAAACAGGTTTTCCCTTCCTTCCTTTGAAGGAACAGTCTTTTGTACTTAACACTCCAGATTCCCCTACTGCATGTTTGTAAGCACAAGCACCTCCATGCCAACCACAGAGGAAAACCTTGAGGAGCTCACACTTACACACTTAAACTTATAATTTAAATTAGCTTATCAGTGTTTAAAATATCACAAAAAAATGGGTGAGGAAAAAGGTAAACAATATTTTTTAGGGTTCCTATATTTTTACCGTAAGTAATCCATTTTTTTTTCTAAGCATAGTAGCACATATTGAATTTCTAGACTATAAGCCTAAGATCAGCCACTGAAAATATAACTGAAAGATGTATGCCAGCCTGGAGAGATGCCTCAGCAGTTAAGAGCACTGACTGCTCTTCCAGAGGTCCTGAGTTCAATTCCCAGCAACCACATGTGGTGAATCCAGGGCCTTTTGCAAGCTAGGCAATTACTCTACCACTTCTAGACCCTCATCCTGGCGATGCTGCGTTTTAGAGTTGGCTATGTGAGATGAGTGAAATTCAAGCTTCGGAGTAGACTTTCAACTTCGTGTGTTCACTTGGCTGTTGAGTATCATCAAAGGCACTGAGGTTGTCTGTCTTTCCTAGAAACTGAGGCTTTCAATTTTGTCAAACAGTTCCTATTCTAGAACTAGGTACATACCAGATTTTTACTTGAGCCATTCAGAACCCCATGTGTTTAGATCAGTGGACAGTGGTGACCGTGGCATCTGTTAAGAGAAGCCGCACAGGAGTAGAAGGGAAGGGAGACGGGTAAGCAACAGGAAACAGGGAAGATGAAGAGAGCAGCTCACGACACCAAGGCCGACCAGAGCACAGTATAAGGACAGGTGTAAAAGTGTAACAAGACACCTACCATGCTAACTAAGAGCAGGCATAAAATTTAAAAGAGAGAGAGAAATAGCATGCTGGTTATGGTGGTGACACTGTTGCCAGACTGTAACATACCAATAGTGATGGTACCCAGCCTGGTGAGAAGACACATGGAAACCACCTGTGTTACTCTAGACTCATGGCACAGAGTTTGGTGACAGTGCCCCTTGTGGCATCATCAAGCTTTAAGCTTTATAAATTGTTTGATCAGCCTGCTAAGGAACAGGAACAAGGATTAATGGTTTTCCGTTAGTTAAACTTCAGACTGTTGCTTTTCTACCCCTTATTGTCTTACAGCCTAGATGGAATATTAAGGCCTGAGTAACTGTTACCTGTGTAGCCTGCCATTTTGTGCTGTTACTAATATAATAAGGAAACTTTCTCACATGCTTGTTACTGCTATTATTAGGATGTTCTGTGCTTTGGTGTTCTTGGAAGACAATCACAACAGAAGTCAGTTAGAACTGATTTCTATAGTTAGCCACAATAAGCTTGGGCCTGAACCAATGAACCCAGCAAATGGTATTTGCCTTTATAAGCTGCCCCAGGATGGACCACAACATAAGAGACACCTCCACCTATTTACAATAAGACTTCCATTTTGAGTAGTGGTCAAGTAAAGTTTAAGTCCCCAAGACCTTCCTGGGAACTGTTATCAGAAAGAAACATGTATGTGAGTAACTGAAATCCTCGTTGACAGTTAAGACATAAATGTGGCAAGCCTCCTGCCACAGTTGAATACCCCATACAACAAGGACATGTTCCTAAGGAAATCTCCAACCCTAAATGTTTGTGGATTTTAGGCTTAAAAACCCTATAGGATCTATTTATTTATTTATTTATTTATTTATCTATTTATTTGGTTTTTCAAGACAGGGTTTTTCTGTGTAGTCCTGGCTGTCCTGGAACTCACTCTGTAGACCAGGCTGGCCTCGAACTCAGAAATCCACCTGCCTCTGCCTCCCAAGTGCTGGGATTAAAGGCATGCACCACCACCACCCGGCAACCCTATAGGATCTTAACTCATTATCACAGTTCAGCTCCCAAGTCTGCACCATGGCCCTGATTAATCAGTCCTGGGGCAAATGCTCATCAAACTGTCCCTGTCTGACTTCGACCAGAGTTCATGTGGTTTGTGAGGCAACTCCTGTACCCCAACATTGTTATAAAAACAATCTATTTTTTAGGGCTGATTATAGATAGGCCAGATGTAGTGGTACATGCCTGTAATCCCTGAATTCTGGAGGCAGAGTCAAATCTTGGATCACATTGTGACCCCCGAGATTGTTTTATTTACTAGAGGGGAAAAAACCCCAACTGTTTGTAGTGATGGCGTGGCTCAAGCCTCGCACATTCCTTTAATCCAAGAGCTTTTGGATTATTGTAAAGGAGATTAAATAAAGTCAGTCCTCCGTCAAGCAGCCAGCTGACAGAGAGTGAACGTGGGGCAAACCCGAAAGAGTAAGAGGAAGTCAGGAGGACAGGTACACATTCACAGGAAGTAAAAAGGAGGAATATGTAGTTTGAGGATCTTTGACAGGGCATGGAAAGGAACTTTCTTTTGGGACATCAGTTATGGAGGAAGGTCATCTGGGTGCTTCCTCTGCCTCTCTGAGCTACCAGGCTTTCACCCCAGCATCTGGCTCCTGAGTCGTCATTGGAAAAATCAAATGACTGAGCTATTGTCAAAAAACATTTGACACTCCAATGCATGGCATGGCCATAAGGACAAAGAAATCACATCAGCTGTGGACAAAATGAGAAGCCATCAGATTTGATAAGTCACCTGAGAAGTCCTCAAGGAGAGAATTAAGAATGGGAAATAATACAAGGTGCTAGGACCCTGTATAGTGGACTTTAGGTGATGTGAAATAAAAGCAGAAAATGAAAATATAATGACTTAACTGAGATTGACATAATGCTGATTGTAATTATCCGTTTGGTAATTCATATTTTATCCTTAGTAGCTATAGTTTTTGTGTTAAATATGAAAAGTGGATTGATAAAATACAAGCCTTAAAAAGTCTTACAAATTAAGTAAGAAAAATACCTGTCTCGAAAAACCAAGAAAGAAAGAAAGAAAGAAAGAGAGAAAGAGAGAAAGAGAGAAAGAGAGAGAGAGAGAAAGAGAGAAAGAGAGAAAGAAAGAAACTCAGACACAGAGGAATCTAGACAAAAACCTGCCATGCCACCAAGTTAAAACAAAAGAGGGGTGGCCCAAGGTTGTTAAAAACCCAGCCTTAGTTTATCCAGTAACTATACAAGACCTACCAGGAGACAATAGGCACTCCCAAAGTTATGAAAAAGTTAAATGGATTCCTATAGACATATTAGATTTGAAAATATTTAAGGATCGCCGGGCGGTGGTGGAGCACACCTTTAATCCCAGCAGAGGCAGGCAGATTTCTGAGTTCGAGGCCAGCCTGGTCTACAGAGTGAGTTCCAGGACAGCCAGTGCTATACAGAGAAACCCTGTCTTGAAAAACCAAAAAAAAAAAGAAAAGAAAAAGAAAATATTTAAGGAAGCAATCATTTCATATGGTATGCATTTATCCTAGGTGAGGCTGATATTATTATTATATTATTATTATATATTATTCATGGGCAACTCAGAACAGAACTGGTCCTCAGTTACAGTGGTGGACATGGTTAAAAGAGAAAGCTAGGACCACAGAACAACAAAATAGGGCTAGAGGTATTAATTTTTTCTAAGATTGGTTGCTAGGTGAATCAGTGTGCTGAGCTACAAAGGCAGCTTGAGTTTGATAACCACACCCTGGTGCAGTGTCCTGTTGCAGCTCTAAGTGCTTGGGGCAAAGTTGAAGAATCAGGAAAGAGATCTGAATCATTTACTAAAATTATATAAGACCCAAAAGAAGCCTTCACTGAGTTTTTGGAAAGATTAACTTCAGCTGTAAATAGAATAGTATCAGATTCAGAAGCCAGACAAATATTAATCAAATCTTTGGCTTTTGAAAATGCTAATTCAGAATGCAAAAGAGTGATTAGACCTTTAAAGGCAAGATCAGCACCAATAGACTAACAGACTAGAAATATGGCTGATATTGGATCTCATATTTATGATGCTACTCTAAACGTTTTAAGAAAAATCAAAATGCCAGATGTCTTTTTTTTTTTTTTTTTTTGGTTTGGTTTGGTTTTTTCGAGACAGGGTTTCTCTGTGTAGTCCTGGCTGTCCTGGAACTCACTCTGTAGACCAGGCTAGCCTCGAACTCTCGAACTCAGAAATCCGCCTGCCTCTGCCTCCCAAGTGCTGGGATTAAAGGCGTGCGCCACCACCGCCCGGCGCCAGATGTCTTAAGTGTGGTAAGCAAGGTCATTTGAAAAGTAATTGTAGGCAAAGCATTTCTAGAAACACTTTTTTCTAGAGCTAATACAAAAAGAAAGCCCCAGCCTTCTGGAGTATGCAGAAGGTATGGCAAAGGCTAGCATTGGACTAATGAGTGCAGATCAACAAGGGAGAGGCAAGACAACCCTTTGTCATCATGGGGAGCCTGCAGACCCCAAATCAAATTTGATCCAGTCATTCCCTGTCAGCAGTAGAGAAACTCATCCATAGAGCAATTAAAAGATTTGATGCCCGTTGTTAAAACCAACACTTCTCTGGATATGATCAAGGACAGAGCAGCTTCAGTAGATAAAACAAAATATTCCAGAGAGACCAGAAAAGAGACATTTCAGCAAACTGCTATAAATGATCAGAGACCAAATCGAAAAATGCAAACAGATGGCATTGAAATTGAAGGTAAACACAGGAGCAGATGTAACAATAACTTCACCAAAATTTTGGCATCCAGATTGGCCTCATCAGGAGGTAAATATTCAGCTTCTAGAAATTAGAACTTTATCTTAGGTAAAACAAAGTACAAGATGAGTCAAATTTATAGAGCCAGAATGAAAACTAGGAAAACTAAAGCCGTATGTGGCTAATATAGCCATAAATTTATGGGGACCTGATTTGTTGCAGCAATGCAAAGCACAGATTAACATTCCTCCAATCTCAGAAACAAGCCATAAAGTAAAGAATGTTTCTGAGAAAAATATTAAAAGGTATTATCAAGAAAAGTCCTAGACTGTCCAGTTGTTCATAAGCAGGACATGATAGGTGTTGGTTTTTCAAAGGTACCAACTACCCTACCTTTAAAATGGTTAGCTGACAAATGTGTGTGGGTGGACTTTTGACTTGAAAAAAATTACAGGTACTAGAACAGCTGGTACAGGAGCAGCTGAATGCTCAACATATGGAAGAATCTACCAGCCCATGGAATTCCCCTGCTTTTGTTATAAAAATGAAAATGGAGGATGTTAACAGATTTAAGAGACATAAATAAGATGATTCAACCAATGGACCCTTTACAACCTTGATTCCATTGCCTTTTAAGTCATGGCCTTTGATAATAATTGATTTAAAAGATTATTTTCACAATCCCTTTGCATGAGCATGATAGGGAAAGGCTACTTTCTCAGTACCAACTTATAATAGTTGTCTAATAAAGAGACTGCAAAGTCTTACCACAAGGAATCTTAAATGGTCTTACCTTGTGCCAATACTTTGTATAGCAGCCATTAGAAATAATTAGTAAACAGTTTCCTCAATCTAAAATTTACTATTATCTGGTTGATTCAGATGCAGATAACTTAGAAAAAAATGTTTGATGAAGTAAAGAGTATTTGCCTTGCTGGGGATTACAAATTGTTCCTCAAAAAATGAGATTCTGTTAATTATCTAGGCTATGAGAAAGGTTTACGGAAAATTCAAATGCAGAAAGTAAAAATCAGGAGAAATCAATTATAAACTCTTAATGATTTTCAAAAATTGCTAAGAGATATTAACTGGTTATGGCCTACAATTGGATTAACTACTCGAGCTAAGTAATTTATTTCAAATCTTAGAAGGTGACAGCCTGGTCTACAGAGAGAAACCCTGTCTCAAAAAAAAAAAAAAAAAACAAAAAAAAAACCTTAGAAGGTGATAAGGACTTTTTGGGTTCAGGAATCACCTCACAAATCACATGAACACCAATCTCAGTCAGATAGGGATAGTTTATTGATCATATGCTCCCAGACTGATCAACCAGGGCCATGGTCCAGATTCAGGACCCAAGTTAAGATCCTACAGGGTTTTTAAACCCAAAAATTCACAAACATCTGTGCCAAGTTATCCCACCAATCAGGATTTAGGGACAGGGGATTTCCTTAGACACATGTCTTTGTTGTACACTTATCCTCTCTCCATTGGTTGGGGTATTCAACTGTGGCAGGACTTGCCTTGTCTCACCTAACATTCATGTCTTAACTTGTCAACAAGGATATCAGTTCCCAGGGAGGTCTTGGGAACTTAAACTTTAGCCCACCACTACTCAAAAAGAAGTCTTATTCCAAATAATTTCTTATATTGGTGCAGGTATTTCTCTTATGTTAGGGACCATCCGAGGGTCAGCTTGTAGCAAAAAAGCTTATACTCGGGCGAAGGAAGTGCTGTTGGGCAGTTGGTTCCAGTCCAAGCTTATTGTGAGTAACTATACAAAACAGTTCTACTGATTTCTATCATGATTGTTTTCCAAAGGCACAGAACATGACAGAATATGTAATCAATCTTGGCATTATAAAATACCCTAGTAACAGCGGGAAAATATGAGAAAGTTTCCTTATAATGGCAGGATAGCCAGATTGCAACTAGTTACCTAGGCCTTAATATTCCATCTAGGTCTTAATATTTTACCTAGGTACTAACAGACTTAAATAGTCCAAGAAAATTATCAGCTGAGGCTGAGTGAGAAGTGGCTTTGGTAGAAAAGAAATTATAGGATGCACATGTGTACTGTTTTGATCCAAAGCTGGATTGTATTTTGGTTATTTTGCCCTCTATTCATTCTCTTACAGGAATTCTTATGCGGAGAGAAGATAGTATTTTTTTTTTTTTTTTTTTTTTTTGGTTTTTCGAGACAGGGTTTCTCTGTATAGCCCGGGCTGTCCTGGAACTCACTCTGTAGACCAGGCTGGCCTCGAACTCAGAAATCCGCCTGCCTCTGCCTCCCGAGTGCTGGGATTAAAGGCGTGCGCCACCACCGCCCGGCGAAGATAGTATTTTTAAATGAGTATTTTTAACACACAAACAGTAAAAAAATTAAAGACCTATGTAGAAAAGGTTTCTGAGTTGATTCTGACAGGAAAAATGAGACTTTGTCAATGATGAGATGTAGACCCAGCAGAAATTGTGGTACCTTTTACTAATGCTGAAATTACTTTGTTATGTACAGAAAATGAGCATTAGTAAAGAACTTGCAGTAATTATTTTGGAAAAGATTAACAACAAATATCCCCCAAACAGGAAACTTCAGCTTATAAAAAGAACTAATTGGATTCTCCCTTGTACAGTAAAAGGGATACACATTTCCGGAGCCCCTACCATCTATAATGATGCAAATAAATCAGGAAAGGTAGGTTATAAAGTCAGGGGAAAAAAGTAAGTTGGCTCAGGGCCTTATGATTCAGTTCAAAAATCAGAGCTATGCCATTCTTACAGTATTATTAGGTTTCCCTGATTCTTAATATAGTTACTGACTCTCAATATGCAGAAAGTTTATTTTACATATCGAAACCACTAAACATATTCCAGATGATTCAGGATTAACTTCACTATTTATTTATATTTATATTTATATTTATATTTATATTTATATTTATATTTATATTATATTTATTAACTTCACTACAACAAGTAATCAGAAATGGAAACCATCTATTGTATATAACACATATCAGATCCCATTCGGCTCTACCAAGCCCTCTAGCACAGGTAATGAAGAAATTGATCCACTACTAATAGACAATGTGTTAAAAGATTTCATAAAAAACACCATGTTAGGCCTGGAGAGTTGGCTCAGTGGTTAAGAGCACCGACTGTTCTTCCAGAGGTCCTTAGTTCAATTCCCAGTAACTACATGGTGGCTCACAACCATCTGTAATGAGATCTGATGTTCTCTCCTGGTGTGTCTGAAGACAGTTACAGTGTACTCATATACATAAAATGAATAAATAATTTTTTTAAAAAACACCATGTTAACAGCAAAGGTTTAAATATTTTTCTATCACTTTGGCAACAAGCCAAGGAAATTATACTTGTTCTTTGTATAACCAAATTCCATTATCTGCAGGAAGTAACACAAAAGATAACCAAAGAAATAAAATTTGGCAAACAGATGTGTTTTGTTTTGCAGAGTTTGGAAAATTAACATATATGTATCATACCATAGATAAATATTCAGGATTTCAATGAACAACTGCTTTAAGCTCTGAAAAGCTTGATTCTGTAATTACACATTTACTAGAAGCTATGGCTATTATGGGAATACCTTATAAGCTTAGACGGAGAATGCTCCAGCATATGTCTCTAGTAAAATGAAACAGTTGGTTTTTATTTTTGTTTTTTGCATATTACAATATAAAGCATATTACAAGCATACCACACAATTCTACAGGACAAGCAGTTATAGAAAGATCTAATTGCACTTTAAAAGATATACTTAATAAACAGAAAGGGGTAATAAAGACCTCTAGAGATAGATTACATAGTACTTTATTAACTCTAAAATTTGTAAATGCTAGTGAGAAAAGAACAACAGCTGCGGAGAAACATTAGATAGTAGGTAAAACTACTGAATCAAGTCAATCTGTACATATCAAAGATGTATTGTCTTTAGAATGGAAACCAGGTTATGTCTTATGTTGGGGAAGAGGTTTTGTCTTTGTTTCCACAGAAGAAAAGCTGTCGAAACCATCAAGATTTAATAACAATTAGAGTTGAACAGGATACATCTCATCAATAAGGAGAAGTGTTAGTTCATCAGATAGCTTGGTCGTTCAGTCCAAACTAACTTATAAAGACTAACAAATGCCTTTTATTTGATCAGGCATGAGAAACAATGTTTTCAAATAATAATTTACAAGAGAGACTGTTGCCTTACTTGCATGAAATGAAAAATGCTTTTTCTTAAACCACATGTCTTAATTCCATGTTAGTAGGTTAGATTGTAGATTGCCACATGGTCCACACTATTTTTGGACATCAGCTTTTAAAGTTTCTTCTTTAATAAAAAGGGTATTTTTGGTGTTTAGTATTAAAACCACAGTTAAGAGATTTAAAGTATTTTAAGTAAATTCAAAGGGTTACTATAATTGTTTTTTTTAAATCTCTAAGAGTCTGAGTGATTTGGAGATAAAATATTTGAGCAGTGGTAGCCCATGCCCTTAATCTCAACAAAAACAAATAGATCTCTATAATCGAATTGCTTTCTAAATTTTAGAGCTACAGAGAACAAGGCAGTGGTGATGCATGCCTTTATTTAATTCCAACACCCAGGGGCAAAACTCAGATACAGCTCCTAATTGGTATGGTTGCTATGTTTGCACAGTAGAGAAATCACGTATCATATTTACAGATTCTCATAGAAACCCTCTACAGGGTTACTAGAAAAGCAGCTAATTTCCAATGGGGACAGGAACAAAAAAAAACAGCTTTTGCAACTGCAAGTAAACTCATCTCTGTGCATGCAGCCAAATCAATATTGAACCAGATGATGCCCTAATTATGGAGATCGTATTTATTGGTGAATTATCAATTGGGGACTCTTTATAAAGCAAAAAGGAGTTCACCAACATTTGCCTGTTGGCTTCTATTGCAAATGTTTTCTATATATGGAGATTAAATATTCTTTCTTTGAGAAACAAACTTGGACATTTAATGAGGAAAGGAGAACCTTATACTCAGTCATTGTCAACTACCCTGTAGTTATAAGGGTACCCCTTCTAATGATGGATTGGATCCAGTCGAAGGCAGAGCCCTTCACAGACTTAGTCATGGAAGAAAAGGTATTGCAGTGGAACTGGTACCTATCTGAATTCCTTTGTGACCAGGATGTAGTAGCAAAGGGGTCTGTGCCTTTTTACATGGAGGAAATAGCTCAGTTACCTGTACTTCCCATCCCTAAACCTCTTACTCCTCCCCCCAAATAGGAACCTGTTGAACTATGGGGACCACCACAATGGTCATAACATTTGGCTAATGCATGGTTTACTGATGACTCATCAACCACTGATAGAATCATAATTAATGGAAAGTGGTGGCCTATAGACGGGGGATGGAATGGCCAATACTGAGGAAGGAACCACAAAATCAGCACAGCACTATTGGCTACAATAAGACAAACAACTAGGAAAAGAAAGAAAAATCTCTATATTCTCCTATTCATGGTACATGTATAATAGTCTAGCTATATGGTCATCCAAATGGCAGAAATGGCAACGATATCTGGTCATAGGAGGCATGAGTAGAAATAGAAAAACATAGCAAAACTTAGCAAAGACTTCAAATAATATATAGCTCATGTAGGCAGTACAAACAAAACATCAGAAAATAATGAAATAGTGAACAGATTGGCATCATGTTTAATTAAGACTAGAATATTAAAGCCGGGCAGTGGTGGCCCATGCCTTTAATCCCACCATTTGGGAGGCAGAGGCAGGTGGATTTCCGAGTTTGAGGCCAGCCTGGTCTACAGAGTAAGTTCCAGGACAGGACTACACAGAGAAACCCTGTCTCAAAAAACAAAAAAACAAAAAAACCAAAAAAAAAAAAAAGGACTAGAATATTAAAATTTCCCAGGGAACAAATTAAGAATAAATTAGCAAGAATAATAGATTACACATTTGAAAACCTTGATACTAAAAAATAAGGGGAAATGGGGAACCAAATTAAATCAGGACAACTCTATGAGGATAACTATTATAAGCAATCCATAGCCAGGTAGTGGCTGGCTTTAATCCTTTAATCCCAACATCTGGGAGGCAGAAGTAGGCATATAAGAATTACAGCAATTTCAATTCCAAAGAATTTTTTACTGTTGCCAAAAATACATTTTGCCCTAGGAAAGGTATAGCCTGCAAAAAAAAAAAAAAAAAAAAAAAAGAACTCTCCCCCCCATCCTCCCCCCAAGCGTTGATTTAGCATTGAGGCAGGGTTTGCTTTTATCTTTCCAGGAAAATAAAAATATCCAGCTAGGGATTCTGGAGACCACTGGGCAAGTGAAACATCTGAAGAAAGAGGACTTTTCATCAAGAAAAAAATGTCTCAAGAAAGTAAAAAGGATAGGCCAAGTGGCATTGCCCACCTCCAGCTCATCTCTGCTGCCCTCTACAGACATAAGTGGCAAATGCTCTTTATGTGGCCCCAATTCAATTAAAGTTAAAGCTGGCTTTGGGGTTGGAGCATGGCTCTCTCCTTCTCTAAACCAACACATGCTTGGTAAAGGGAAATCCAAAATCTCTGTCTCATATCAGAAGAGTCACCTGGTATGAGACAGAGGAAAACAAAAAATAAGGGACCATTCTATTACCACTAATCTCATAATCTTTTGGTTTTCATTTCACTCTCTCAAACTTTTTTTAAGGTATAAATATTATCTCAAAATATACTAGTAGTCAAACAGAATACTGACTAATTCTAGAAATAAGTTTCACCTGGTTTCCTGTACTGTTTTCAGGTTTGAGTCTGAAGCAGGTAACTAGGAACAAAGTTTAGGTACCTCAGATGTACTTAATAGTTCCTGGTCCTCAAATAGTTCAGAGATCTGTTGACGATGGCATTTAAAATGTTTAAGTTTTTTACCATCCGATAGCAGTGACCTTTGAGGTCTCTGAGAAGATGATGGGGCTCTGAAACAGCAAATCTACCTGTATTGTAGTAACATCAACCACTGGACAAAACTGCCCCATGCCACTTCTGCTGCAGGTTCAGTGCAAATAGTGGATACCTTTGGGTTGACTGTTATATTCTACCTAGCCAGGATTACCACTAAATTTAGAAACACCACCCAGCCAGGCGGTGGTGGCGCACGCCTTTAATCCCAACACTTGGGAGGCAGAGGCAGGTGGATTTCTGAGTTCAAGGGTTTGAGGCTAGCCTGGTCTACAGAGTGAGTTCCAGGACAGCCAGGGCTACACAGAAACCCTGTCTCAAAAAACCAATGGGGAAAAAAAGATTTACTTAAACTGTACTTTTGATTATTTTCTTAGTAAATCTGTTTCTATTCATATGTCTGTCCTTGAGAGCCTTCTCTGATGAAACCATGAATCTTTGGGACTCCCAAGTTCAGTAACAAACACTCAGCGTGTTCTTAGTATCTGGGTCCTCATATTAACTTACAGCCTTGCTTAGCTTCCATTGCAAATTACTCTGGGAGTTTGCTTTTCCAAGCAAAGGTTGCTTTCTGTTTGTCAGGGGTAGAATTTTCTCTACTACTCACCTGTCTTTCTTGAATCAGACGGGAAAAAAATTCCTCTGCATTCCCACATTTAGCACTTGGATGATTTATATGAATCTATAGAAGTTGACAGCTTTGATACTAGCAAACTGTTAACTAAAGAAGATAAACTAATACTTATGATGATGTATAGAAGGCTGGAGATATAGCTCAGGTGTAGCGCATTTACCCAGCATGCACAAGTCCCTGGATTCAATCACTAGAACTGCAAACATGTAGAAATATCAATGAAATGAAAAAGTAAAAATGATGTTCATTGTTAAAAGCTAAAACCTTAGATTTCTCAAGTTACTGGGCTCTCCTCTCACTCTTTCTCTCTTTTCACAATCTTTAACAGGACTTCATTGACTTAACTAGAGAAACCCGAACAAGAGCAAAAGATCGAAATGGACTCTGTGTCATTGATCTGACAAGAAGTGAGGAAGAAAATAGGCCTATTGCCACTCTTGATTTGACTTTAGAACCTGTGGCTTCCTCTCAGAAGGAGCCACCCGGTCTTCAGACATGTCCCAGTCTCTCCGGCAAAGAGGTGATGGAAGCCCATGGAGCTAGAGGCTCTCAGCCTACAGCACAGAGAGTCATTAGCAACAATCCTGTGGATTTGGATTTGTTAGAGGAAAGCCTGTTTGAAGGTTCTCGACCCCCGACATCCATCAGCCAGGATTCTGTTTATCCACCAGAACCAAACTGTAGCTCAATCACATATAAAGGTGACCTCAGCTTCTTGACAAGCCTACAGCTCTCTTCAGATGTTAGCTCCTTCTCCTCCACTAGCAGTCAAAGGGCCTCTTTGCCATGCCCACAGCAAGATGTGCCTTGTCAATCACAAGGCTTGCTGTGCCCACTACAGGCCTTATCATGCCCACAAAGAGCTTCACCATGTCTACCACGAGCTTCCTCATGCCCACCACAAGCTTTGTCATGCCCATCACAAACTTTGTCATGCCCATCACAAGCCTTGTCATGCCCATCACAAGCCTTGTCATGCCCATCACAAACTGTGCAGTGCCAACTCCAAGCTTTGCCTCAGCCATCTCAAGAAGTGCCATGCTCTACTCAAACTGTGCCGTGCCCTCAGCAGAATATGCCAAGCACACCTCAAGACTTATGGCATCCTCGACACATCCTATACCCATCCCAAAACACTCTGGGCCTACCTCAAGATGTTCCAGGCCAACCTCAAAATGTGTCATATCCACAAGATGTGACACAACTGCAAGACACGCCATGGTCACTGCAAGACATGCCGTTGTCACTACAAGACGTGCTACAGTCACTGCAAGATGTGCCACCATTGCTGGGAGATGTTCCACAGTCACCAGAAGTGATACAGTTACCAGGATATGTGACACAGTCATCAAGAGATGTGATTCAGTCACCGGCAAGCGTGATACGGTCATCAGGAGGTGTGATGCATTCATCAGGGTGTATGATGCAGTCACCAGGAGGTGTGACACAATCACTAAGAAGTGTGGTGCAGTCACCAGGAGGTGTGGTGCAGTCACCAGGAAGTGTGACACAGTCACTAAGAAGTGTGATGCAGTCACCAGGAGGTGTGACACAATCACTAAGAAATGTGATTCAGTTGCCAGGAAGTGTGACACAGTCACTAAGAAGTGTGACACAGTCACTAAGAAGTGTGATGCAGTCACCAGGAGGTGTGTCACATTCACCAGGAGGTGTGATGCAGTCACCAGGTGTGACACAGTCACTAAGAAGTGTGATGCAGTCATCAGGAGGTGTAATGCAGTCACCAGGAGGTGTGTCACAGTCACCAGGAGGTGTGATGCAGTCACTAGGAGGTGTGTCACAGTCACCAGGACGTGTGACACAGTCACCAGGAGGTATGATGCAGTCAC
>NW_021604656.1:3530855-3554351 GCF_004785775.1 Grammomys surdaster
GTCACCAGGACGTGTGACACAGTCACCAGGAGGTATGATGCAGTCACCAGGAGGTGTGATTCAGCCACCAGGAGATGCAATACAGTCACCAGGAGGTGTGTCACGGTCATCAAAAGATAGGATGCAGTTACCAGGAGGTGTGCCATCGGCATCAGGAGATGCAATACAGTCACCAGGAGGTGTGTCACGGTCATCAAAAGATAGGATGCAGTTACCAGGAGGTGTGCCATCGGCATCAGGAGATGCAATACAGTCACCAGGAGGTGTGCCACGGTCATCAAAAGATAGGATACAGTCACCAGGAGGTGTGTCACTGGCATCAGGAGATGCAATACAGTCACCAGGAGGTATGTCACCGGCATCAGGAGATGTGATACAGTCACAAGGAGGTGTGCCACCATCATCTGGAGACATGATACAGTCACCAGGAGGTGTGTCACCGGCATTAGGAGATTCAACACAGTCACCAGGAGGTGTGCCACCAGCATCAGGAGATATGATACAGTCACCAGGAGGTGTGGCACCATCATCAGGAGATGTGATACAGTCAGCAGGCGGTGTGCCACAGTTACCTTGCAATGCATTGCAGTCACCAGGCAATATGTCAGAGTTACTTGGAGATACACCAAACTTATCAAGAGAGGTGTCACACTCATCACAAGTGTTACTGGACTTAGCAAGAGACAGGCCAAAGTCTTCCCCGAATGATGTGCAGAATCGTGGTACTCCTATGAATATCTCAGCTCCGTCCTCTCCAAGTTGCTCTACTAACCCACTATCTCCACAGTCTGAATTTTCCTTAGAAAAAGTTCCTTGGCTCACTATCACAGATAGCTCAGCCAGAAAAGAGAGATCACTGCCACGGCTTGCCAACCCTGGGTCTGCCCAGATACAAGGACAAATACCACAAGTTGGGGTATACAATAGACCTTGCCTGCACAGACTGAAATACTTCTTACGGCCTCCAGTGCATCATCTCTTCTTCCAGACATTAATACCAGATAAAGATACACGAGAGGTAAGCTGACATACTCACCGCTTTGGAGACTGTGTCTTTGATAACGTTACCATGGTTAGAGTTCATGCATTAGAGAATGGGCCAAAGATAAACAATTTTTTTTTTTATCTTTTCCCCAACTTGGGGCAGACAGGACAAGATCTGTGTTCAGATCTCAGCCTACATTTAAAACCTGGTAGTGTGCAAGTCCCTTTTTTTTGTGAGCCTTGGCCTCCCTATCTGTAAAGCAGAGGTAAAAACACAACTCGGGGCACTAAATGAGGTGGTGTGTGTGAAGTGCGTGTCTGTGTCTGGTTTGTCATTGGCCTTCATCACATTCTTGTCTTCCGTTCCTTTATCCTCCTCTTCCTGAGTTCCATACACTTCCCATATCACAGAGAGAAGACTCTTGTCACTTCAATGCCTCAAATCATTCCTTAGAATTGAGGAGTAGAAATTGAGTTTTCAAACTTTAATGAGGTTACCATTTTCCATTTGTCCTCATTGACCTATGAGAACTTTTTTTTTTTATTTATTTATTTATTTATTTTATTAGTACACTGTCGCTGTCTTCGGACACACCAGAAGAGGGCATCCAATCTCATTACGGATGGTTGTGAGCCACCATGTGGTTGCTGGGATTTGAACTCAGGACCTCTGGAAGAGCAGTCAGTGCTCTTAACCGCTGAGCCATCTCTCCAGCCCGACCTATGAGAACTTAATTAACTATATATGGCCAAAATGTTACAACCTCATAGTATCAAACCCTTCTGTTATTCAGAACCTCATCCTTTAAATCTGTTTAAAGTAGTTCCAGGCCAGCAAAGTGGCTCAGGAGGTACAGGCACTTGCTGCCAAGCCTGACAACATATATTCTATGGCCCGGACCCTTGTGATGGAAGTCGAGAACTGACTCCCATAAATAGTCCCTGACCCTGCATTTGTAATAAGCACTTGTACTCAATAAGCACACACACAAGGAAATATGACAAATTTAGAAGTCAAAAAGGTAGTCTTGCTCTGCAGGTGCCACACTCACATGTACATTTCTACATCTAGACACATGTGCATACAGAAAATAAGAATAGAACTTTTTAAAAAGTGATTGTCTGAAAGTCACCCATCCTGCTATCAAACAGCATTTATTACAAATAATTCCATGTATTCCCTTCCCAATTGCCTTCTTATACATGACAATTTAAATTTTTTTAGTAATTAGGATTTCCTTTTATTTATTTATTTATTTATTTATTTATTTTTAGTTTTATTTATTTATTTTTTATTTTATTTTATTTATTTATTTTTTTTGGCTTTTCGAGACAGGGTTTCTCTGTGTAGCCCTGGCTGTCCTGGAACTCACCCTGTAGACCAGGCTAGACTCGAACTCTCGAACTCAGAAATCCGCCTGCCTCTGCCTCCCAAGTGCTGGGATTAAAGGCGTGCACCACCACCGCCCAGCTACAATTTCCTTTTAAACATATGTATTTGTTATTGGTTTTGTGGTTTATAGAATGTAATGGTTAAAAACATGCATGGTGGTCCATGCCTGTAATTTTAGTGCTTGGGAGCTAGAGGCAAGGGGATCAAGAGTTCAAGACCAGTCTCTACTAAAAACATAGTAAATTCCATATCAACCTGGGCCATGTGATACCCTCTCGAAAAGGAGAAAGAAAAGGAGAAAGGGAGCGGAAAGAAAGTGGTATTCATTCTTCCAGCAACACAACAGGCTCAAGTTTTCTTATCTTATTAGCGAGTCTAATACAACTTTGTCCCTACCTCTAAGTCTCCTGGCCTATAATCCTAGCATGTAGAAGGTGAGGCAGGAAGATCAGAAACTCAAAGTCCCTCTCAGACTACTGTTCTCGGCTCTTTGGTATTTTCCTTTCTGTTGCATTTGAATATGGATGAAGTCATGTTGTGTGTAGAATTTAGAATTTCTGTCTTTTAATTTCCCCACATCATTAAGAAGTTTTTGTTTTGTTTTTTAAAGTAGAGCTTTCTTGTTTCTCTTTAATAAAATATTTCAAATGCATAGAAAACTTTGCTATTTTCAACCTATTGCAGAACCTCTTGCTTTTTAGGAAGTGTAGAACCCGTCCTGATGCCTGTCTATCTCTTTGTCTCTACAGAGCAAGGGTCAGAAATTAGAACCCATCCCTCATCGAAGACTCAGAATGGTGACAAACACTATTGAAGAAAACTTCCCTTTGGGGACTGTGCAGTTTTTAATGGACTTTGTTTCACCCCAACATTACCCACCCAGAGAAATTGTGGCTCACATCATCCAGAAAATCCTACTCAGTGGCTCTGAGACTGTGGATGTCCTCAAGGAGGCCTACATGCTTCTCATGAAAATTCAACAGTATGAATCATTACAGCTGGGTGGCCAAGTCTTCTAGGGGACCTAGACTCAGGGCACAGCTTCCCTTGTCTAAGCTTTTATTCAGCTGACCTAAGAGCTTCCTTAATGATGTTAATTGCAAGTGGCAGGAAACCCAATCAAAACTGGCTTCAGTTGCTATTAAAAGAGTTGTAGTGACTTCTCTTCACTAGAAACCTGGGAGTGTTATCTAATACTGTTTTCACAAACGACTGCTGGACCCACTCTCAGCCCTGCCTTGGGTCTGTAGTCTTCATCTTTAGATTTTTACAGTATTCGGGTTAGAAAATGAACTTCAGTAATTACATACACTGAGCTGTATTATAATTGGGTTAGCATGACACGAGTCCATTCTTTGAGACAATCAGAGTGAATTAAGGATAGAATATTGTGATTAGCTCAGCAAATCGAGTGCTTCATGTAGTGCCCTGATAGGTAAAGCTCACTGTCAATGAGCTGGCCTCGACTGACGCTGTGGTCCTTCCTGGACGGAGGCCAGGTTGCTTATGATAAGAAGAGGCTTTTTCCAGATCCTGTCTTTTCTGTCACTAAAGTCTCCAGAATTCTAATTGCTGTCACTTAACTTTCAGGCTGCATCCAGCCAATGCCAAGACAGTGGAGTGGGACTGGAAACTGCTCACCTATGTCATGGAGGAAGAGGTAACATAAATTTAAGGACATATCTTTTGCAGAGGAATTTTTAATTTACATTTGTGTGTGGGCTTGAGTATGGGATATATTTAGAAGCCCTGTGGTGTGTGTGGAAGTCAGAAGACAATTCCTTCTGCCTTTACCACTGACCCATCTCACTGGTCCACAGAGGAAAATTTAATTACAAAGAAAAGTAGCAAAAAAACAAAACTGTTAATAATGTCTCTGTCATTATTTCCTGTTGATGGCCCTACCCTACCAAAAGATTAGTTTTAAATCATGCTGTCTCCCAACTCAAATACTACTGTGTTCGTGTCTTTTCTACTTGAGAGACCAAATTTAAAATACTATTAAGAGCGTTAGTGACACAGCTCAGTGGTGGGGCCCTTGCCTACCGTGCATCAGCTCTGTGAGTTAGTCTCACATGTGTAATGTTAAGATGCTAGTAAATACATGGAAAAAGTTATACTCCATAGCTATGAAAAAAGGAGAAGAACGGTATATGTGAATAACAAGGATTCAAGAGATCTTAAGAAAACATCAGTGATAAGACAGCCGTGAGCTAGTACACAGATGAAAGAGACTGCCATAGCCAGGGAGGGTGGAGCTTTACATTAGAGCACCAAAGAGCTTTCCCACCCAGAAAGGCAATCTAGTCTACAGATGGGGGATGGGTTTCTGCTGAAAGTCATTGTGTGGAACTGTCAACTACTACACTCTGGAACACAATAGGCAAAATATCTAAAGAAATGGCATGAACAAAACCAAAAGGTAGAAAGTTAGTAATCCAGAAAAAAAGGCATTAATGAGAATGAGGGAGACATCAGCAAGATGGCAAACTAAGAAACTCCAGACCCTTGCTGTCCAGTAGAGACACTGTTAACAACACACTTCATTACGTTTCTATTGCTGTAATGAAATACCATGGCCAAGGACAACTTAGAAGGAAGGGTTTATTTACAGCATACAATCTCAGAGAGTAAGAGCCATCACTGTCATAGCAGGAGCACGGCAGCAGACACAGCACTAGAGCAGCACTGAGAACTCTCATCTGGATCCACAAACAAGAGTCAAGAGAGCACCCTGGGAATGGAAGGGGCCATCCCCACCACCACCACTGATACATCTTTTTCAACAAAACCACACCTCCTAATCCTTCCCAAACAGTTCCACTAACTGGCAACCAAGTATTCAAGTATATGAACCTACAGGGAGCAATGTCATTCAAACCACCACCTTTCACTCCCTGGCCGCCATAGTCTCATGGCCATATCATAATGCAAAAGACATTCTGTCCAACTTCAAAAAACCCATAGTCTTCCAGTCTTAACACTGTTTAAAAGTCTAAAGTCTCTTCTGAAACTTAAGGCAGTCCCTTAAGTCTCAACATATATTATACACTTCCCTCCACAATGGCAATTTGTATACTCATAGCCAGTATATAGCTCATAGTTTATACTTGCTTGAAATTGTTCCCTTTTTAGATATTGCTAATTTTCAAATTTTACAAGTACAGCTTAATTAAAAAAAAAAAAAGACATCTATTTTTCCTTAACTTTATAAGACATTTAAGAGCTCGTACTGGATTGCCTGGACCCCAGAGAAATGCCATCACAGATTTGTATACTAGACAGATTACAGGCCTTACAGAAACAATTGGCCATACAGTCTTATTCTTTACATTGAGGTTGCTGTATAATGAAAGTTTGTTTATCTGGGTTGCTGTGCCACTGTAGCTGACCTGCCATCTGTGATCCTTTGAGGCCAGAAACTGCAGTTTCTGGCACTTAACACCTCATCCTAAAAGCAGTCAAAGATTAAGTAAACAGCCTTTGTTCTATCCCAACAAGAATTGCTGGGCTCTTAATTTATGCCTGCTAGTCTGAGTTCACACACACAAAAAAAATCCTTAGAAAAGTTATCATAAAGTTTATTATTAAGTATAAAAAGTTTCCTATGAAAGATATCTAAGGCCAGGCAGTGTTGGCGCATGCCTTTAATCCCAGCACTTGGGAGGCAGAGGCAGGTGGATTTCTGAGTTCGAGGCCAGCCTGGTCTACAGATTGAGTTTCAGGACAGCCAGGGCTACACAGAGAAAAACCCTGTCTTGAAAAACCAAAAAAAAAAAAGAAAGAAAGAAAGAAAAAGAAAAGAAAAACAGAAAAAAGAAAGAAAGAAAAAAAGCTTTCTAAGGGGAGAAGTAAAAAGGTCCTAAGTGGAGAAAAGGAAAACTTCTAGTCTATCTGGGAAAAGGAAAAAAGTTCACAGAAGAAGCAGAGCAGAGCAGATTGCCAGGTACCTGTCCCTGTCCACAAGATCTATAGATCATTTGTTCTTACCTCAGCTAATACTTTCCCACCAAAAACTACCTGTCCACAAGATCTATTGGTCATTTGTTCTTATCTAAGCTAGTACTTTCCCACCAAGGCTACCTGTCCACAAGATCTATGATTATTTGTTCTTAACTGAGTTAGTGCTTTCCACAGAGGCCAAGACTGGGCGTCAGTAGACACATGGCTGGCTAGGCTGTTAGTGTTTAAGCAAGGTCACTCCTAACAAACTTTAAGACATGATCACATCAAAATTCTCATACAGTGCAAGTGACTTATGGTTCCAGAGGATCAGAGTCAGTGATGGTGAAGCACAGACTTACATCTTGATCCACAGACAGGAGACAGAGTGGGAATGGTGGGAGCTTTTGAAACCTCAGAGCCCTCCCCCAGTGACATGCCTCCTCCGAGAAGGAAGTGACACACCCACTCCTAATCCTTCATAACAGCACCATCTGGGGACCAGTACTCAAGTGCCTGAGACTTACAGGGAACATGTCATCCATCCAAAGTACCACACAACAAGACTTGTGGGTAGCTACAGAGTGCTCTAACTCATGACCGTGAAGGGTGTCCATCTACAGAGGTAGAAATTCCGTAGTGTGTGCCCAAGTGTGTGCTCAAGTACCCCTCAGTCAATGTAACTCAGTGCAGCTACATCTAGAGAGAAACCCTCCTTCCTCAACTCCTTCCTAGAGGCAGCTTTACCATGCTTCATGTGTGCCAGTTTGTCTGCGGTTGCTCAGGAGATTAGTTTTTGCCCTGCCTGTGTCAGAGCACGGACATAGTCTCAATGTGTTACAACTACTGATAGTGCATGCAATTCCATACACAAGTAGCAGGGAAAGCAGGGGATTATGAGCTTTGAGAAAAAAAAAAACAGGAACAAGCCATCTGGGGGAAATTAAAGAGAGCACAGTACATAGAAGGTAGCAGGATAGCTCATTGGGTAGAAGCGTGATATCCTGAGTTTGATTCCCAGAACCTATGTCACACAGCTCCTGATGTTGCAAGTCTGTAATCCCAGCACTCCTGTTAGTGAGCATAGTGAGTTGAGAATGGAGACAAGGAGTTCTCCAGGAGATCAGAGGCTAGGGATCCTGGAATAAACACGAAGGCACATGAACCCCCCCCCAAAAAAAAAGACTTTCAGAAGTTATTCTCTGAAGTTTAACTGTCATGCAGAAGACACAGCATGCTATACATGTGTTTAAATGTATGGTGGATGAGGAGCAGCATGGTGGCCCACCAGGGGAAGAAACTTGATATCAAGCCTGACAGCTGAGTTTAATTCCTTGGACTCAAGTGGCAGAAGGAGAGAACTGACTTCCATGAGTTGTCCAGACTCGTGTGTGTATTCATATGTATGTTCACAAACTTATGGACACATACCCAAATACATAAACAAACATGATAAATATTTAAACAAAAAGTTTTGGTTTGCTTTGCTTTTTGGTTGATTGGTTGGTTTTGAGACAAGATTTCTCTGTGCACCCTGGCTCTCCTGGAACTTAACTCTGTAGACCAGACTGACCTCAAACTCAGGAATCCTCCTGCCTTTGTTTCATGAGTGCTTGGGCTCAAGGTGTACATCACTACCATTCAGCACAAAAGTTTGTTTTCTTTGTTTTTGTTTTTTAAGTATAGTGCATAATGCTGGGAAGATGGCTCAGCAAAGAGTACTTACTATGCAAGCATGGGGACCTGAGTTCAAATCCCCAGAACCCATGTAAAAAGATGAGTTTGGCTGTATATATCTGTAACCCTGCACTGTGGGGGCAGAGACATGAGGATTTCTGGGGCTCAAATGCCATTCTCAAAGGGATAAAGACAAAGTGATAAAGCAAGACGCCTGCTGTTCTCCACCCTACATGCACACACACACACACACACACACACATACACACACACCAGAACAGAAAAAGGACAGTATGTGCACATGTCAAAAGTGGGTTTTACTAGAAAAGGGGCAACAGTTCCAGAATTTCATATAAATATAACTTTTATTCTCCTGTTGAAATTGTTGTCTCCAAAGATTACTGCCTGTGTCTGCTAAGCTATAAGCCCAGTCCTAGAAGCTTCTAGCCTCCATACAATCTAATCTAGGTCTAGAATGTTTTCAGCCGCTGAGACTTACTGATGAATAAGTAATACTGCTCACTATTTCTAGTTCTTTTCTGAATTCTAGCTGGCTGATTCAACTCAGCTGTTCTGGCTCAAACTCTCCAAGCTGACTTATTCAATCTAACTACTCTTTGCTGCCCCTGAATTGTTCTGCTTGGCCTCATACTAACTTTGTCAGTCTATTCTAATCTTCTGGCTCCTTCCCATTCTCTGGCTCATCGGTCTTCACCATTGTCTAGCTTGTTCTCTCTCTGTCTCTGACTGTCCTGGTAAAACTGCCTCTTTTTTTCCTCTCTTTTCTGTGATACTCCCTTAGGTAGCCTCTTTTTCCTGTCTGTTCTTGTGAGAGCCGGGCATATCCTATTCCGTCAAATCTCTGATTAGTCACTTTGTCTGCTTTCAAACCTGGGTGCTTACTTCTACAAACTACCTTTACATTCATTGCTTTGGGTTAAAGATGTGTCTGTAATCCAGACAGAGGGATTAAAGGTGAGTGCTAAGGGCTGAGCCACACCACAGCTAGAAACAGTTTTGTTTTTGTTTTTCAGTAAATAACAAAATCTCAGGGTTCACAGTGATCAAATATCCTGCAACAGTTTCAAGCCATGCTGATTGCCAAATGTCTTACCCTAAATAAATTCAATTTGTACATACTAGAAAAGGTACTTTGAGTTCCAGGACAGCCAGGGCTACACAGAGAAACCCTGTCTCGAAAAACAAAAAAAAAAAAAAAAAAAAAGAAAAAGAAAAAGAAAAGGTACTTTCTTCAAATAACTAATTCTCAAAAAAGGTTACTACCCAAGAGCTCATTCTCCAAAAAATAAAAATAGATAAAGCCTTTAGCTAGATGAAGAAAAAGGAACAAAATATTTAAATAAATAAGAGATAAGAAAGGAGCTAGCACGTTGGCACCATGGAAATGTAAGAGTTCGTTAGAGATTAGTTTGAACAACTCACGGTAAGCTTCCCCCCCAAAAAAAGTGATCATAGGCCGAGCAGTGGTGGCACACACCTTTAATCCCAGCACTTGGGAGGCAGAGACAAATGGATTTCTGAGTTCGAGGCTAGCCTGATCTACAGAGTGAGTTCCAGGACAGCCAGGGTTACACAGAGAAACCCTGTATCAAAAAACCAAAAAACAAACAAAGAAACAAAAAAAAGTGATCATAGAAGAAATGGATAAATTTCTAGACATATGTCTTCCTATAAGTAAGTTAATCATGAATAAAATATAACTACCACCTCCTGTGATCCTATAAACACTCATGTGCTAAAAGCTTTGTAGTGACAAAACACAGAAATATAAGAAAGTGTTTTTGTTTTAACCCCAGGTGTGGGAATATGGGGCTGCTTTGTACTGTCTGCAGCGGCTGACAATGATTTGCCTCGTGCTCTATCAGAGGCGTTGTTTTGTCAGCTACAGATAGGTTTTTGTGATTGTTTGACATTTGGAATTCTAGGAAATTTTCAGAGGGTACATAAATGCAAAGGGGTAGGTTAGGCAGGGTTGGTGGTTGTCAGTCAATCGTGGGGGTTTTTGTTGTTTAATAGTCAAAGTTTGTTAGTGCTCAAAGAAGAAACAAAAGGAAAGAAATTATGTTCAGGGCTACCCCCCCAACACACACACACACAGAGTCCTTCTTTCTCTTCTATCTAGTGATGGGAGTAAAGCCTGGAGGGGGGTGGTTTGGGAGGGTGGGGACAAAAAGGGTGGGAACAGGAACCTACAAAATAGCAAAGACCTGCTAGGACCTGCTTGTAGATTTGGTCCTTAAATAGTGACTAAATAGAGGGCTGTAGTGCCGGACACCTTTAATCCCAGCACTCTAGAGCCTGAGGCAGGTGGTCTCTGAATTTGATGCCACCCTGCTCTACAGAAAGAGTTCCAGGACACTGAGGATTATCTTGGGGGTAGAAAAAACCCAAAAACAACAACAAAGTGACAGAGTGTGAGGACTTTTAGCCCATTGGCTAGTTTATGGTTGATGGTATTACAGGAGGTTGGAACTGGCTGGAGGAAGTTGGATGCTAGAAGCATTCTGCGACATTCCTATGAAGAATGTATCTTCTCCCACTGTGAGGTGGTTCTTTCGCCAAGAACTAAAAGCCAAGAAAAACAAGAGGAAAGAAAGTAGCCATTACTGGGGGTTGGGAGGAGTGAGAAATGAGCAGCCGTTTAGTCAGTTTTGCAGAACCAAAGCTTTTGTAGCCTTACTTATGCATGACTATGGGTAAGCTGAATATTGTACCAGACCTTTCCTTAAAGTCACAAACACTGGAAAGAATTGAAAAAGACAGGTTTATCTAGGCTCTTGGTTTCAGAGATTTCAGTCCTTGGTTGGCTGGTTCTGTTCCAAAGTGTAATGAGGCAAGCATCCCAGTGGAAGAGTCTGGCAGTGAGGAGAAGTTGCTCACTTAATAATATTCAAAAAGGGAGAAAAGGGGGTTGAGACAAGTAATAGCCCTCTGCAGGCGTGCTCCCTACACAGGTGTGCTTCCAGTAACCTGGTTCATCTGCCTAGGCCCCATCTCCTAAGGTTTCAAAGCTTCTAAAATAACACCAGATGAGGACCACTGCTTCAAAACATGAACCTGTGGAGGATATACATTAAAACTATAATACTTTTTTTTTTGTTGTTGTTTTTTTCGAGACAGGATTTCTCTGTGTAGCCCTGGCTGTCCTGGAACTCACTCTATAGACCAGGCTGGCCTCAAACTCAGAAATCTGCCTGCCTCTGCCTCCCAAGTGCTGGGGTTAAAGGCGTGCGCCACCACCGCCCGGCTATAATACTATTTTAAAATGGCTAAGATAGACATTTACTATAGTATGTATTTTCCCACAGATTTTTAGACAAGAATGTGAAGAAACAAGTCTGAGTCATTGCTAGTGAGATTGTAAGTGGTACAGCCACCTTGGGAAACAGTTGGGGATTTTATTGCCATGACTCAGAATACCTGTTGTCTCCCAGCAATCTCTCTCTGATATAGATAAACGTGCTGACTCATGGCAGCCCACACTTTCCTGTCATCCAAGAGACTGAAAAGCAACCCTGACTTCTTATTCTTTCTTCCACAGGGACAAACTCTGCCTGGACGAGTTCTCTTTCTACGCTATGTAGTGCAGACCCTGGAAGATGACTTCCAGCAGATCTTGAGGAGACAGCGGCAGCACTTACAGCAATCCATTGCAAACACTGTTCTGTCATGTGACAAACAGCCCCACAACGTCAGGTAATAAGATACTAGAACTCTGGTGTGAGAAGACTAGAGACTGTAGCTGTAACAAGTAAAGTGCAGTGTGTTAGTCAGCTGATGGTCACTGTGACACCTATGAAAGACAGTTGATGGAGAGAGGATTTATTTAAGTCCACAGATTCAGAGCCTTTGATCTTCATGGCAGAAGCAGCCAGGAAGCAAAAGAGCTGAGAGGAAAGGGCCAAAGCAGCAAACAGCCCCGAAGCGGCATGCCCAGTGATGCACTTCTCCAGCTAGGCCTTCCCACCGTCTTACTGTCCGTCTCAACTGCCTATTCCGATTCTGTATCATCCGTAGATTGGACCATTCCTTAGAGAAAAGTTTCATGCTTATGAGGCCTAATTTTAGGAAATGCTCTCACAGACACTAGCCTGCTATGTGCTTCTCAGTTGCTCGAGATAAACCCAGAGACTATAAGGGGTGTGGTTTTCCTCATTCCTCAATACTATAAATGGGACAAATACCAACACAGTGGAGAGTCAAAAGAGACTTCTCTGAATTGACCGTGTAGACTCCTAAGTAACAAGGATTACTCCTTTATTCTGAAGAATATATAGAAAGGAAGTTTTGAGAGCTCGTATGTCTGAAAATACCTTTTTTTCCTCTCATGTTTTGACTAATAAGTAGGCTAAATATTTTTAGTTTAGTTCACATATTTAAAAACAACTTTTATGCAAAACTTTGAAGAACTTGTCTTCTAGCTCCCAGAAGTGCTGTAAGAAGTCGGAAGCAGGGCTGATGAGAAGGCCCATGGGGGAGCACTGACTGTTGCAGTTGGGTGTTGGCTACTTTGTGACTTCCTCTTTCTTCCACCCTTTCAACCTCCTAACACTAGATAAGAGAAAAAAGGATAGAGGGGAAGGAAAGAGATCCCTGAATAAATTCAGGAGTTGGAAAGGGGGTGACTTTAGACTGCTTCCTGCTTTTAGGGGTGTCAGGATTTCTTTTGGTCAAGTTTGACCTTTGTTCTCAGGATATCTAATTTCTTCTTGTCATTTCTTCTTTGTACACAACTACTCAACAAACCACAACTGGCAACCAACCACCAACCCTGCCTCTCCTAGCATTTATATCCCCTCTGAAGAGTCCCCAGAATTCCAAATGTCACACAATCACAGAAACTCTGCAGCTGGCAAAATCACACCCCAACCAGAGCATGAGGCAAATCACAGTCAGCTGCTGTGGACAGTCTGAAGCAGCTCCATATCCCACACCTGAGATTAAAACAAAAACGTATTCTTAAAATATTTCTGGAGTTTTGTTGTTGTTGTTGTTGTTTTGTTTTTTAAAGAAAGTAAAATTCCAGAATTGTCATTACAGGCTGTTCTTTCAGAGGTCCTGAGTCCAATTCCCAGCAACCACATGGCTGACAATCTATAATGGGAAATGACGCCCTCTCCTGGCCTGCACTTATACATGCAAGCAGAGCACTCATACATAAAATATATAAATACATGTTTAGAAATCAGAAGCAGGGCTGGAGAGATGGCTCAGTGGTGAAGAGCACTGGCTGCCCTTCTAGAGAGCCTGGATTTGATTCCCAGCACCTACACGGGAGCTCACAACCATCTGTAACCCCAGTTCTAGGAGAGCTGACCCTGCCTTCTAGCTACTTGGCTACCAGGCACACACATAAAAAATAAAGAGCTACCTAATTTTTATCAGTTATAACATATAGAAAAAAAAAAGCTGAATGGTAATGGCACAGTCCCACAGTCCTTTAATTCCAATACTCAGGAGGCAGAGATAGGGGTCTCTGAATTCAAGCCAGCCTGGTCTACAAAGTGAATTCCAGGGCAGCAAGGGCTACACAGAGAGATCCTGTCTCAATAAAATGAAACAAATCAGTCAGCAGTGGTGGCACATGCCTTTAATCCCAGCACTTGGGAGGCAGAGGCAGGTGGATTTCTGAGTCAAGGACAGCCTGGTCTACAGAGGGAGTTCCAGGACAGCCAGGACTATACAGAGAAACCCTGTCTAGAAAAACTTAAAAAAAAAAAATCAAGAAACAAACAAACCAAAGGGACTGAAGAGATGGCCCAGAGGTTTAGAGTACTTGTTGTGCTTCCTGAGGGCCCAAGTTTGATTCCTAGCACCCATATGGTGACACACAACCATCTATAACTCCAATTCCAGGGAATCCAACACCCACTTCTGGCCTCTGTAGACACCAAGCAAATTGGGTACACATACATACATATATACATACACACATACACACACACGCACGCAAGTGAATAACCATATATATCCAATAAATGTAAAAAAAATGTACTTTTTATAGAAAGGGGTCTTAAGCTGGGCATAATGGCACATGCCTTTAATCCCAGCACTTAGTCAGAGGCAGACAGATCTTTTTGAGGCCAGCCTGATCTACAGAGTGAGCTCTAGGTCAGCCAAGGCTGTACCTTGAAACCGTGAAAGAAAAACAAAAGAGAAGGAAGAGGAAGCGGAGGAGGAGGAGAAGGACCCTTGCTGTTGTAGGCCTTCACTCCCACACTGTCATGCACTGTGCCCAGCACCCTGTCGGCCGCTCTAAAGTGACAAGTGAACCTTCATTTCTGGAACATAGTTCTCCAAGGGGCCACCCTACAAGTTTCTATTTACAATTAGCAGGTAATATTCCGTTTGTAAAGCCTGGACTCACACACCTCTTATCTTTTCTAATTGTCCTCTAATTTTGTCCGTGACAGCTGTCTTTCCTGTTAGCTGCCTTTGGCAGGGGTGGGGTTTGGTTGTTTGGGTCTCTGGCTTCTTTATTTGTTTTTGGTTTTTGAGACATAGTCTCTCTATATAGTCCTGGCTGTCCTGGAGCTCACTTTGTAGACCAGGCTGACCTGGAACTCACAAGATCTAACCTGCCCCTACTTCCTGATTATTGGGATTGAAGGTGTATGCCACCAGACCCAGGTCAGTTCTTTATACTTCTATTTTCCCTAGAGTTAACTGTGGCTTTAGGAGGGGAATAAGTCAGTGTATGTATTCAATGCCACTTTTTTAAAAAAAAAATATTGGCTATTTAAGCATTTAGTAATCATCAAAATAAATATTAACCTCAAGAGATATCTTTGCCTTCCTGATAGAGCCTAAGGCCTAAATAAAGGCTGACTGCAGTGCATATCCTCTGAGCCCCAGTTCTCACCTTTAATAGATGATGCATGGTAATGGAAAGCCAGTGAAGACCTACCTGGTCAGCTAGTCCCGCTTCCCACCTAGTTAGGAAGTGTCGCTGGTCAGAAAGTCATCTTTGCCTCCCAAGGGTGGGTGCTTTCCGTATTATAATTTATAGGAGCCAGTTGTGATTGTCCAGTATTTAGATTAGTAAAGCACTCGATGTTTCCAGAGACAGGTAGATCCTGGGGGCTCTACCCTAATGAGTGTGTTAATTCCTTGATGAACTCACAGTACACATTATTTGGAAGTATTGGCCTAATTAGACAGGGTAGGTCACGGGGTGGGGGTTAAACCCAGTGCTATAGCTCATGCTGGCCACTTCCTACCTTCCCCATTTCTCTGGGATTTTTAACCCACCAAGAAGTGAAAAATAGCCTCTGCCATATGCTGCCTGGATGTTATGCCTGACTGCATGGGTCCAGACAGCCACTGACTGAACCCACTTTGAGCTAAGTCCTTCCTCCCTCAAGGTATTCTGTCAGGTGTTTGCCACACCAAGGATAAAATATTACTAACATATAATTTCTAGGAAAATGTTGCAGTTCAGCCCACTGGTAGAATGCCTGACAGACAGACATGCCCAAGGCCCTAGGCTCAGTCAGTCCTCAGTACCACAGAAGGAGAAAAAAGCTTTTATAACCATGCTGCAGTTTAATCTATGACTTTGTTAGACTTGCTTCAATACTGAAAACAACCTCAGGCTTCTTGGTTGCCTTTGGAGGAATCCCAGATCCGGGATCCCAGTGTGAGCCAGAGAGAGGTCTGATCTCTATAGCAGAGTTATCACAACAGCTGTATACATCTTTCTTTTTTATCTCTTCTGAATTCCAGAGATGTTATCAAGTGGCTGGTCAAAGCAGTGACTGAAAATGAATTAACTCCACCCCAAGATGAGACTCAGACCTCTCCCGGAACAGGACTCTTGAAAACTAGCAGTGACCATCTGTCTCCCCAGCCTAACCTGACCAGGAACGCCAATCAACTGTAAGGAGCAGGCAGAGTTGTCTCCAGGGCTTTGAGGGTTTGGTATCTAACAAATAGAACTGATCCTAAGAACAGCTTGCCCCAAATTACCAACTCTTATAATATAGACTTTTTCTGGAGGGGTGGTGGGGGAGAAGACTTATCTAGGCTAGGAGTATAATTATGTAGAATTCTTGTGTAGCATACACTAAGACCTAGATTCCATCCTCAGAAAAGAAGGACAGGTGCTTACAGGTTCTCACTGCTAAACTTCTGCCTTTGAGTTCCCATTCAGAAAGTCATTCTAACTCCCTTTTGGGAATATTAACCAAAGTCCTGAGGCTGCTCTGCGGAACACCACTTCCTCTGAAGACACTAATCCCACAGAGCTATTCAGACTTCCACTGATGCACCAGCCTGTTCTTTAGACTGGTAACTCTAACCCAGCTCCTGCCTCCTAGCTGCCAAGACCTCCAGCTCACCTGTTCCGTTATTTTCTTTTAAACACTAATGAAATTGGCTTATTTTAAGTAAAACAAAGGACTTGATCAGATCTGGACAGAGCCAGTATAGCAGCTGACAGATGTTTCCTCGCAGAGTCAGTCGGAAGCTGACCTGCTCTTTTCTATCATTTTGTCATTGTCTGCAGTTTCTCTGAAAACAATGCTCTTCCACCATATAATTCGTGTTTAAGTGAGTGCTGTCGAGCCAAGCTCACCCTTCTAAAGGGTTGCTTAGCCTCCCAGTGCTGTGCCTGTCTCTCTCCCATACTTGTGTCTCCTGGGAGAGAAGGTGAGGGTCCACCACTGGAAATTCTAAGGCTAGTCTTACTAAGAACTGTTGTGTTGTAAAGAAACCACTAGAGCCGGGCGGTGGTGACGCACGCCTTTAATTCCAGCACTTGGGAGGCAGAGGCAGGCGGATTTCTGAGTTGGAGGCCAGCCTGGTCTACAGAGTGAGTTCCAGGACAGCCTGGGCTATACAGAGAAACCCTGTCTCGAAAAACAAACAAACAAAAAACAAAAACAAAAAAACCAAAACATCTTGCTTATGTAGCTCACCTTCAAATTCTAGAAGTTTCACATAGGAGCTGGCAGAAGGCTTCAGAAGGATGGATTGCTGAGTGCGAGCAAGCTAAGGCTGGACTGTTCTGCTTGGCCTGTGTGTTGTGAGGACCTTCTAATAGTCTCTGTTTTGTTGTTGTTGTTCACTTGGGGGTTTTTTGTTCATTTTGAGATAAAATCTCAACAGGTAACTCTAGCAGGCTTGAAACTCACTACATAGATCAGGCTAGCCTGCCTGCCTCTGCCTTCTGAGTTCCAGAATTAAAGATGTGCACCTCCACACCCAGTCGTCTCTGTTCTTGGCATACTCTGGTACCTTCTCCAGCTTCAGGAGGCCTCTCTCCATGTCTTCCCACTCACTTGTCTTCTATGTTCTGGATCCAGGATTGTGTGTCAGCTTCAGAGGATGTTGTCCATTGCTGTAGAGGTGGACAGGACTCCAACCTGCAGCTCCAATAAAATAGCCGAGATGATGTTTGGGTTTGTGCTGGATATCCCTGAGAGGAGCCAGAGGTGAGTGTAGCTTGATCTACTTGTGGTTTTGGCTGGTTTCTCCATTAAAAAGAGAACTAGCCTGGGTGGTGGTGCATGCCTTTCATTGCAGCACCCAGAAGGCAGAGGCCGGTGGAGCTCCGTGAGTTTGAAAGCAGCCTGGTCTACAGGGAGTTCCAGGACAACACAAAGGAACTCTGTCTGAAAAACCGAGAGAGAGAGAACTAAAAAGTCACTTATTTTTAAATTAACATTTTTATCTCTGCCTGCTAGAAACAGAATTTCAAGAAAAAAAATGCCAAGTGCTAGACCGGCATCCAGTACCCCGGGGAAGGAAGCGAAATGGGGTATGGAGTTGGTGATGGGAGCCCTAAAAGCTGCTGGCTTCTGGCAATTGAACTCCTGGGGATAGCAGCGGGGGATTAAGGAAAAAACTTAATTATTTGGGCTTTATTCTCTCTCACTCTAGTGACTGATAGCCAAGCAAGAGGCTCAGAGTTCCTTACCATCTCATGAGCCAGAGAGAAAAGAAAAGAAAGAAAGGAAGAAAGTTAATCGTGCACGAGCGTGCACATACACAAACACACACTCACTCTCACACTCTGGCTAGCCTGACCACCTGTTTCATCAATTTTACAACTGCACACGCATACTTATATACATTGACACCTACATGCTCATGAATGCACAGACAGACATACACATATATACATTTGGCAGATGGAACACAGCCCCAAAAGCCACACTTTATTTTTTTCTTTCTGGCAATTTATACCTTCTTAGAAGTTCTTTATAAAATTATCTCATAGTGCCGGGCGGTGGTGGCGCACGCCTTTAATCCCAGCACTTGGGAGGCAGAGGCAGGCGGATTTCTGAGTTCGAGGCCAGCCTGGTCTACAGAGTGAGTTCCAGGACAGCCAGGGCAACACAGAGAAACCCTGTCTCGAAAAACAAAAAAACAAAAAAAAGAATTATCTCATAGATAAAATGTTACACAAAAGGGGAGTTAACAGAAGGATGTTCTAAGCAGTGTTTCATTCTATAAGTTCATTGTAAGTTCAAAGCAAGTTTCACATGGCCTTGCTTTATCATAGTGCACTTAGCTTTGTCCTAGGACCTGACCTAGAAACATTTTCCTTGATCACAGATTTGTCCCACGCCTGTTTATCTTCTTAGTGTAACTTAGGAAAGCTCACTGTATTCTTTATTATGCAGCCTTTACTTACTCTTCTATGAGGAGGGGGCACATTCTATTCTTGATCCTAACATTATTACATCTCTCTGGGAAAACAACTAAAACCGTCTCCTTAAACGTTCTTTCTAAAATCATTTGAATCCAATTAGGAATTCTATAAAGTAATTAATTCATCTAAACAGCATTAATTATAAAAGTTCATCTTCGGGGCTGGAGAGATGGCTCAGTGGTTAAGAACACCGACTGTTCTTCCAGAGGTCCTGAGTTCAATTCCCAGCAACCACATGGTGGCTCACAACCATCTGTCATGGGATCTGATGCCCTCTTCTGGTGTGTCTGAAGACAGCAACAGTGAACTCACATAATACATTAAATAAATAAATAAATAAATAAATAAATAAATAAATAAATAAATAAATCTTTAAAAAAAAAAGTTCATCTTCATGTTGATCTTCACCCAGTAAGGTGGGCTGATACCCAGGAATCACTAGGCTACATAATAACGGCAGGAAAGGCACATCAGCGGTGAGAAGCAATCCTGGGAGGAAGTCTCTGGGCTGTGCCTCTCCAGAGGGCACCCATCATAGTCATACAAAACAGTGGGCCATCTCCAGGAAACTCACTTGCTTGCCATAGCCTTTCCTAGATGGCTTCTGTCAGAAAAACACAAACTGTACTCAAAAAGGGAAGAAAGCTGGGCAGTGGTGGCACATACCTTTAATCCCAGCACTTGAGGCAGGCCAGCCTGTCTACAGAGTTCCAGGACAGTCAGGGCTACACAGAGAAACCCTGTCTTGAATAACCAAAAAAAAAAAAAAAAAGGAAGAAAAGGGTAGGGGACTACTTACATCTTTGATGAGTTGAAAGGAGGAGGTTCCCAGGTAATTGTGTGTAGTCAAGGCATAATTTCTTGACCCCGTCAAATCCAAACTCTCTCTACCATGTCAACTTGATTAACAAGTCGTCCTTCAAGTTTAGACTTTGAGTGGACAAAAACCATATCAATAAAAACTAAGACTTTCTCAGAAGGGGCACATTGGCCACCTACCCAAATTATACTAGAAGATACATAAAGTGCCCTTTGCTTTTATTCATTATTAATTCAGGTATAATTTGCAATTTTACCTTTTCACAGTTACATTACACAGGTTTACATAGGTAGTACTCATGAGTACTGAAAAATACCTGACCCGTCATTTTCCAGAAGCTTGTTGGTAATATATAAAAGCTTGCAAGCTTGGCAAGACGGCTCAGTAGGTAAAGGTGCTACGGCGAAGCCTGACCGTCTGAGTTCAAGTACTGAGATGCACAGAGTGGAAGGAAAGAACCAATTCCCACAGGTTGCCCTGTAACTTCTACCCACATGAACCGTTCTGCCTTGACATGAACATATGTACACACGGGCAAAATTAATAATAAAAAATGTAAAGAAGCTGGGCGGTGGTGGCGCACGCCTTTAATCCCAGCACTTGGGAGGCAGAGGCAGGCGGATTTCTGAGTCTCGAAAAACCAAACCAAAAAAAGATTTAAAATCTTCCAAACTTGATAAGTTAGCTATTCTAATAGGATTTCTTGTCTTTTTCGTAGTTCCCTTAGCCCTTTCTACATATGCGATCAAGTTGTCTACAAATGGAGTTTGACATCCTTTTTTTTTTTTTTAAAGATTTTTTATTTTATACACAAGTGCTCTATCTGCAAGTATGCTTGTATCCCAGAAGATCCCATTACAGATGGTTGTGCGCCACCATGTGGTTGCTCAGAACCTCTGGAAAAGTAGACAGTGCTCCTACCACTGAGCCATCTCTCTAGCCCCTTGGCATCCTTTCTAACCTGTCTGACTTTTTTCTGTTTCTCTTGCCTAAATACATCAGAACTGTCAAGTCAAATGTTAGAGAGACAGTGTGTGCAGATGCGCTCTCCTGTCTTCACCCTAGGGATCCATCCAGGATTGAGCGTTGCATGTAAGGGTCCTGTAGATGTTGGTAGGCAGCTTGTCAGACGGAGGATGAGGTCTAGTTCTACTTGACTGGTATTTTTCTAAAGAATAAATAATTGCTAAGGATTCCATCATCTGCTGATGTAATTATAAATTTTTCCTCTTTATTCTCTGATGTGGGAAATTATGCTAATTAATTTCCTTTTTCTGTGTTTGTTGTTTGTTAGCTGGCTGCCTGGCTGGCTGGCTGGCTGGCTGGCTGGCTGGCTAGCTAGCTGGCTGGTTGGTTGGTTGGTTTTTTTCCAAGACAGGGTCTCTCTATGTAGCCTTGACTGTCCTGAAACTCATTCTGTAGACCAGGCTGGCCCCAAACTCAGAAATCTGCCTGCCTCTGCCTCCTTAGTGCTGGGATTAAAGGTGCACACCACCACACCTGGCTTGCTACATTATTTTATCTTGATTTCTTTTGAATTTCACCTTCATTTGTGAAGGGGTTTTTTTGCTGAATACAATTCCTAATTGCTAAGTACTTGATGTATTTTAAGATGCTTGAGTGTGGTATCTGTGATGAGAAGCATTAGAGATTTCAGGTGAACGGTACATCCCAGTGACGGAGCACGGGCCCTGGGTTCAGTCCCCACTGGCTGGTCTCAAACTCAGGGCCTTCCTGCCTACCACTGGGATGATGCACCAGGATACCTGGCTTTTTCTTTCTCAACTGTCAAAGACTGTTCCATTATTCTGTAAGTAACTGGTTTATTAATAAATCCATTTCTGTCTGTAATCACTGTGGTTTTTAGACCTCTGTCACATTAGAGCATTGAGAGAAAGTGGGGCTACATGCTCTTTAAATGTGCATTGGCTTCTCCCTCTTCTCCACACAGGGAGATGTTCTTCACTACCATGGAAAGCCACCTTCTGCGATGCAAAGTCTTAGAGATCATATTCCTCCACAGTTGTGAGACTCCCACCCGACTCCCCTTGTCTCTGGCCCAGACCCTCTATTTTCTGAACAATTCCACGTCCCTCCTCAAGTGTCAGGTACGTTCCTTCCTGCTTCAGAGCATTTTCTCCCGATTCTGCTGTTGGGCATCATGGGAGAGATTTGGAAACTGTAATGGGAACCATTGATTATCCGCTGCTTTTACTGTCTCTGCAGTCAGATAAAACCCAGTGGCAGACATGGGACGAGCTGGTTGAGCATCTGCAATTCCTGTTGTCCAGTTACCAGCACGTGCTGAGAGGTAAGGAGCGCTTGCTCAAAAGCAGTGGCCATTGTCCGAAAGAGCGCTTCTCAGATCCTTCTCACTGCTCGTGTAAGTAAAACACCATTCCGGCCGGGCGGTGGTGGCGCACGCCTTTAATCCCAGCACTTGGGAGGCAGAGGCAGGCGGATTTCTGAGTTCGAGGCCAGCCTGGTCTACAGAGTTAGTTCTAGGACAGCCAGGACTACACAGAGAAACCCTGTCTCGAAAAAACCAAAAAAACAAAAACAAAAATAAAACACCATTCCAGGCAGGTGTGGAGACACTTGCCTCCCAGGAATGCCCGCACCCAGGAAGCTGAGGCAGGAGGATGAAGAGTTGAAGCTTATATAGTAATAGTGTGTCTCAAAAAATAATATGAGCTGGAAAGATGGCTTAGTAATTAAGAATACTTCCTGCTCATATAGAGAACCGAGCTTCAAGGCCCAGCACCCACATGGTAAAGAACAACAGTCACTCCAGTTCCAGGAGACCGAATGCCCTTTTCTGTCCTCCATGGGCACAGGATGTAATGTGGTGATTGCACAGAGAACACACTAAAGCACCACACATCAAATACAAATAAGTTTTTTAAATAATAGTAATGAGCGAAATAAAACTTTTAAAGCATTGTTCCTTGATTACAACTATAGGGAACATAGCTGGAATCACTGTGATAAGAACTTTCTTATCTGGTGACAGCTGGTAATAATACAGTGGTCCTCCTGGTTATTAGATTGTACAGATAAGCATATCTCCTAGCATGAGAGCCCTGGCTTCTCATGACACCTATGTTGGGTCAGTTGCTCATGGACTACAACATTATAACAGCTCTCAGTACAGTACAGAATAGGGCGTATCTACAGCAAGATGGACCCACATCTTGGAGATGTGAGGGACCTTAAAATACCTGGGGCTGTAGCTCAGGGGTAGAGCATTTGCTTTGAATCCTTCAGTCCATGGGTTCAGTCCCAGTGCTGCATGACAAGCAGAGGGAGCGGGAGACCTTAAAAGCTTCTGAAATGTTCTTCACAGTTGCTGGGAGTTAGACTAGGGAGCCCACAGAAGGCATGCAGTGGACGATGACTCATGGACCATGCCAGATCACGCACTGATTTGCTCAAGTGAGATTTTATTAGGTAGGGATTATTTAGATCCTTGGCAAAGCTGAAGAACTGGTGAATGAATGCTTAGGAAGGCTGGGGCTGCAGCTCAGTTGCTTAACTGTTCTCCAAGCCTTGGTGACAGCCTGGGTTCAGCTGCAGCCCAGCATAACCAGCGTTCAGGTGGAGTCAGGAGAACCAAGATCAAGGTCACCCTGGGCTACTTAGCAAGTTAAGACCAGCCTGGTATACATGAGACCCTGTCACTAAAAATGTTTAAAAGTCAAATTACTAAACAAACAGGTATTTTTTTTAGTTGTTTTGTATCTCTTTTTTCAGATTGGACTTTGTTTTGTATTTCAAGATTGTCTGAAACTTACTAAGTAGTCCAGACTGACCTGAACACAGATTCTCCTGCCTTGAGTTCCTAGGTGCTAAGTTTACAGGCATACACTACCAAAATTGACATAAAATAGGAACCTTACAAAGGAGAAATGGGGCATTTCCCCTGAACACATTGGACTGAGGACACAGCCTCACATGTCAGAGCTTATGACCTTGCTCCAGGCTCACAGAAGTACCCCACCA
>NW_021604656.1:3554451-3585397 GCF_004785775.1 Grammomys surdaster
TCTCTCTCTCTCCCTCTCCCTCTCCCTCTCCCTCTCCCGCTCCCTCTTCCCCCCCCCCTCCCCTCCCCCCCTCCCTCCCCCCCCCCAGGCTGCTTCTATACTCACGGCTATGCTCCTGCCTTGGCCTCTTAAATTCAAAATCCAGGATTACAGGGTGAGCTACACATAGGCTTCTAGGTTCACTTCTCTACAATGCTGGTGATATGTAACTCAGAAGAATTATTTTTGTATGAAGAAAAGTATTAAATATCAGTAAATATTCCATCACTTAAGTTTCATTCTGCCTGGCTGCGGCAAACTATGGGGTCTTCTCTGTTTGAAACTCTCACAACCAAAACCCCTGAGGTTGGAGTTGTGGTAGTGAGCCCCAGCTCCGTGGGCTCAACAAGCACTTTCCCACCTAACTTCTAATTCAGTATCAAAGTGGCTGCTGCAGGCCAGAGCACAGTTGCACAGTGTGTGCATCTTGAGCACTCTCGATGAAAGGTACACACAACACTAAGTAGGAAAAAAATTTAATTCACATGAGGTTTTCCCCAAGTTATAAGTTTTATAGTACAGAGCTACTGTTTAAGTCCAATGAAAAAAAATTAAAGTATTTTTAATATACAGTTTCTTGGAGAGATTGCTCAGCAGGTAAGACCACTTACTCCTTCCAGAGAACTGCAGGTCAGTTCATAAGTTTTAAAAATAAATGTATATCTGTAAGAAGTTTTGTTTTGTTCTTTTCTTTTTACTAAAGCAGGGTCCATTGACTTCTGGCTGTCCTAGAACTCTTAATGTACACCAGGCTGGGCTTAACTCAGAGATACAAGTGCTGGGATAAAGGCATTCACCTTCATGCCCAGCAAACTAGTTTTTTTTTCTTTTCTTTTTTTTTTTTTTCGAGACAGGGTTTCTCTGTGTAGCACTGGCTGTCTTGGAACTCACTCTGTGGACCAGGCTGGCCTCGAACTCTCGAACTCAGAAATCCCCCTGCCTCTGCCTCCCAAGTGCTGGGATTAAAGGCGTGCGCCACCAACGCCTGGCGCAAACTAGTTTTTTCTTGAGGCAAGAACAGAGACCTTTTGGAAATGGGGCTCTCACAGTAACACACATGGCCTTTCTGTTGTCTCCTAGTAGCCATCAAATTGGACTTTAGGTTTTAAATTCCAAGGAATTTAAAAAAAAAAAATGTTTGATTCCTTCCCTCTTGCAGAGCACCTACGGAGCTCAGTGATTGATCGGAAAGACTTAATCATCAAAAGAATTAAGCCCAAGCCCCAACAAGGAGACGACATTACGGTGGTTGATGTGGAGAAACAGATTGAGGCCTTCCGCAGCCGCCTGGTCCACATACTGGGAGAACCTTTAGTTCCCCAGCTCCAAGACAAAGTGCATTTGTTGAAGCTGCTGCTCTTCTACGCTGCAGACTTGAACCCCGACACAGAGCCTGCCGCAGAGCACGGAGGCAGCCAGACCTCTAAGCACTGAGCACCAAGGATACCTCCTGACTGTTGCCAGCTCCTTAGGAGCCCTGAAGTATCAACAGTAGTTAGGAATATAGGACCAAACCTATCTTATTTATCTGTAGGTTGTAATAACTTTATAACTCTTCAGTATATATCTTTTTTTTAAATAATCTTTATCCTAGCCTATTCAAATTTGGCTTAAATATACAAGGTGTATATATTTTTTATTAAATTATTTATCTATGCTTTTGAAACAGGCAATGATATGCACTATATGTCCAACATTTCATGAAAGATGTGAAAGAACCCTTCTGCTGAACAATCCATCATCAGTGTTACATTGGTCAAGGTACTGACGGCCTGTTTCTGGAAAAAAAATTTTCCTGAATAGACCACATTGTATACTAGACTTTTTATATTGCTCATGAATATGACTCTGTGGCCAGTTTATTTAAAAAGCAGGCAAAAGAAACAAAAGACCAGAGCCTGTTAAAACATCTGATGTTAGTAAGATAGAATATAAAACATTTACAATGCTCAGGCTCCACTACAGGGTAGGCAGAATGGACAAGACAGACCTGGGCTTGAGAAAGTAGTAAAGATTTTTATTTGTCAATACAAGATAACACAAATAAATTAATTTTTACAACAATCTTAGACTCCAGGGCTTCTCTATGAGGTTAGCTCATTTTGTAAACAGACTACAATCTAAAATGATTGAGCAATCATATGTGAGTGTTCAAGACCAACAGACCTGTGAAGAGTGAGGAGACGGGACAGACCTCCTTTCCTCAATAAGATGTATTACGGAACAAATGCGGCTACCTCAGTGTTATCAGAATACAGTGGCACCAAGTTCATGTGAACCTGAAGACTACATGATCCAGTTGTACCTATCATCTACTCTAACAAAAGCTTAAGCTGGGTGTGGGTGTGCACACCTTCAATCCCAGCCCTGGGAGGCAGAGGCAGGTACATCTTCTCTATGCATCTGATTGTTACAAAGTAAGACGCTGTCTCAAAACAAAATACACACAACTAAAAAAACACAATATCCAGGAACTAGGGGTGACACTTCAGTAATTGGAGTGGGAACCATCTGCCAGTATGAAACCAGCATACTGAATTAGAAGTTAAATTAATTCCATGTTAAAGTGCGAAAGAAAGGGGCTGTACAAGACCTAGTATTTGTCCTGTGACACAACAGATACACAGCCCTCCAAGTGCAGGGGCCAAGTGAACAAAGTGGTGTGCTGGACTAAGCAAGAGACAGAACCTGAGCAGGGCAGTGGGGGGAGGTGGGGCAGGCCTTTAATCCCAGCACTCGGGAGGCAGGCAGGTGCATCTCCGTGGGCCAGCCTGTATTTCCAGGACAGACGGGGCTACATAGAGAGGGAGAGAGGGAAGGAGGGAGGGAGGGATCGAGCGCATTGTAGTTCAGCTTAGAGAGCCAGGGTCCTGCCAAGTATAGCCATGAGCTGTCCCCAACTGGTTGGTGGGCAACCTCTATCATGATTACTCAGTGCTCATAGGGATCAAGGGAAAAGAATCAAGAGGCCTTAGTATTGGAAGCACTCCAGCATAATTGACCAAGGAAAGCAAGGATCGGAGTCCTTCTCTAGGATAAATGACTTAAAAACAATAGTGAGGCCCTCAACTCGACACCACTGACATTTTCCACCAACCTGAAAGCAGTGCAAAGTGGTCTCTCTCACCCAAGGACAATCCGCACACTCAGGCCTCAGGTAACCACATCGCTCCTGTGTCAGAGCCCAGGGAAGTTACAGACCCTGGACAGAAGCATTCTAGAAGCCAGTAGGTGTGAGCACATTCAGGTCACGGGGTTTAAGATTATGGGTCCGAGGTGGTGGTTTCTTTCCTTCTACCATTGGGACATCCATCTTTGGCGGCTTGAAGGTTGGTGGATCTTCACCTGCTCGTGTGGCCTGGGCACGCATCACCTCCATAGGAGAGGGTTTGGGGGCACCTTTGTAAGCCTGAATGGCAAAACCTGCCAAAGAAAACCACAGATTATAACCCCGGCCCACATAGTAGCTGGATGCCTCGATGGCCTTTCTGAAGCGACCTTACCAGAATCAGATTTCTGCAGGGGTCGTGGTCCAAAGAGGCTCCATCTATCTGCTGAGCTCCTGTCGTTTCCACTCCCAGGATCCATGGTCTGAGGATTCGGAGCAGGTAAGGCTGTGGAGGAGCCAGATGGAAACCAGCCCCTGGAACAGAGAAGTAAACACATACTCCTGTGTGCCATCCGCCAAAGCAACCAGAACCCACAGGCTGGAGCTGGAGCCCAGCATCATCTCAGCACTGGCTTCCCCAGAGACTCCGGCTCACAGGGTCCAGGGAGACTGACCTGGACTTCTGCTTAGGGGACGAGTGAGGGGTGCTGCTCGGGGTGGACTGGGCTGACGCAGGGGGCTTCTCTTCTTTTGTTGTCTCTCCACTCTGCAGCTTTAGTTTCTGTCACAATGGGTAAGAAGAGACTTTTCAAAGTGAGATCGGACACACAGTAGGTCAGTCAGCATCATCAGCCCTATGATGCATATCCTAACTTGAGGCAGCAGTGATTTTGTTCCTTCCACACCACACAGATTCCATGTCTCTAAGGGACTGTACTCTATGGCATCTCAACATTCCTGTGCTACAAGCTGTACACCAAAACTTAGGTTTCCAACAAAGCCAAAATGTCTCTGGAAAGAGCCACCACGGTGGCCCTCAGGCCTGGCCTTCAGTTCTGCTCTTGTCTTTCAGTACAATCTCTGCCCTTCTCAAACTTTCAAAGCCAAGTCAGGCTTGCTGCCCTCTTCAGTGAGATGCCTCTTCTGAGAAACCTCCTCTTTCCTCCCATAGCCAACCACCTCCACAGTACCATCAAAATACTGCTAACAGTTGGCGGCTTAGCAGGGAGAATCCGAGCTGCTGCTCAGGTCTAAGCGGAAGCTTCACAACACTATGTCTGTCCTCCATGAGGGACACGCCCTTGCTGGACCTAAGCTGACTTTCAACACAGCAATTTGTGTAAGCTAACTATCTGTAACAGGGCTGGAGAGATGGCTCAGTGGTTAAGAGCACTGACTGCTCTTTCTAGAGGTCCTGAGTTCAATTCCCAGCAACCACATGGTGGCTCACGACCATCTGTAATGGGTTCTGATGCCCTCTTCTGGTGCGTCTGAAGACAGCGACACTGTACTCATACACATAATTCTAAAAATATTTTTTTAAACAAAATAAACAATCTGTTACAAAATGAATGGCAAAAACGGAGTGCCCACCTTCAGAAGCATCTATCTTGTCAAAGTGCAAATGGTATCAACTCAACATGATTTCTCTCAGGAGTGGCTTTTAAACTTAGCCTGCAGATTCATCTGGAATACTCACCATACAGACAGACCGTCCATGGTGTCCTGTATCTTCCCTACCCCCACATAGACACACTATACACTATCGTCTGTGTTTTTGATGTTCCCCCTTTTCCCAAAGGAACTTGTAATGGCTACTTCGGTTTTATTTCTTGTGTTAAAGATTTATTTTTATTTTTTTATGTGCCTGAGTGATTGCCTGTATGAATGTGTGGCCCTCGCGCAATCGTCTTGCCAGCAAGACACACGCGGACACCAGGATCCTTCCGCAGCAAACGTTTATTGTTAATGAAAGGAGGAAGACCCCGGGCCCGGAAGAGGCACTGTTTATATACCCTTGGAGCGGCGTGTTCATTTCTGATTGGCTGCTTACTCGTTACCCGCCAAAACGCCCCAGGATGGGCTGTGACTTTGGCACACTTTTACCATAGCACATGCGCGGTTTACTTGTTTACTTGGAGGAGCACCGGATGCCAGCGCCATCTTATAATGGCGAATGCTGTCAGCACAAGCCGCAGCTTTCCACATGTATGTATGTATGTATGTACGTACGTATGTGTATGTACTGTGAGGGGAAGGTGTGCATATGAAGGTCAACTGCCTGTCACTACTCAAAAGGCACCCACCTTTTTGGTAGCTTTCTCTTGTTTTGGTTGTCACTGTGCAGGGTCTGGCTGACCTGGAACTCACTGTATAGACTAGGCTGGCCTCACACACACAGACCCGCCTGCCTCTCCAAGTGTTAGAAGGTGTGCATTCCCATGTCTAAGACCGCCACGTCTGAAACCGATTGCTGCTGCGACTGAGACCTCCACGTGTGCGGTTTGGTTTGGTTTGTATTGTTTTGTTGAGATCATGTCTCACTGGGATCTGGAGCTGATTAGACCAGGCTGGTGGGCTAGCAAGTTCTAGGAATCCACCTAGCTTTTCCTCCCTAGCACTGAGGTGCCAGCACCACCATGTCTGGCTTTATCCATGGTTTCTAAGGAGTGGTCCCCATGCTTCTGTACCTGACTGACTTATCTTTCCAGTATCTTTATTTACACAACAGAATATCTACTCAAAGAATCAATGCCAAGCTCATGTGATGTGTGAGTCACAGAGCACCAGTTAGTAGAAAGCAGCCTCTCTAAAAGAATCATGAACACTGGGAGACTGGTTAGTAGGCAAAGGCATGTGCTGCCAGGCTGACAATCTACAGGAGGGGAGGAGAGAATACACACACACACACACACACACACACACACACACAAGAAATAAATGTAAAAAAAAGAAAAAGTTCAAGAAAGTCATTAAAACTTTATCACAGATTTGTGTGGTGACTTTATCAGTAACCCCAGCACCTGACGCTGAGGAAGGAGAACTGTGACTTTGAGGCCAGCCTTAACTTCACAGAAAGATACATCTCAAAAACTAGAGTTGGGGGTTTGAGAGATGGCTCAGCAGTTAAGAGCACTAGCTGTTCTTCCAGAGGACCGCAGTTGGGTTCCCAGCACCCACCTGGCAGCTCGTAATCATCTATATCTCCAGTTCTAGGAGACTGTATGCCCTCTTGCAAGTACCAAGTATAAAAGTAGTGCATAGAAATACTTGGAGACAAAACACCATGCATAGAAAATAAATCCGTAAGACAAAAAACAATGGGTGAGAGACGTAGCTCAATGATAGAACACTGGCCGTATACATGAGGTCCTGGGTTCAATTATCTGGTAGCACAAAGGAAACATATTAACCATCATTAAATAAACTCACCAAAATCATGTAACCCCACCCCAAGACAGGTTCCTTCAATGTAGTCCTGGCTGTCCTGGAACTCACTAAGCTGACCAGGCTGGCTGGCCTCGAACCCAGAGATCTTCGCTGCCTCTGCCTCCCACAAGCTGGGATTAGAGATGAGCACTGTCACACCCAGCTCCTAAATTCAATCTTTAAAAAGTTAAGTATTCTCTGGCCATGGTGGTGCACACCTGTAATCCCAGCACTTGGAAAGCCGAGGCAGGGGGATCACAGTTTAAAGCTAGCCTGGATTTTAGTTTTGTTTTTTGAAACAGGTTCTCACTATGTAGCCCTGGCTAGCCTGGAAACCCTCATGCTCACATATACACTGCAATTAAAGGACTATGGCACCATACCAGCCTGAGTTTATAAACAAAGACCTTACCCCTTAAATAAACAAGAAGATACCCAGCTGAGCTATGAACTCTTGGAACTGTGATTCCCTCTCCCTCCTCATAGCCAATGACTCTGGCATACATATAAAACAGTTTACAGTTCACAAAGTTCTCATACGTGTCATACATAAGCAAAGCATCTGCAGCTAAGGCATTCAGGCCTTCAGCCAGGAGTGCCACCTTAGCAGGGCAGTCCCAGTCTGTCTGCCCATTCTTGCTTACATGGAGTGCTTCTGCCACTCGAAGATACTTGGTCTCCTCAGTGGTAAGGCCCTTATGGGGTGTGTAGCCAGCATCTCTCAGTCCTGCCTGTTGTTCAAAATGCTGGATGCTCTCCTGGGTCTGTTCTGAAAAGAGAGGACAGTCATGCTCAACCCCTCACCAGTAGCAAACCAGCCAAGACAGTATAGGTGTCTTGTTCTCCCCAAAAGCAAGAGGCCACACTGAGCACTGGAGAGTCAGGGGTATGCCAGACATGCCCTGACACAAAGGCTCTCTCAGAAGCCAGCCTTCCTTCCCAGCACAGCAAAAAGCAGACTGCCCTGAAGGGATGCTGGATGTTTCAACTGCTCTCACTCAGACTCTGACACCTGACATTCAGCAAGAGCAAGCAAAAGGCACCTAATGTATGCATATAGTAAGAATTCCCAAAGCACTAAGCTCCTTGAGAGAATTACCACCTACACAGAAACTTTGCCAAAGGGAAGCATCCCTGCCAGCTGGCACCAAGGTACCAGCCAGAGTCTTAGCATGACAACCTGCCTTGACCTAGACCAGGCCTACAGACTACAGCTTCTTACATATGACCTGCCTGTTACTGTTCCTTCCCTGGCTAACTAACCATGTCCTTTCAGCTTGGCTTATTATGTCACCAGTCGCTCACACTATGGGATGCATAAGAGATGATTTTTTCTTAAGCTACAAACTTTGCACACTATACATGAGCATGGCAGCCGGGGACTGTCTGTCCCCCCAGGTGGACTTTAGGTTTAAACATTCCACTTCCTTTTCATGTGTACTACGTTCATGCCCAATGCCCTCGGAAGCCAGGAGAACAGCTGTGCTTTATGACACCAGAACAGTCAAGCTACAAAATACAAGTAGGAGCTGCTGCTTCAAATGGGTCAGTTACAGAAAACCAAAGTGGGTCTGGACTGTGACTGTTTAAGTAAACTTTCCAGAACTGACCAAGACAAACTGATGCCCTCCTGGAGAAAAGTAAAGAGCTCTGACAGAAGAGCCAACCAAGGGAAAGCTCTGTGCACCTCAGTGCTGATGTGGGTATTACTGCACACATACAGAGCCACGGACTGAATAATTAACTTCCCACGCTTGCCAGAATGGCCCTTGAGAAAGAAGAAGCTTAGATAACTTGTGGCAGAAGTCTAAAATGAGGAGAGATGGCTCGGTGGGTAAAAGCACTTGCTCTCTTCCAGAGGCCCCAAACTCAGCTCCTCGCATCTGAGTGGCTGCTGAGCCTCTCAGCTCCACCACCTCGAGAAGGAAGCAGACTGCCTGAGAATCATCTGCAGCTGAGACCCAACTTCTTCCTCCCTCACTGTTCACTGCAGAGACTGAAGGGCGCTTACTTGTGATCAAGGAACTCATGATGACATGGGTAGCTTTAGCCTTCACCACCGGGGCCTTGTCTGAACTGTCAGTGGCTGTTGATGGAGTCCCAGCAAGGGAAGAGACACTGGCTGCTCCTTCCTCTGTCTGTTCAAGAGAGGTAAGGAATCACATGAGCAGGGCAGGGGAGCCACACAGCTAAGCTGACATCTCTGGAGAAAGTTACAAGAATATGTAGCCTGCTAAGTGAAGAAATATTTGAAGGGGACAGTGGTCACCTCTTCTTGCCAAAGTGACAAGACTGAACTTTACGGGAAGAACCTGGAACCACAGGAAGAAAGGCAGTTTGGAGCCCTGAGGCCTAACTTTCAGCTTCCATCTGCCCATAAGACTACAGATGAAACACCATTGGTTGGCACACGTATAATCCCAGTGCTAGAGAGGCTGAGGCAGGAGAACTGGTGTGGGTTCAAGTCTAGCCTGAGCTACATAGTGAGTTCAAGGCAAGATTGGAATACCTACCAAAACCTTGTCTCCAAAACTGAGGAAACATTAATGAGGGAGAGAAGAAAGGACAAACAAGGCAAAACCAAAGTGGACCAGACACCTCCTACAACCAAGCCTTATTCAACTGAACAGAACTTCCCTCAGACTCCGGCCCCCATCAGTCCCAAGTGCTGGCCAAACACATTTCAGGCTGCTCAGTAGGTCTGGGCTGTCAGAGATGAGACACAAGGGCTCCATCTCTAGAAGTACATAAACAGAGTACAGTGGTGCCCTTCCTCGGTCCCAGCACTCTGGAGGCTGAAAACTACCATGAATTTGAAGCCAACCTGGGCTACATAGTGAGACCCTAGGTCAAAAAGGAAAAAAATAAATCTGTTTCTAGCCCAGCTTATATGAAGCCTTGGATTGGATTCTATCTCAGCACACAGAAAATACTAATAGTAGTATTTTTTAAGTAAAATTGGTTCTAACAAACTCCCAAGTGTGATGGTTAGTATTAACTTGACTTAACCACTTAGGAGAAAGGCCTTTGGGCACGCATTAGGAATTATCTGTATTAGGTTAGCCTTTGTGAGTGTCTGAGGGACTATCTTGATTGTGTTCACTGATGTGGGAAGACTCGTCTTCATTACAGGAGACACTGCTGGCTCCCTGGGCAGGGAGCCTGGGCTGGGTAAGACAGAGGGACGAGCAGCAGCGCGCATTCACCTCTCTGCTCCTGACTGAATGAGCCAAGACCCTCTCCTTCAAGCTCTTCCACCTTCATTCCCCCAAGATGGACCGTTCCTTGAACTGTGAGCTAAAGTAAACCACTTCTGTGAAGCTGCCTCTGCCTGAGTACTGTACACAGCAACAGGAAATGAGACTAGGCCAGCAAGTACTGCTGGGGACCTGCACAGCAGCTCACATATGGTTGGTCCCCCGGTACATGAGGCTGAGGACTGAACCCAGGACCTTGCAAATGCTCAGCAAGTACTCTACCACTGAGCTTACCCACTGCTCATCTATTTTGAGACAAGATCTCACTAAGTTGCCTGAGCTTGCCTTGAATTTACTCTGTAGCCCAAGCAGGCAATTCTCCTGTACCAGCCTTAGAAAACAGCTGGAAGGGTTTTTTCATGTTTGTTTGTATATAGGTTTTTATCATAACTGCTTAGGGGTCTTGTTTCTTTAGGTAGGGGCCTTTGGATAAAACTCAGGCTAGCCTTAGACTGAAGACCTTCCTTATGCTGGCTGCCAGTTCCTATAGTCTCCCCACTGTCTTAAACAGGACTTTTTCTCTCCAACAGCTGTCTGGGTTGGATTACAGCAGACAACTAACATAAGGAGTTCTCCACACAGCACTGAAGGAGGGAGACAGAAATCCGTCACCAGAGAGGAGAGCTCAGACAGCACCCAGCTCAGCTCCCCACACCTGCCCAGCCTCTAAGCCTCCTACTCACTCCTTCAATGTCCACCAGACAGAGGCACTGTGCTCTGGTAAAACTGTGAGGAAAGTCACAAACACTTGGGAACCATCCCAGGTCTGCTTACAAAGACCCTCACAACATGCTTCCTCTCAAGCCCCAGCAGAGTCTGCAGATAAAATGGCTCTGTCTGAGCGTACAGCTAACTCAGACGCCACGATGACCTTCCTTGTGTTCTGGGTGATGGGTATCGGGCGAGCAGCACAGACTTCCGTGCACAGTACGTCCACTGAGCTGCAGGCACTGGCCCTGAGTGCACAGCACATCCACTGAGCTGCAGGAATCGAGCCTGAGTGCGGACAGTGCTGTACCTGAGGAGAGGTGCCATGCTCCCTGCCAGCAAAGGGAAAAAGCACAAGCAACGACACAGCAGGCCTTCAAGAGACCTGTGCTCATGACGATCACAAAACAAACCTCTTAAAGGTTTTTTGAACTCTATGCCAGACCTTCAGCTTAATATTGCAATACAATATAGGCTGAGAATCACTACTCAAACCTAAACTCTCAAGCGCCCCAAAATCTGAAACTTTTGTACACTGCCATTGCACAAGAGAAAGGAAAACATCCCAATGTAAGACTTCATTTAGTGCATAAAACTCTGACTATATAAAAGTAGTCGGGCTGTGAGGAGAGGGTACACATACAACATAAATTAATTTCAATTTTAGACTTGGGTCCTTTCCCCCAACTCCCTCACTGTGTCTATGCGAACATTCTAATAACTCTATGGCTGGATAACAGAGAAGCTAGAAAGAGGCAAGCAGGATTCATCAGAACTCAGGTATGGAGGTTCTGGAGTTTGGCTTTTTAGTTGGGGAAGCAGAGTCCAGAAGCATCTCGTGGAGACAACACTACTGCTTAAATTCTGGATTTGAAAAAGGTACAGAAGATGAACAAAGGGGACAACTGGTGCCTGGTTTTGTAGGACTGAGAACCACCAAAGCTTCTGGAGGAGGAGGAGGAAGAGGAAGAAGAAGAGGAGGAGGAGGAAGAGGAAGAAGAAGAAGAGGAAGAAGAGGAGGAAAAGGAACAGGGGGTGAGTTTGCCAGCCGCTGCCAGCAGGGTAAGGTACCTTGTCAAGATGCTGATACTTGCGCTCTGGAATGACTGGCTTCCAGGGGATGCTGCCCATGTCCGATGGAGGAGGAGTCATGGGCGCTGGGTCCTCTAGGGCATCATCATAGCTGAATGCCCGGCGGCACATCCCGATGGGCAGGGACATCTTGCCTAAAGGCCCACTGGGAGCAAGAGCTAGAACAGAGACACCTGTCAATATGGGATATCAACTAGCCAACTAGTGGCTTTATGTTAATCTGTAGACAGGAAAGCTGTGGAACTTAGGGGACAACTAATCCATTCAAAGGAGTAATAACAGCACTAATGACACTGTACAGTGCTGTACCTTCTTTATCCACAACACTCTACAATACCAGCTCAGCAACTCGATCCCGTTAGATAGGGTCTTGCTCTGTAGTCCTGGCTGGTTGGTACTCACTATACAGCCTGCACAGCTGGCCTCAAGTTCTGTCAGTCTTCCTGCCTCAGCTCTACCCAAGTGCTAGAACTACTGGCACATGCCACCACACCAGGGCTTAATCAATTTTTCAAGAATAAAGAACCTTAACCTCAAGTTAAATTTACCTATGCGAAGTCCCAACTTCAAAGCACAATTTCCAGTCAAATATCAAACCTATCTCATTTCAAAACTTGCAAGAAAATGGCTAGCTGAGGCTTGACCAAGTTTATGCAGAGCCCTGTACCTTCTGGGTCTTCCCTCCAAAGAGAACTACAAGAAACAGTTCATAGTCTGTGGTCTGGCACCACCTCTAGTTTCTAACATTGTGATGATTTCAACATTTCCATCACAGACATTACTGACAGCCACTCTCATCAGCACTCCCAGCTTGAGCCTGCCATTCTTGTCCATGACAACTGACTGCTGGAATGTCCAGCTGTGACGAAGGCACTATGCTTCAAGTGTACTCTAAGCTGTGCCAGAGCAGAGAGCAGGGATCATTTGTCTGGTTACTGATCCAGAACCTGCCTTCATGGTGATACTTTCCTGTTACATAATAGTACTCTTTAAGGTATCAACCTGCCTGGCAGCAATTCCCAAACCCTGGAAAGTTTCACAGCAAGGGGACTCAGAGCTACCATGTGACTATCACCAATATTAATAACTAACAAGCCCAAGAAGCTACTGTTACTGCCAAGGGCCAGGGGGAGGGCAATGAGGTGTATCTCCTGGTGGGTACAAAGTATTTCTAGGGGCATGAAAATGCTTTGTAAGTAGATTAATCTGATGAATGCATAACTTTATGAACACACCAACCAGGAAATCACCCACTTAGGTGAATTTACAGTATGTACATTGCTATCTCAAGGAAATAAGACATGCAAACAAAATGACCTGGCACTGAGAGCCCTCCTTGTATCTAATCCTCACTAAGTAAAACTGTTTTCCCACTTCCCAGCTCAGAAAACTGTGGTACAGAACATAAGCACTATCACACGGCTAGCAAATGTGCAGTAGACACCAAAGCCAGGGCTCACACTTTCCATGCTTCCATGCTACAAAGCCTTAACCTCATGAGAGCAACGCCACAGCTCTGCATGGTGACCAGGACTTTATGAGAGTCCAGTATGAGTGGAAGACACACATGATGGTGGAGACAAATGGTATTGGGGCACATGAAGGAAGCTTCCATTAACCCACCTAACTAGGGAGCAATGTCAAACCATGCTTAACACCTTGCCCAATGGCTTCATACAACAGTAAGCTGATACCTACTAGGAAATATGTTCCTACAAAAAGATCAAAACCTGTTTTGAGGCAGGCGGATTTCTGAGTTCGAGGCCAGCCTGGTCTACAGAGTGAGTTCCAGGACAGCCAGGGATACACAGAGAAACCCTGTCTCTAAAAATCAAAAACAAAAAACAAAAAAACAAAAAACAACAACAAAAAAAAAAAACCTGTTTTGAGCCAGGCACAGTGTATGTGCATTTGATCCCAGCACTCAAGAGGCAGAGGCAGGATATCTGAGTTCCAGGGCAGCCAAGTCTACAAAGTGAGACAGGGTCTCACTTTTTTGAGCAGTAAATGCAGATTTAGGAACAACTCTGAACTTCATTTGCAAAAACTGTTTAAGCTGGGTGTGGTGGTTCCTGCCTTTAAAGGCAGCACTTGGGAGGTAGAGGCAGGAATATCTCTGTGAGTTCAAGGCCAGCCTGGTCTAAATACAGAGTTTCAGGACAGCCAGAACCATACAGAGAAATCCTGTCTCAGAAAAAACTAACAACAAAAAGTGTTTACTCTTCACAACAGACCCGCAGTACATTCTTCTGAGATTCCAAGATTCAGACTGACCTTTCTGGTAACAGTCCAAAGAGGAATCAAGGATCTCAGCAGCTCACACATTACTGTGCAACACAAGCCGAGAACACACTAAATGTTGATGCAAACGTTTTTACAACTAAGACTTAACAGTGATTTGTACCCTTTGCCCAGACCTCCATCCTATCCCTACCCACCTCAAAACAGGGAAATGTAACTGTACGGGCATGTCCTACAAACACAGTTAATCCTTCTCCTTTGTCACACTCAAGGGAAGAGGTGCTAAGCTAAGGTCTGGGTTTATACCATGGCTGAGACTGTGATGGCATAATACTAAGTGAAGACAACTGCAAGGAACCGATACTACAGGATTCAGAGAAAACAAGTTCTCTGAGGGCAAAACAGACTTAGCCAATAAGAACTGAAGTTTACCAGGCATTTCTGGTTGTCTTGAAGCCATTGAGACACTGGGATCCAGGTGTTTTTTTTTTCTATACAGAATTCGGAGCTCAGTCCCTGCCACCTAATAAAAAAAACAACAAAGGGCATTTTCTTATACTGAACAGCAGAGGGTCACTCCAGTGCTGTTCTTTTGACAGACACGCAGAGATTTATGGCTTGTTCGTAAGGTTGAAACACACACACACTAGAACCAATGAGTGACAAACACACCCCCACAAGGATAAAGTTCACTGTTTCGCCAGTATCCACTGGCCAGCTCATCTTAACAACTGAGAGGATAAAGACAAACATCAGTGAAGACAGACACCTTACCACAGTGAAATGACGCTGGACTATGCTGACAGACAGATGTTAATGAGAAGCATTGCCCAGCTTCTGCAAATGAGCAAAGCTTCTGAGGGAGGGTCCATCCAGAGGTTCTAAGCAACAATAAACAACCAAGGTTGGTACAGCGCCCGAGTCCACCAAACGATGCCCTGACCATTCGACCATTCCCCATTAGAGCTTCCCCCTGACAGAAATGAGCTACGCCAACACAGAAGACCAACTTAGTATCACTAACGCGGACTCAAAGGAATCCATCCCATCTGGCACAGCCCTCGTCTTGCTCTGTACTGCACTGCACAGCAGGCATTATTGGTCCGAATTTCTGTTCAAGTTCACAGGGGCCACTCACTGCGGCCCAGAGGACATCCGCAAGCCAGACACACGCCCTTCCCTCCCCACTCAGCGACCCCAAGCCCACAACTCTCCTTCGGGAGGTACAAACCAAAGCTTCTGGGATGTGTAAAGCCCGTCCCGACCTCTCCACGGTCCCAACCCTCAAGGCTAAGCCAGCAGGTTCGCGGCGAGCGGGTGCTCCGAGGCTCCCTGGGGAATCCTTCTAGGGTCCCTCGAGCCCCGCTAGGGTGAAACAAGACCCCCACCCGGCCCCCAGGCCATGGCGCCCCGGAACTCAGGCTGCCCCAAGCACCGCCAGGCCACGGTCGGTCACCTGCTTGCCCGCCGCCTGCGGCCCGAACTTCCGCACTAAAGAGGTTCCGAGGCTCCAGATGGCCCAAGAGGCTGCTGGGCCGAGCAGAGCAGAGCCATCGTGAGAGCGCGACGAACGCTCCCCGACGGAAGACTGTCGCCGGCTGGCAGCCGAACCGTAAACTAGCCCTAGACCGCCGCAATTCGCGCGAGACTTGACTCGCAGGTCCGCGGGGCATGCTGGGAGTTGTAGTCCGAGATCTGAGCGCGTCACCATAGCCACCACCACCGAACACCTCCAAGTCTCCCTGTAGGTTGGACTCTAAAAGGGAATCCCACGGGGGTCCCAGAAAGGAAGTCACTCGTTACCAGCACTCTCTCTGCGACTGTAATCGTGGCACTTGGAGGCTGAGACAGGAGCATTGTGTCAATCAAGGAGTGCGGGGGAAGGAGGCGGGGACGGGGAGGGGGAGAAGAATGAAGTTTGATGGCTGGAGATGGTTCAGCAGTTAAAACAGCTACTACTGCACTTGTGGAGGACCTGGGTTTGTTCCCAGCACCCACGTTTGGTATCTCACAACGTCTTGTAACTACAGCTCTGCGGGGTCTGCTGCCCTCTTCTGGCTCCCAAGGACACCCTACTCGCTCGCACATTCCCACATACTTAATACATACACCTGGCGTGGCGGTGCCACCTTTAATCCCAGCAACTCCGGAGGCGGAGGAAGGTGGATCTCGGAGTTCAAAGTCAGCCTGGTCTACAAAGAAAGTTCCAAGACAGCCAGCGCTACACAGACAATCCCTACCTCGAAAAACAAACAAACAAAAGCTGGAAAAGGCATGGTAAATACCCTTTGAAATCAAGGCCAACAAAGCTCACAAAGACTTTTCCCAGGCCCCGTCACCATTTCCTGTCCTCCTTCCCCTCTCTCGTAGAGGTCCATGAACGATGCACCAATATTTCTCAACCTTCCTAATGAGGTGATTCTTTAGTATAGTATATTTAGTATATGCCAATGGGTCCCTTGGAACTGGAGTGCAGGCAGTTGTGAGGTGCTATATGGATACTGGGATTTGAACCTGGGTCCTCTGGAAGAGCAGATAGTCCGCTTAATAACTGAGTCATCTCTCTGGCTCCCCTGAGAAATACTTTTAAATTTTTATTTGCTTTATTTTATATATGTTAGTATTTGGCCTGCATGTATGTCTTTGCATCATATGTGTGCCTAGTACCTACCCATGGAGGCTAGAAGAAGACATTGGAATCCCTGAAATTGGAGTTACAGACAGAAGATGCAGGGAACCAAGCTGGGTCCCCTGGAAGAACATCGAGTGTTCTTAACTGGTGAGCCACCTCTCCAGTCCTCCAAACAAAAGTTTTTAAAAAATAATTAAAATAGAAGATAAACAGCATTCATAACTGGGTAATATTGGTCGGAGTGTTAGCTAGTTGGTCATTGTTTTAGGTCTGGCTCCACAAGATGGACCCAAAGAGCTCGTGTTGCCAGGGAGAGAGATTGTTTTCCAGGACAGGCTGCTGAAGCCCCATGGTGCAACCTGTCCACCATGGATAATTTTTCTCAAGTGGTAACTGTTGGCTGTTCCTGTAATCTAGGCTGAATACAGATTTAAGAAAACAACTTCTGGGGGCTGGAGAGATGGTGCAACGGTTAAGAGCACTGACTGCTCCTCTTCCAGAGGTCCTGAGTTCAATTCCCAGCAACCCAATGGTGGCTCATAACCATCTGTAAAGGGATCTGATGCCCTCTTCCAGTGTGTCTGAAGACAGCTACACTGTACTCATATTAAATTAAATTGTTAGATTTTCGAGCGTAGCTTAGACAGATAACGCCAGACCAAATGGTTCCATGAGGGAGGTTTAATTCAGGGCAGAGGATGGGGGGAGAAGCTGGAGGAATGGCAGAGAGAGAAGAGAAGAGAGAAATGGAGGAGAGAAATGGAGGCAGGCCATGTCCACGTGGAGAGAGGAGGGGAAGAAATTGGGGAGAGGCTAGGGGACAGAGAGAAGCTAGAGGCAAGAGAGCAAGAGAGAAAGGAGGAGGCAAGCAGCCCCTTTTATAGAGGGTAGGTTTACCTGGCTATTGCCAGGTAACTGTGGGGAGGAGCATACCTAGGTGTTGCCAGATAACTGTGGAGGTGGAGTTTAGACAGAATAACATAAATATTTTTTTTTGATTTTTGGAGACAGGGTTTCTCTGTGTAGTCCTGGCTGTCCTGGAACTCACTCTGTAGACCAGGCTGGCCTTGAACTCAGAAATCCGCCTGCTCTGCCTCCCAAGTGCTGGGATTAAAGGCGTGCGCCACCACCGCCGGGCTAAATAATTCTTTAAAAAAAAAAAAGAAAAAGAAAACAAAGACTTGTCTCTATGTTTAGTTTCCTTCAGTGTGGAAATAGTCGAGGAGGCGCTAGAAAGGTGACTTAGCAGTCAAGAGCACTTCTTCCGGAGGACCTGGGTTTGATACCCTGGAAAAGCACTTGAGTTTGATCCCCAGGACACACAGAAAAGGAGAACTACTAATGTTGTTATCCTCTGACCACATAGACACCCACACAAATACAAAGTAGCTTAGTACAACGTAAACCATTTTCTGTCTTTAGGCAGGGTCTCACTATGTAGATCAGGTTGGCCTCCAATTTATAGCATTTTGCCTATCTCTGCCTCCACATGGCTGGGATTAAAGACAGACTCTACCATGTCCAGCAAAATGATAAGGAGTTTTTGTCCAGACAAGGCCAAAAGAGCAGTCTTGGCTTCAGTTCACCCGTGATATTGCCTCTCTTTCATTTTCTTTGATCTTGTTTCACTCACAAGACAGGCATAAGGCCTCCAAAGAGAAGGTCAGGGCTGGAGAGATGGCTCAGAGTTTAAGAGCACTGATTCTCTTCCAGAGGTCCTGAGTTCAATTCCCAGCAACCACGTAGCAAGCTCATAACTGTATATTTCAATAACTGTATACTTCAATTTCAGTATCTGGCTGATCTCTGTGAGTTTGAAGAAAGCCTGGTCTGTATTTCTTTTTTTGTATATAAAATAAGAATACATTATTAGAAGTTTAGATCAGTTCAAATGAAAGGATGAAAATTTAAAATAAGAAAGAAAGAAAAGAAAAAGTCAGGATCAACGCCCAAAGAGGCCAGAAAAAAACGCTGGGTTCTCTGGAACTGGCATTATGGAGGCTCTTAAATTGCCATGTGGGTGTTGGGAACCGAACTTGGGTCCTCTGCAAGAGCAGTCAGTGTTTTCTTGAGCAATCTTTCCAGTCCCCCCAAATTGCCTTAAAAAAAAAAAAAACAAACTATACACACACACACATGCACGCACAGAGTTTGTTTGTTTGTTTTGTTTTTGTTTTTTTGAAACAGAGTTTCTCTGTATAGCCCTGGCTGTCCTGGAACTCACTGTAGACCAGGCTGGCCTCGAACTCAGAAATCCGCCTGCCTCTGCCTCCCAAGTGCTGGGATTAAAGGAGTGTGCCACCACCGCCCGGCCCAGAGTTTGTTTTTTAGGACAAGGTTTGTTTATGTTGTCCTGATCAGGAACTCATTATGTAGATTAGACTAGTCTCAAAATCACAAAGCTCCTCCTTTTCTGCTGGGATTACTGGCTTGTACAACCTCTAATGGCCTTGTCTGGACAAAACCTCCTTATCATTTTGCTGGGCATGGTAGAATCTGTCTTTAATCCCAGCCTTGTGGAGGCAGAGATAGGCAAAATGCTATAAATTGGAGGCCAACCTGATCTACATAGTAAGACCCTGCCTAAAGACAGAAGTCTTCAGTCTCTGGTACAGTTTGCATTCTCATTTTATACTCTAAACCACAGACTGCAAACAGAAGCACAAGCTGGTAGTTAGCTTTGGGAGGTTTGGGGTTTCAAAGGCATATGTTAGGTTGACACATACGTGTTTATTATCAGGTTACTGTGAGCAATAGCCTTTTGTGTTTCAGCCACTTCTTTAGGTTGTTCTGCTCCTGGTAACAAAGTGAAGTCATGTTTGGCAAAACACAGTACAAGTTATACTTTAAGTAAACATAATAGTTGATTTTTTTCTACCTTATTCTGCTTCATAATGACCCCCTGGAGTACATCTTCAGGGACCTGGAATGATGTTTGTGTTAGCAGACAAACTGGCAGGCATGATGTTGCCTGCCTTCAATTTCAGTATCTGGCTGATCTCTGTGAGTTTGAAGAAAGCCTGGTCTGTAAAGCAAGCCCCAGGCCAACCAAGGCTAAAAAAGTAAAAAGACTCAGTCTCTAAAAAACAAAGCTAAAAAGGCAAAGCAGTCTGACGAACTATAGGCCCACCCGTCAATAGCCAGTCACTTCAGCTATCGTACCTGTTGTGTTTGAAAGCGGCTCGTAACCAGACAGATCACACCAGACCAACACAGCCCCACGAAAGAGGTTTTATTGGGGGTGGGGGGGGGAGCGAGAAAGAAAAGAGGCAATAAGGGGTAAGGGGTCGGGGACTCTGATTTTTATTTGGGTCTTGATGTAGAAGCCAAGTAATCATGCTCACCACCACATACAAGTGAGGTGCACGCTGGGAGTGTGTGGCGGCTGCCATGGCAACAAGAGGGTCCTTGCCGCCTAGGGGTGACGTCATCTCTGAATTCCAAGGCTGACCTTAAAGCCGCTTCTAATGCCAACGGTATTAGAAGGGTAATGCCCTTCTTTGAGGGGGTCTGGAAAGTTGCACGGTTTTGGCACCCGTTTCAACCTTTCTTTCTCCAAACATGAGACTCAGTACTAGTGGCCAAGGGGTCCCTGCAGTGGTTAGTGCTGGAAGCTGCCGTTACTCCAGGATCTTGTCCTATGGAGGAGGAATGGTTCAAGAGTCAGTGCTTTAATGTCGTTTATTAGAGAGAGAAAGAGCTGGAGAGATGCCTCAGTGTTGAAAGTGTTGGTTGCTCTTCTAGAGGATCCGGGTTCAATATCCAATACAGCACCCACATGGCCGCTCATAGTTTTTTCTTTTTTAAGAAAGAGAAACTTAGCCGGGCGGTGGTGGCGCACGCCTTTAATCCCAGCACTTGGGAGGCAGAGACAGGCGGATTTCTGAGTTCGAGGCCAGCCTGGTCTACAGAGTGAGTTCCAGGACAGCCAGGGCTACACAGAGAAACCCTGTCTCAAAAAACAAAAACCAAAAAAAAAAAAAAAAGAGAGAAACTTTAGAAGTGGGAGGGGGTTCCAAGAGAGGGTATGGTTCAAGTGGCAAGGGGTAGTTCTAAAATGGTTACAAAACAAAGCAATAGTGGGTAGGAGGTGGAAAACAACTTGAATTTTCCTTGTGTACAAAAGGATGACTTTCCCCAGCACCAGAGCTCTCTCATGAAGCACTATGATTAAAAGTCATTGAGCAAAGGGGCTTTAGTCCATGGGCTACAATCCAGATCAGGAGACTATGAACAAAATGCTAAAAGAGTCAGGTCTTATTGGGGCCAATCTCTAACTGCCTCAACTTCTCTGTCTCCTCCTTCAATTCCTGGGGAGGGGTAAATTTTAATTTCTTGGGGCCCATTGTGTCAATAGCCTGATAGCAAAAGCGAAGGCTGTATTTAAATGTTCCCTCCAAGGGGGGCACTGGAGAGGTGACGCAGCACCTTAGAACACTTAGTACTTTTGCAGAGGACTCAGATTCTAGTCCCAGAGTCCAATATGTCAGCTCAAAATCATTCATTAACTCCAGTTCTATTGTCTATAGAGTCCTCTTGACCTTGGGAGACACCAGGCACTCTAGTGGTATATATGAAGAAAAACAGAGGAAGGGGGGAGAGAGAGAGGAGGGGAAGGGAGAGGAGAGGGAGAGGAGGGAGAAAGGAAGAGGAGAGGAGGGGAGAGGGAGAGGAGGGGAGGGGAGAGAAGAGGAAGTGACCAAGCCTGCTCAGTCAGTCAACAGGTTCTCCAGCACAGGAGTGAGGATTTAAAGAACAGAGACAGACAAAATTGCAGCATGAACCCAGCCAGTTCTGAGGCTGAAGGCTGAGGCAGCTTTGTTTATCCCCACTTTTCTTTTAAGCCCTTTTAATTACATGCAAGTATTTAGGTCAGTTACAGGTTGAGGAACCAACAATACAATAGATATAAACAGTCAAGGAACAAACAAGGCAATATACAAAGTCCAGTGATCACCCGTGATCACTCTTGCTGTGTCTAAGGGCTCATCAGGATGACAAAATATCTGAGCCTACTTACCTGTCCTAGCCCACAGTCATATTCATGCCTGAGGCCTACTTCTTTGTTCTAGCCTAAGACTTGGATTCCTGACTGAAATTACTTCTCTGTTTTAGCCTAAAAAGACTCCTGCCTGAACTTCCTGGTCATGGCCCAAAGTCTGATTCCTGCCTAAAGCCCATTTCCTTGTCCTTGGCCAATGTCAGATTTCTGCCAAGCAGCCCCAAAAGTTCTCCACAAGAAGGGGAGAGAAGAGGAGGGGAGGGCAGAGGAGGGGAGAAGAGGGTAGGGGAAAAGGGGGGAGGGGAGAGGAGGGGAAAGGAGGGGAGGGGAGAGGAGGGGAGAGGAGGGGAGGGGAGAGGAGCTCTCTCCTGCCAGGCAAGCAGTAGCAGGAACAGCAAAGCACTGGGTCCCAACCTGTGGGTCAGTCCCATAGTCCCATGTACTTGAATTGCAATTCACAACGGTAGCAAAACTACAGTTATCAAGTAGCAAGCAAAGAAAATCTTATGGTTGGGGTCACTGTTAGACTTTGGCGCGCAGCTTAGAACAGACAACACCAGACCAAGTGGTTCCAAAGGGGAGGAGGTTTATTCAGGGCAGAGGGCAAAGGTGGGGAGAGAAACGGGAGAAGATGGTGGAGAAAGAGAAGAGAGACAGGAGAGAAGTGGAGGCCAGCCATGACCACGTGGAGAGAGGGGGAAGGGCGAGGGGACAGAGAGAAGCTAGAGGCAAGAGAGTAAGAGGGTAACAGAGAGAGGAGGGGGCAAGCAGCCCCTTTTATAGTGGGCAGGCCTACCTGGCTGTTGCCAGGTAACTGTGGGGAGGAGCACACCTGCCAAAAGTAAGGAGACCCAAAAAGAACAGGGACTGGGGCACAGAGAAACTGGCTCTCTAAGGAGTGTGTAGTATGTACTACTTTAGTGAGGCAGGCATAGCTGGACACTGGGAGTCATGGCCTCTCTCCCATTAGCCCGCAACCACAGTGAAGGCCAAAGGACTGCTGTAGCTTGGGAGACCATTTGTCCTATTCCTCTTCCATCTGAGGCGGTACTTGGAAGCCCTGCAGTCTCTAGGAGTGGCTGACAAAGTGATTGCTCTAAACTCTCCTTGCCAGACATTCTTCATCACTGTGCACAGCACCACAAGCCTTGGCCTCCAGGAGGCCACCAAAGAAGGTTTGGAGAAGCTATTTCCTCCTGCCATCCCACTGGTGTATGCTCTCATATAATAAATTTCGTGATTTCTCTTTGTGGTCCTGAGAGATACCAGGTGACATAAATTGACTTTAAACCCAAAACTAGACTATGGTGCGACGTTGAGCAACTTCTATAATACCTGCTAAGTCTCAGTGTTTCCTTCTCTGGTGTACTGAAGGGGCTCAACAGGTCTGCACAGCCTCACGTCTACCACACCAGGCAAGGAGTGGAAGATCTACCCTGGACCGAGCCCCCAGCTCGGAAAGCCCATCCCACCCTTGTCCCCCTTCCACGCCGCAAGACGCGCGCTGCCTTCGCTGGCAGCGAGCAGTGCATTGTGGGGCTTGTAGTGTGGTGGGGTCGGACGGGTGGGCGCGGCCACAGCACCATCTTCCACCGCAGGCTGGTCGGTCTTACTCCCTGGCCAAATGGCGCCGCGGCCACTGGGCCCCTTGGTGCTGGCTCTGGGTGGCGCCGCAGCCGTGCTGGGCTCGGTGCTCTTTATCCTTTGGAAAGCTTACTTTGGCCGCGGCCGGGAGCGGCGCTGGGACCGGGGCGAGGCCTGGTGGGGCGCAGACACTGCCCGCCTCCCTCAGTGGGACGTGTGGGAGGTGAGTGTGAGCCGCCGAGGGCTGGGAGGCCTGCGCATACTGTGATGCTGTGACCGTGGAGTGCAAGCGCGAGGGCCGGGATAGGGCATCCGCTCGCTAGCCCCGAGGGCGCGGCAGGAGCCAGCCAGAGACCAGTGCAGTTAGCGCAGTGGCGCCGCCCCGGGGATGCCCTCAGGCCCGGTACGGCTGACCGCTAGATCTTGGGATTTTCTTGGGCTTAGAATTCGTAGAAGCCAAGGATTTGTGATGGGGAAGAATGTGCCGGAGATCTGGAGGAGTCAGAAAGAAAAGTGAGGTTTTTAGTTTAGGACTCAAAAAGCAGCTCCTGCGCTGCTATTTCAGGCCACAGGTGCCTGCCCTGGGACGCGTGGAGGGCGTGCATGGGCACCGCCATGCATTCCGTTGTCCCTAGGGAAGAGTCAGGAGGGAGGTTTGGAGATTGCAGCCTTCATCTCTGCCTCACAGCCCGAGGACGAGGAAGATGAGCCGGCGTTGGAGGAGCTGGAGCAGCGCGAAGTCCTGGTGCTGGGGTTGGATGGCACAGGGAAAAGCACGTTCCTGCGCATGCTGGCCGGGAAGCCACCGGTGGAAGGCCACGTCCCCACCTGGGGCTTCAACTCTGTTCGGCTGCCTACCAAGAATTTCGAGGTGGACCTGTTAGAGAGTGAGCAAGAGACACCCCCTCCCCTCTCCCCATCAAAACTGCTGGCCCAGGGCCTGGATTATTTGGAGGAATCTTTTTTTTTTTTGGTTTGGTTTTTCGAGACAGGGTTTCTCTGTGTAGCTCTGGCTGTCCTGGAACTCACTCTGTAGACCAGGCTAGCCTCGAACTCTCTAACTCAGAAATCCACCTGCCTCTGCCTCCCAAGTGCTGGGATTAAAGGCGTGCGCCACCACCGCCAGGCCTATTTGGAGGAATCGTAAAATGCATTTCTAATCAGGACATTTCCCCTTTATGAAATCCTTCCTGCTTCTCCTCAGGGCACAAGATACAGAACATGCTGGCACTTAGGGTTCTTCCTTATCCCGTGTCTCCAAATGGTCCACCTATCCTTCGCCACAAAAGCCTTATACTGACAAACAGCTAAGGGTTCGTATCCCAAGTGTTTGACAGGCATTGCTTATAAAATATACCCCAGACATTTCCATAAACCTGCCATCAGTTAATCTGCTGATTAGATCCCTGTGCAAACAGGTTTCCAACAAGTTAGACCTTGAGAGGTTCCCCAGTGTTCCAGTGTTCTAGTGCAAGGTCCTTCTGACCCTTAGGTTGACCCTTAGGAAAGGTACTTGTTTCTTACCTGTTCTGTGCATGCATTTCTTTGCTTGGGACACTTAACAAACTAGTATCACTTATTCTTTAGGCTGTAGTGTCTTTTCTTCTGTCAGTCAGGGTTTTGTGGTTCGTTTGAGATGGTTTCATGGTATTGAGGCTGGTCTTGAACACGTGAACCTCCCTTCTCCACCATCTGGGACATCCTTTGAAGCTTACTCTGGCCCCTCCGTGACTCTGGTCCTCTCCTGCTGCAGGATTTGTCACATCACCTTCTGTCCCCGATGAGGCCAGGAGCACCCTGGTCACAGAGTGTATGATCCATTTCTGGCCCAAAGGCTCGGTCCTTCAATATGTATCTGATGGGGGTTTATTAAGTGAGTGATCTGAGAGAGGACTGAGGAACCCTACCCATGGCACTAGGCTTCTTGGGATTTTGGACTTGGCCACCTGGGTCTAGCCTCAGTCTCTGAGGAGTTGGAAGGGGAGCCTTCGAGGCACAGGACTAAAACCTTGAAGCCTGGCTGTGCTTATCTAAGCACTAGGGGATAGAACTGAGATTTGAGAGCCTGGCTCGGCCTGAATGGGCCTTGTTCTTCTGTCCTAAGCATCTGCGGTCTGGCCAGGCCTGGCCATACCTTTTCTCCATGGTCGTAGCAAACATTGACCTTTATTGGGAACTTGGGACCACTCATCAAACTTTCCCTATCTCTTGCGCCAAGGACAGGAGTTCAGTGAGGGTCTGACAGGAGTGTTCACTTTCCCACCCAGGTGAGGTGTTCTCACCCACCTGTGTTCTGACAGACATCAGGATTCAGATGGCTGTCAGGCAAGGTGGTTCACACCTGTAATTCCCTCAGGAGGCGGTGGCAGGAAAGCTGTCAAGTCCTGGAGCTTTCTTCCCATGGTCCCAGCATCCTGGCCTGGAGGCCAGCTGAGAATGCAGACTGTGGCAAACCCCGGCAAGGGAGCAGATTTATCACTGGTGACACCTTCCTTAGCGCACCACCTCTGGAATCTGGCGTCTCGGTTCTGTCGTTTCTGCACTTGCAGACTGTCCTCCTACTCCGTCTACTGCTGCCTGGTGCAAGCCTCTTCTCTCCAATCTAGAACTATAGTTGCCCCCTTGCAGCTCGCCCTGCAGTGTCAGCGACTGTTCTCTTTCAGAATCGTGGTCTGGAGCCTTACGAGCCAGCTCCTGCCTTTCCTCTCTCTGGAGGCGCCTTGCTCTCGATGTTTTCTTTTTCTTTTTCTCAGATGCATGAGCATCTCTCTCCTTGCTCTGCCTGAGATGCTTGCTTTTGTTTCTTCCCCTGGATAGCTCCTCATCTTCCTCTCCTCAGCTCACATCCAGCCTCCTTGAGGAGACATCTCCAGACCACCCAACCCAAGACCATCAACCACAGACTCCAGCCACTTCCCCTTGTTTTCCCTTGTTTTTGATTCCGTTCATTCTAGAATATGTTTTATCTGATTGCCTGGTCCATTCTAGCTGGGGAGGGAGATCCCTGAGAGCCGGGCCTCCAGCCTGCTCGGTTTCTGTATCCCCAGCACCCAGATCAGTGCTTGGCACCTGGTAAGCACTCAGTCAGTACTTGGTGAGTGCCTGCTGTGTGCCAAGTGCTGAGGCTTGTGGGGATTTAGAGTGGAGAGAAAAGAAGCAGAACTGGAATGGGATGCAGGGTAGCCAGGGGAACTGAGCAGAGAGGCAGAGAGGAACAGAAAGGCAGCCTAGGCTACTGTTGTTCAGCATGACTCTGTGCAGTGTTCCCGAGGGAAGAGGAAGGGATGGGTGGAGACTGAATTGGGGGTGGTGGTACACTGGCAGGGCAAGGGATTCCAGCTTTTCTAGGCTTAGGGACCCCTGGCTTCTCATCAGTTATCACTGACCAGGGAGGAAGCTAAGAGCTGGTAAGAGGCAAGACAGTCCAACAGACAACTTGACAACTGCAGCCCTATGAAGGAAACATCACAGATGGTACCTTTGGGGTCTGCTGAAACCTCTTTGTTCAGTAAGAGACTGGTACACAAAGGTAGCTGCCTCTCAGGAGATCTGACTGGCTCTGGTACCTTCTTTGTTCCTGGCTAGTGGAACCTTAGGAGCTGGAAGTGGGTTGGGGCTGTGGGCAGAGCCATGCTGCAGGGAGCTCTGGGCTCTGAGCTGCCCCTTGGCCTCTCTTCAGTTGGTGGCAGCCAGAACCTGCGCTTCTACTGGAAGGAGTTTGTGAATGAGGTGGACGTTCTTGTGTTCATGTTGGATTCGACTGATCGCCTAAGGTTGCCCTGGGCTCGGCAGGAGCTGCAGAAACTGCTGGACAAGGACCCCGATCTGCCTGTTGTGATCGTGGCCAACAAGCAGGTGAGCACTATGGGAGGTGGGCCAGTTGGTTTTCTCACAAAGGCCTGGGCACCATGAGCAGTCAGTGCCTGGCATCCTGTCCCTGCCCTTCTAATCTGTATCTTCTCTGATCTCTCCCCTTTCCACCTCTCACCCTTCCCTCCGCGTCTCCTCTCCATTCCCTATCTTCTGTTACCCTTTATTTTTTTTATTTTTTTTTTCTGGTTTTTTGAGACAGGATTTCTCTGTATAGCCCGGGCTGTCCTGGAACTCACTCTGTAGACCAGGCTGGCCTCGAACTCAGAAATCCGCCAGCCTCTGCCTCCCAAGTGCTGGGATTAAAGGCGTGCACCACCACCGCCCGGCCTCTGTTACCCTTTAGAGATGTAAGAAATATAAGTACTTACTATGTGCCAGGCGGTTTTCAATATTCTATTTTCCTGGATTTTTTTTTTTGAGACACCTGTCTCGAACACTTAGATAGTTGTACTGTGAGACCCAGGCTGGCTAAAGCTCATTCTGCCCCTCCCTGAGTGCTGGGATTGTAGGTGTGCACCACCACACCTCGCTTAAATGACATTATTGGCCTTACCCAAGGTATACAATACTGTTTCTACTTTATAGGTGGGGCCGCTACAGCTCAGGGTGTTTGTAGTCTCCATAGGGACATACAGGAGGGTGGAGCTGGGATGCCTGCCTCTGCACTGAGCTGAGTGAGAAGTGGGGTACATTAAGTGGACTGTGAGAATCAAAGACTTGTAGGCAGTGGTGCCTAACAAGTAGGAAGGGCTCTCTTTCTTGTGACGCTGGTGGATACCTCCATGAAAGAAGGGTGCCACAAAGGAGAGTCAGGATGAAGGAGGGCACTGAGTTTCTTCCATAGGATGTAGACCCCTCCTGGGATTTGGGGATCCAGCGTGGTAGCGGAACATTTATGTCTGTCATGGCTGACAAGGGCAGTATCACACTGCGAACACTGTCTGACAGCCATGCTGTGCTGGCTTGTGTCCACTACAGGACCTGAGTGGGGCCATGAGTATGGTGGAGCTGCAGCAGGAGCTCGGCCTCCTTGCTAGTGACAACCAGAGGGAGGTTTTCCTCTTGGCAGCCAGCATTGCCCCTGCAGGATCTGGCTTCGAGGAACCCGGCACTGTGCGCATCTGGAAATTGCTCTTGGAGCTTCTCTCCTAAGCTGGACCCAACTGCCTGCTGCCCAGCCTTGGAGACCACAGTTCTGCCTTCTCCTGCATCTCTGTTGCTAGCCTAGGCTTTGGGCAGGAACATCATAGCAAAGCTTCCTCTTTCCCTCAAAAGCAAGGCCAAATCCATGCAGAAGCCTTCCTGGTGAGGTGCCATGGGGCTGAGGCAGGAAGGACAGTGACTGCCTCAGAGGCCACAGTACAGCTATCTCCGGCTTCCCTTGCCTTCCTGCAGATGCTCAGCAGGCTCAGTGCTCCCTCCCTGCAAGTCCCACGGGTGGAAGCAGCAGTGTGGAGGTCTCGGGGACTCCTGAGCCTTCGTCTCCCATCTCACTGGTCACTCATACATTTTCCATGAGGGAAGGTTCTGAGTAGAGCTCAGCAGGTCCTTGCTCCTAGGCCTTATGCTCCCACCCCTGCTCTGTCTGAGGCCTTGTGTTTCTGCCTTTCTAGCCCCCAGGCCATTATTTTAAAGGGAGGTGATTTCCATGTTTTTTTTTTCTAAATGCCATCCTGGCAATGCCAAACCTGAACACCTTAGCAGAGAATCTTCTGAACACCTCCCTGCTGTTAAGGCCTGGCCTTGCCAGCCTTTCTTGACCACAAAGTGCAGTTCACTGAACAGGGTGAAGGGTGGTGTTGCCCAGGTCTGAAGACAACCCGCTGCTTTTGTACTGTGCCAACGCCCATGTTTACATAAGTCTAGAGAAGGAGCCTGAGTCTGGGAACAAGACTGGAGCTGGGGGTATCAGCCTCAGAATGGCATTTTATTTATTTATTTATGTATTTATCAAAGAAATGGGCCAAAGTTCTAGGTTCTGTTCTAGGTGCTGTAATGGAGACCCTAGAAGACTATCATAGAAAAACTGAAGCTTTGAGAACTGTCTGGAATCATGATCAAGATTAGGTAACCCTATGGGTGTCAATGGAGACACAGAACTGTAGCTTTCCCCTCCCCCAAACTGGCCCTGAGACCATGACTGGAAGCAAGTACCTCAAGGAGACCTAGTACTCATGGCCCAGGACTGGACAGGACTAGGAGAGCCATCATGATGACTCTTCCTGTGCCCATGGCAGGCACATCACCAAGCCTTCTGGGACCATTTATTTGCCAGCCAAAAGACTGTCCTTCCTCAGTTTCCCATGTGCTGGGATTATAGGACGCATTGGGCCATCATGCCTGGCTTTCAGTTTGCTTTTTGAGAATACACTGTGTGCTGTGTTTGCCAATTGCCCAGCAAACAGCCCAGGAAGTTGAAGTGAGCACAATCATCAGAAGGGGGCAATGCTATGCCTTTGGACTCCAGCCCATGAGAACGGAATTACTACAGGATAAATCACTCAATAGAGGTGATTTTTCTGCTTTTGTATTAAATATTTAAAGAAGGACTAGGATTTTAGAGTATTTGAAATTTTCTTGGACATTGTATGTCTATTCTGAGGACTCCACGTCACTCTCCAGTGCTAAAGCTTAACTTACAACAGGACTTGTTGAGAGGATTTCTCTTTTCCTAAGAGCTTTGTCTAATGAGTTTCATCATGTACAATTGTCATACTGTCCCAAGGTGGAGGGTGGGAATTTAAGAATAAAGAATTTCACTGTGTCTACTGGAGTAACTTTACTTAAGGCTGGCTGACCTAGTGGTCTTTGATCCCAGCTACTCTGGAGAAGGCACAGTTGAGGTCTACCTGGTTTAGAAAGTGAGCCTACGCAATTAGGCTGGATAAGGAGGTAAAACCTGGCCGGGCAGTGGTGGTGCACGCCTTTAATCCCAGCACTCGGGAGGCAGAGGCAGGTGGATTTCTGAGTTCGAGGCCAGCCTGGTCTACAGAGTGAGTTCCAGGACAGCCAGGGCTACACAGAGAAACCCTTTCTCAAAAAACCAACCAACAAACAAAACAACAACAACAAAAACAAACCAAAAAAAAAAAAAAAAAAAAAAAGGAGGTAAAACCTGATGATGACCTGAACTGACCCCTCAAAGCAGGTCTGGGACAGAGTTCATGGCAGAATGCTTGCCCAGTGTGCACTAGGTTCAATCTCAGCACTAGAAAACAAACAAAACAACCACTTTCTGGGCATTCTGCACCTACACTGGTTTAGGAGGAGCTATACACACAAGCCAGTTGCAGGACAATGGCATTCACCCCGGCACAGGGCCAGACCTCAGACTAGATTCTAGTCTCAGCAGATACCTCCCAACCTCAGAGGCCAAAGTCTTTTCTGGAAATCTCCAGCTTTCCCCTGCCTTTATACCTGGAAGGTGACCATCTCCAGCCAATGAACTGGCAGCACGGGGCCACCAAGGACAACTGTGTCACCAGCTCTCTACGGGGAAATAACAATAAATGCCAAAACAGGTATGGTCAGCGCATCCTCCTCATCCTGGGGACGGCTGATGCTTACAGTTCTCAAACAGTGACTTAAAGCCTTCTAATCCTCAGGGATCTAGCTGATGGGCCCAGAAACCAGCTCAAAAGCCTTCTGCCAGTTGGGCAGAGTAGATAAATCTTTAATTAAAGCACTCAGGCAGGTGGACTCCTGATTTGAGTTGGAGGCTAGCCTGGTCTACACAGAGTTTCAGGAGAGCCAGAGCTACATAGATCATCTTACACATTCTGGAAGCAAGGCCCAAGCAAATGCCCTGTGCCAAACACTACAGTCCCTTGTCCAGAAACTCAGGTGGACAAGGACATCCCTGTGCCAAACACTACAGACCCTTGTCCAGAAGCTCAGGTGGACAAGGACATCCCTGTGCCAAACACTACAGTCCCTTGTCCAGAAGCTCAGGTGGACAAGGACATCCCTGTGCCAAACAC
>NW_021604656.1:3585407-3616771 GCF_004785775.1 Grammomys surdaster
TCCAGAAGCTCAGGTGGACAAGGACATCCCTGTGCCAAACACTACAGCCCCTTGTCCAGAAGCTCAGGTGGACAAGGACATCCCTGTGCCAAACACTACAGTCCCTTGTCTAGAAGCTCAGGTGGACAAGGACATCAGGCAAAATTAAAGGCAGTGTCAATGGGAGTGTAGCTCAGACAAGATAGCTTGCACAGGGCTTTAACTCCAGCAACTGCAGGATCAGACAGCTCTGGCTATAAAGTCTTCATGCCCTGGGAGCAGGGAAGAGAGAGCAGTGATGGCTTCTAGAAGCTGGCAACCAAATTCTGTAAACAAGTTGAAGGACCTTCTAGTCAATGACACAAACTTGGACTCTGTAGAGAGCAGAAGGTACAAAGGCAAATGACAGAACTTCAGTACATACTAGATCCTAAGGACTGTTCTAGGTACTTAGGAGATTCTATGATCCTCTTGATACTGTAGGAAGGATGGACCTTCAGAACAGATTTGATGTCACACCCCACACCCATAAAATTGTATCTTACCAAATGTCACAGACAATGTATAAAAACTTTTTTTTTTCAAGAGCGCTGAAGATATACAATACACACAACTGGAGGTTTTTACATCATTCATAGTAGAGGTTCGTTAGGCCTTAATACGCCCCACTCAGCCCGTGATCCTGCTGCAGAACGGGCATCACATTCTCAGACCACTGCTTGCAACAGGCATGCCACAGAAGATGGCCATGTCATGGAAAACCCACTAGTGGCACACAGTAGAGTGGTACCTAGCAATCTGCCAGCCCCAGACAGCAGGTTTGGGTCCCTGATGTTTAAGCCATGGCCAACAAAAGCAATCCACAGTGAGGAGAGACCTGGTTCCTTACCCTTCTATAGTCAGCCCAGGCTTCCTGAGAAGTCTCTGGAGGGAGCCAATGCTAGGAGCACTGAAGAGGCAGAAGGCAGTGTCTACAAAAGCCCATGACTGCAGTACTTCCTGCTGAGCTGATACCCCATCTGCACTAATAAGGTGAGCTTTCCCTGGGACAGCTCTAGAGCTTAGCTGGGCATAGTAAACACAAAATACTAAACAAGTGGGGCTACACAGAGAAGCCCAGTCTCAAACAAAATGAAAATACCTAGTCATGTTACACAGGTAAAATACTCCTTTATCACATACAGAACACACTGAAATACAGCATCCCCTCTGAACATAGAACAGCAGGCCCTGGCTTTCTGTAAGCTCCCAACAGAACATAGACCATGGCCTCGAAAAAGTTCCTCCTCCAGGTGGTGGTGGTACACACCTTTAATCCCAGCACTTGGGAGGCAGAGGCAGGTAGATCTCTGAGTTCAAGGCCAACCTGGTCTACAGAGAGAGTTCTGGAACAGCTAAGGCTGAGAGACATTCTCTCTCAAAAAACTAAAACAAAAAGACAGTTCCTTCTCTAGAAGGAAAAAGGGGGCCCGGGGGAGAGACAGAGACAGTGTACATGTAAAACCCGATTCCATAGGACTTAGCATCATTTGAAACTATACATCCCTTGCCTTACAGCCGGGGTTTGGTTTCTTTGGTCCAGTAGACCTAGTTCTGGGGATATGCACCACTCAGTCCACCTCCATCTTCTTACTCTGCAGAGAATCGATGAAGGCTTGCCATTCCGTTGGGTAAAAGCGTTTATAGACATTGATCTTATTCCGAATCTGTTTTGGGGTGTCTTGATAGTAATTCTTCTCATCCCGGGCCATGGCCTATAAAGGAAGGACAACATGTGGAGGGCTATACAGGCAGAAGTTAAAATCCAAATCCTAGCTTTCTCTAAATTGAGTATGCCACTTCCAATCTCTCCCTGGGGTCCATCTTTCTCACCTCAAAAGCCATCAGAGAGCTAGAGAGTTGGTTCAGTTGTTAAAAGCACTGGCTGCTCTTAGAGAGGACCCACAACAGTTCACTGCAGCCTGTAACTCCAGTCCTAAGGGATCCAATACCCTCTTCTGACCCACACAGGTACCAGGCACACATGTAGCACACATACACATACATACAAGCAAAATACAAACATAAAAACATCTTTAAACAATGGGATTCCTTCATAGGCTTTTTCTTCTCTTGTTTCTATTCAGCTGCAGATCAGGCTGAGACAGTCCAGTGAGTTCCCCCCACAAGCCCGTGTTCTTCCTGGCAGGCAGAGCTCACCTTATAGTCCTCCCCGTGATTCTCCACCATGTACTGAACATAGTCGATGAGGTCCCGAGACAAGGTATTTTCTTTCTTCTCTGGGAGGCTGGCTTCTGCCTCCAGGTCTGGGGAAAATACAGCCAGGAAACGAGTAAGGCTTCCCATTTGCATTATTTGAGCTGCCCAAGCACCTATCCATCCAATCCCATGACACAAAAGTTGTACAGCAGCACTTTACCAAATCCAAAGCCAGAACTCACGTTTCAGGCCTTAGGATCCCAAAATCTGCCTCCTACCCATCAGCATAGCAACTCCTGAAAACCAATTCTCAGGTTGTGATTTAAAATGAAAAACACCACGCTTACCAGTTTTACTTAGTGCCAGGCCCCAGGGGCAGCAAGATGGAAAGTTGGATTCCCTTCCAGCTCCACTACCAACAGAAAGTCTCTTCTTGGTGTATTATGCCAGCATTTGAAATGGGAAGGTCTAAATTACTCAACACTAGGGCTATGGGGTTAGACCCAGGTACAGCATTGCTACATGTGAAGGGAGAGCCCTGACCATGGAGCCCATCACTGTTATACTTTTAAAACAGGTAGGAAGTACCAGCACTTAGGAGGCTAAAGTAAGAGGATCTCACGTCCATGGTTAAGCTCAGCTACATTACAAGACACTGTTCAAACACACAAAACACACAAAAGAAAAAGAAAAGCCAGACAGAATTTGAGTACAGCTCAGTAGCAGAGCATGCTTTCCTAGCATGAACAAGACCCTGAATTCAGTCTCTAGGACAGCAAGGAGAGTAAATGCTAGGCAAATGGGCAGAACGCAGACATGATCCGGCCAAAGCTGATCTGTGTGAGGAACTAAAATTTCTTACAGTCAAAGTCCGTGGTTAGACAGTCTCAGCTTTATAAAACCAAAGTCCAGGGGCTGGATTATATAGCTGTGTGAATATATGCACCCAACACACTTGTAGTTTTTTTCATGACAGGATTTTTCAGTGTAGCCCTGGCTGTCCTAGAACTCGCTCTGTAGACCAGGTTGTCCTCAAACACAAGAGATCTGCCTGCCTCTGACTCCTAAGTGCTTGGATTAAAGGTGTGTGCCACCACTGCCTGGCCAGAACTGCACATTTAAAAAGGGCCAGGAAGGTAAATTTTATGTGATTCTTTTAGTTACAATTTAAATCTAAAATAAATGAATAAGTAAATAAATAAATCTTTCAGGGCATGGTGGCATGTGCCTTTAATACCAGAATTTAAGAGACAGAGACAGGTAGATCTTTGTGAGTTCAAGGACAGCCAGGACAACGTAGACTATGTCTAGAAAAATCAAAAACAAACAAAAACAAACACAATTACCACCTTAAGTATATGTGACTTTGTATATATACAGAAGGGTGTAGGAATTCTTTTCTCCCCACATTGAACCATAGAAAATTCTAATGTGAATCAGCCAAATACAGGACTCAAATAATTTTATATCAGGAGATGTGAAAAAATAAGCCAGGCAGTGGTGGCACATGCCTTTAATCCCAGCACTTGGGAGGCAGAGGCAGGTGGATTTCTGAGTTCAAGGCCAGCCTGGTCTACAGAGTGAGTTCCAGGACAGCCAGGGCTATACAGAGAAACTCTGTCTCGAAAAACCAATAAAAAGAAAAAAAAAAAAGAAAATCACCTGAATGGAGTGGGGCTAAAAGGCTGAGTGTACGCTTAGCATTCCTGAAGCCCAGAGTGTGATTCCCAAAACACAAATAAAACATAACAACAAACCTACAACAGGTAGGGAAGGGTAGGTAAGAATTTGATAACAGTCTCTCTTTCCTGCAGGGTCTGTGCCACTCTCCACAGCAGGAACACACAAGGGTTAAATGTATCACTGGACAGACTAAACGACAGGACAAGCTCTCAAATCATGAGAAACTGGGGACAAGCCTGAGACTTTCTTCTTCATCCTTTCAGACCTCTGGTTTTCTCTCTTATGAATGTCTCTCTTTTACCTTAGTTCATACATTTAAATTTCATCAATATCAGCTGGAAACACCTCAGCTAGGACACAGTACTACACGTGAGCCCTGGGCCACTCTGCTTCTCTCTCTGAATCTTGGTCTCTCTGACTGTAGAGTGAAGAGACTGGGTGTCCTTTCTAGCTGTGAGAGGGCGGGACGGTTGCCTAGACGGATGCAGCCCACACTCACCATTTACCACATAGGGCTTCCGTACAAGATCCTTGGGTCTCTCCTCCATGTCCACCTCCATGGCCTTCACCTGTAAAGAACAGATTTGAGACCAATAGACAAGCACCTTTGATCAGAGTTTAACCAATGTTAAGGACATTGCCCATCGATACACAACTATGCTTAGTATCAGGAAATCCCTGCCCAAGGTCGAGTAGAACTAGACCACAGCATACGTGGTATGCTCATGCCCACACTCACACAGCACATGTCATATCACACACAGTATTTTCATGCTTATACTCATGTATGACACACAGTATGTTCACACTCACACATCACACCACGCAGGGTATGCTCATACCCACACTCACACAGCACACCCACAATATTACTCTTAACAAGCAATTCAACTCTCTGCAACTATCTATGCCTCCCTTACACTGCTGCATAGTAACACAGCAAAACCACGTGCATGAAGAGTGCTTTATAGGTTACAGGGAGTCATGCCAGATATACTCTCCATGGGAAGACTTACCTGACAGTGCTTAGTTATAGTTTTACGTTTGCTTAAAATACTCTTGGGCCATTTTCCTCTGGCATGAGGAATACAGAGAAACTTGCCTAAAAATGGAACAGATTCACTGGCAAGCCCATTCATTAGGTTAACTAACATCTTACGAATCCTGGGAGTTTAGTAGAGAGCAAAATACAAAATCACGTTAAAGGACGAAGAGACACATTTATTATGCAGATGTGTGTGCAAATAAATAACATATCACCATGTACTATGAATTAAAATAAAGTAGGAAAGAAGTGGTTGAAGTGGGTGCTATCTTTGAAAGCTTCAAGGGGTGGTCCAGAACGGTTTGTTGGGAAGTAACTGGATGTCTCCGGTGAGGGATAACCAAAGGCAGTATAGAAAACAAAAACCTCAAAAACAGAAAAAAGATAGGTTGTAGAAAATTCCACCGAGCCGGGCGGTGGTGGCACATGCCTTTAATCCCAGCACTTGGGAGGCAGAGACAGGCGGATTTCTGAGTTCGAGGCCAGCCTGGTCTACAGAGTGAGTTACAGGACACCCAGGGCTACACAGAGAAACCCTGTCTCGAAAAACAAAAAAAAAAAAAGAAAGAAAAGAAAATTCCACCGACCAGAGAAGAAATGGTAAGCAGAGGGGATGTGAATGAATGAAGGAGGTCGTTAAAGGGCTTTGACCAGAATTAGTGTAAGCCAAATGATTTTATCACAAATACGGGAAGAGTGTGGTGTGAGATCAAATTCTGAAACTCTGTTCAGTGAAGGAAAGTCAAGTGGGGAAGGAAAATAGAGATGGGGAAAGTGCCTGGACCTTGTTTCATCAGTACCTTCCTCTTACGGAGTGGAACCGCCTTGTTGGGATCCATGGCCAACCCCATCTCCGCCAGGTTCTGCCGCACGGATTTGGTGTGGTCCCAGGCATGTCGGATGTGGGAGCTAACGGCAAAGAGAGAGAGAGATGAAGATTCTGTCACCTCGCGGTGGATCCCAGCCGAGGCCCCCGCCTCCAAATTGGTCCCTCACCACTCGATCCGTGGCGCTGCCTTCCGACGAGCATTCCGGTTCAGACGCTTTCGGTTGACGTTGTAACCGAACTTCTGCCTCCGAGTCTTTCCCTTAGCCTTGGGCATCTCGCAAACTTCTGCACCAGCAACTCAAACCCCGAATCACGCTCTCAGAGCCGCGTGTTAATAGTCTCCATACCCCAGTGCACGCAGGGATCCTTGGGAAATGTAGTTTTACTATTAGAGCCTCCACATTCATTTAATACAACTCCCAGAAAGCAACGGGCAATAGCGCCTGCGGACTACGCTCAGCAGGGTATTTCCCCGCCCCGTGATGACCTCATCAGAAGGCGGGGTCCGACGTCCGGATTTCTGTCCTACCTGTTTCTGTGAGAGCGGGAATGGCGGCTCCTGGTCCTGTGAGTCAAGAGGCGCCTTTTGATCCGTCTAAGGCCCCAGTTATCGAGGGTTTCAGCCCTCGATACACAAATCCAGAAGGCTTCAAGGAAAAGTTTATTCGCAAGACCCGTGAGAACCCAATGGTGCCTATAGGTAAGTGTGTGCTGTAGGAACGGAAGACCGAGAGGACAGCGGTTTCGTAGGGGAAGGAAATAGAGGAGGACCAAGTACATCTGGGGTTTGGAAAGGGGAGCGGGCCAGAGGTGTGACGAAAGGACGGTGCAGGGCTGACTGAAACGAATCGGAACGCGTTGCGGGACTTGGGGCTAGATGAAGCGGACTCTAGAACAACCCACTCCCGCCCTCCTGTTGTGGCTCTGGGAAAGCGGGGATGGGCTACATCCTCAAGGGACCTCCAGGACCTCAACCTGTTGCCTCCCGTGTGTGTTGTCCTCTCCCCAGGCTGTCTGGGTACGGCTGCTGCCCTCACCTATGGCCTTTACTGCTTCCACCGCGGCCAGAGCCACCGATCCCAACTAATGATGCGCACCCGGATTGCTGCTCAGGGTTTCACGGTCGTAGCCATCTTGTTGGGGTTAGCGGCATCCGCTATGAAGTCTCGACCCTGAGTGTATGGCCGGGTCTTGAAAACCCAGGAACAACAAACAGCCCTGTCAGACTTGCACTCTCCGTTTCTGACAGGACTTTATTGTAATTTGGGTGGGGAAGTGGTCGATTTTGTGACTGATTTGCGCCTCCACTCCTACCCCCACTCCCCCGAAATCCCAGGTTCGTTTCAGTTGGGTTACATGCGTCTATTTGTGATGCGTTCCCCTTAATTACGTAATAAAACCATATTACACTTGTATGTGATGAATTATTTCTTAATCTCATTCCTATGATCAAAACCATGATTTTTCGTCTAAGATTTTAGGAAGGAAGAGGCTGTTGGTAGGATTGGCCTTTAAAAATCAGGTAGTTGCCAGTCGGTGGTGGTGCACGCCTTTAATCCCAGCACTTGGGAGGCAGAGGCAGGTGGATTTCTGAGTTCAAGGCCAGCCTGGTCTACAGAGTGAGTTCCAGGACAGCCTGGGCTATAAAGAGAAACCCTGTCTCAAAAAACCAAAAAAAAAAAATCAGGTAGTTGTGATAGTGCATGCCTATAGCCTTAACTATTCTGAAGGTTGGGGGAGAAGAATCTTGCATGTTCAACAGGTCAAGCTTACTCAGTAGAGTAACTTAGATCCTCTATCATTTGAACTGGCCCGAGGGTACAGCTCCATCGGTACAGGACTTGGTCCTTGTGCGGCCTTAGGTTTATTCTCTGGTTAGGAGAGAAGAACGTGGAGCCTAGTGCCATCCAGACTTTCCTTGTCACTGTCAAGTTACTTGGGGCACTAGTTAAAAGTAGAGACTCCCAATTGCTCATTGTTAGATTCTAGTTCAGTGAGCTGTTTGATGTAACGGGGAAGTTTGCCAGCAATGTCCAAGTTTCTGTAGCCTTCAGATGAGGCCTGGCATAGATAGTCCTGTTTTGAGTGAGGATGTTCAAACCCACACTACCACCGTTCTTTGACTACTTCTCTTACACCAGTTCAGCCCCCTCGGAGGCCCTTGGCTCTGCCGATCTGTGTACCACTCCAGCTTTTGACAGACACAAAAGTCTCAAAGGCATTTGTGATCTGTGGTCCCTGTGTTGCTTGAGGAACCGACTCCTCCCATGGGTCACCTTGCCCCTCTGAACACCTCCTGAAGGAAGAAGGGAAGAAAGTAAAGATACATTTCTTGGGCCCTGACCTCCTTTAGATCTCTGAACGGAAGGTTCCTGACTAGAGCCGTTTGTTTGTATCTCCCGTCATGATCTTAACTGTGAGGCATATTGCCAGTGTGGAGCACTGCATTGTGAAGCCCACAGGATGCAAGAACAGGGCAGGATTTAAAGGTAATGTCCACTGCTAGTGTTATGCTGCCCACCCCCTAAAATACATTTAAGAGTTGAATCCCAACTCTTAATTCTTTAGGTAGGCTTTATTTGGCAAAAGGGACTTTACAGCCATGACTGTCAATAGTTAAAATATAGTCTTTAAGGTGGGCTTTAATGCAGTAAGACTGGTATCCATTTTTTTTAAATTTATTTATGAATGTCCTGCCCCTCTCTCCATGTGCACCTGCATGTCAGAAGAGGGCATCAGATCCCATTACAGATGATTGAGGTCCACCATGTGGTTGCTGGGCATTAAACTAAGGACCTTGGAAGAACAGCCAGTGCTCTTAACTGCTGAACCATCTCCCCAGCCCCTCGGATCCATATTTAAAAAAAAAAAAATTGGATATACAAGTCATACATGGAAAGAAGATGAAAGGAGACGACGACGTGAGGGTGTAGGCAAAACTAGAGAGCTGTGTCTGCATCCAGGAGATGTCTGAGCTACCAGAAGCTAGAAGGGGCACAGGTCCTGCCTTAGCGTCTCCAGAAGGCATGGCTTGGTTGGGCCCAGATTCGGAACTATAGCCTCCAGAACTGAGACAACAGATTTCTGATGCTCTAAGGCAGCCAGGGTTGTTTTTTGGTTTTGGGGGGGGGGGTTTTTTTTTTTTGTTGTTGTTGTTGTTGTTGTTTGTTTGTTTGTTTTTGTACTCTTTAGTAGCAATCTTAGGGAACTAATACTGTTGGCAGTTACCCAAATCTTTTCAAACACCATGTAGATCATAATGGCTTAAATGTCCTGTTTTATGGCCTCTGCTGAAGGGGAAGAAGGTGTGGTCATTGTTGCTTATCCTAAGTCCACAGGGAAAATAGCCGAAGAGGGAGGCACATCTGCGCTGCAGCAGGCTTGCATGTCTTAGAGGGTCCTGGTCACTCTCAAGGAAGAAGGTTTGGCGGATGCTGTATTAGCTGTCCTTACTCAGGCCTAGACACAACCTTAGAGCATGCTGGCCTCACTCCTTTCTACACAAAAGACAATTCTGTTTGGGGTTCCCTAGTTTTCTCAGCTATATAGGAGGACAGCAGAGTCCCTACCTTCAGACTTGCTAAAGAATCACAGAGAGCAAAGTTGCAGACCTGTCCTGTGAAGGTTTGCCTTTCTTGGAGGGCAGACAGCAGATACAAGTTGGGGTTCCTACTTCCAGCTGCGAGCTCCTGGGTTTCCAAGAGTACATCTTAACCTTTTAAGGACACGAAGCTAGGAAAGTTCTAAGCACAAACTGAGCCCTGACACCAGTTGCGGCTTCCAGAGAAATGAGGATACTAATAAGTAAGTGTAAAAAGAGTTAACACACCCTTTAAGCCAAGAAAAATACATCAGGAGGAACAGTCACAATCAAGTGGGCTGACAGGAGTCATGAGGGGCTGGAACAGGGGGCCAGGAAGGAGTGGGGGGGGTGAAAGGGGTAAGGGTCCCGCTTCCCAGCTCCCCGAGACTCAGAGGAACAGAACTGGCTGTGTGGCAGCTCCCAGAGGACGTTCTACCCCAGCTGAAGCAGCTGCTCCTCTGCCCCAGCAAGGCCCACGTGCTTCGTGGCCATTCTTCTGACAGGCACCTAGCGGGACAGTGGTGTCTGCTTCAGGGACAGGAGCACCGAGCGCAGGCGGGACACATCTTTGCACTGCTTGCTGCTCTTGGGGTTGAAGTCACACAGCTGGGCCACCTTCTCCCACTCTGTGCCTGGGGTCTCCTCCTTGGATTCTTTCACAAAAGCCTCTTCAGATGCCCTGAAGGTGGAGAGAGGACAGGTTTTCATGGTTGTCTTCTCCTGAGTCACTAGTGTCCTGCTCCCAGTCTGTGGCAGTCTACTCAGGGACATTAGCCAGAAGTCTCCCCATCCCTGTGCCCTAGGACTTCCTACCAGGAACAGTCTTGACATAAGAAACCCAGGCCTAAGTATGCAAGTCATCTAGACTCAGAGCTTTTGAACTTCCTGTTACCTCTTCCTGAGAGGCTTTCTCACTGGCTCATGGCTATTATTGCTTTTTGTTTGAGCCTGTGGTTCACTATGTAGCCCAAGTTATTCTTGAACTCTTGAGCTCAGGAGATCTTGCCTCAGCCTCCCCAATTCTGAGACCACACGTGTACCCCTGCACCTGGCTAGCTTGTTGCTTGTAAATTAGTTCCTAGAGTAGGCGTTCCCTCCTCAGAAAGGCCTTCCCAGTCTGGGCATCCTGTTCAGTCACTTTCTCCCTACCATTCTTGTTGTTTAAAGCATAGCCAGGGTTAACCTTGAACTCCTGATGCTGCTGAGATTACAGGTGTGTGCTAGCACACCTGGCTCACTCAGTAGATACAGAAAGGCCACCAGCTCTGTGGACCTTTCCTTCTTTGTTCATTACTACAGATTGAAGGAACCTAAGCCACAGACACAGTGTACCCATATTCCGTCTACCATTGAGCTGTGTCCCCACCTCTACCTCACATATTCTCAATACCTCCAAGACCCTGGCCAAGGGACAGTCACTAACCGCCTAATCAGCTGGGTAATGAATGTGGAATTTCCCACATCTCAAGCATATCTGACTACAGAAACCTGAGCCCAGAAGAGTTCTGTCTGGATGGAGCCATAGCTCAGGAAAGGTTCTATTGGAAGCTTTGCTTCAGTTGGAATTATATTAGGATAAAGTCTGGGGTCGTTCCTTCTTCAGGAGTCTGCTTTGAGGGTATTGGGTGGTACTGGGTATTTCTGTCTGTGTGTGCCAGGCAAGAACTCTACCACACTTCAGAATTCTTGGTTGTCAGTTTTGAAAGCCACTGACTTAGAGTGCTCAGCAATAAATGGGGCATCTATCACACACATCAGGGTTCAGTGACCGTAGTGGGAAAGGGGCGGAAAGATTTTCAAGAGCCAGAGGACAGGAGACGGAGAAAGCAGCATCTTCTGGACGTGACAGGACACTTGTGTCATGAACATACCGTAGCTGTGCTTACCTGCACAGGATCAAACCAGCCAACAGTCTGGAGTATGGAGGGAAAGTCGGTTTTCTTTAAGGGTGTGGCTCCTGATAGGTCCACACTGAGGAGTTTGTGAACAGCACAGATTGGACTCAGTTATTTGGGAGGGGGGAAAAGGGATCCAACATTGGGGAGCAGTTGGGAGGTGGGTCAGAGAACTCTCTGAGTGATCCTACTATGCTGTGTACTGGAACTGGCCTGGGCTCAACAGTGGGACAATGATCTTGCCTTTCTGCTGTGTGCTCAGCTAACCTGTGAGGTGCGAAGCATGGCTTCCACTCTTCTGAGCCGATCTCTGGCCTGAGCGTGCAGTGTGGTGACAGTGTGCTATGAGGGTTAGACAGTGAGTGTGGATGAAGGACTTTATCCCTGCAGCTGCCTGTCAGGGTCAGGAGGTTACCCCTCTGTCTTTACTGCTGATCTGTGCCCAACAGCACAGGCGTCACCATGGAGCTTGTTAGAAACAGCCTGACCCTCACATCAGTCCTACGGAACCAGAATCTGCTTTGCTCCCTTGGCAATGCACAGGCAGATGAAAGGCTGAGAAGTCTTGATTCCAGTTCTTTCTCCTTCTGAGCCGCCTTGGGTTCTCTGGACCATTTCCTTGGGTCCGATAGGAGCACCAAACCCAGTGATATTCTACAGCACCTACACCTGCCAGATGTCCCTCTCCCCTGTTAGCCTCTCCATGGCTGCCGACTGCCTTGAGGGTCAACTCTAAGCTCCTCAGCTTGGCACAGAGAGTCCAGCTCCCAGGTGGAGGCCTCCCAGCATTGGCTTCCATTCATCCCCACAAACCCGGCCAGTCAGTCTTCTCCAGACCTCTGCCCCAGCTGCCTCTCCCATCTCGAGTGATCTTGTCAGCCCTTGCTACCTGGCAAATTCATCTTTAACTCTGAAGGTGTAACTGAGGGTCATGAGTCTCTGAAGCACGCACTGGGTTCCCAGCGGAGAGTGTGGCTTACAGAGTTCATGATGTATTCCAACCCGTGAACAACTTGCAGGGGGAGGGCTACTTGTCTCTTCTCTGAGCAGTGACAGGCATAGGATCAGTACCAGCAGGTACAGGTCAGATGGGGGGAGGAGGGGGTGGGCAGAAGGAGAAGAAGGCTGCATCCTGCAGTTGCCCCGTTTGTGTGTGTGTGTGTGTGTGTGTGTGTGTGTGTGTGTGTGTGTGTTAGAGGGTGAGGGCAGAGGGTAGTAGAGGCTGCGGTGGCGTGGTTCAGCAAGACCCGTCCCAGCAGGATCAGTAAGGCAAGGTGTGACGTGAGGAAACTGTACTCAGAAATCACTGAATCTTCCCTGTAACTTCTCCCCACCCCCAGCACTACTGTCCATAACTGCCAGTCACCCGGGGCTGGCGTGAGAGGAAACCTGACTGACATTACAAATTTGGAGCAGGCATGGTTCCAGCCAGACTCCAAACCCAGACACATGGGAGAGGAGCCGCTGTGCAGTGGGCAGGGGCTCGCGCCCAAGTCAGTGCTCTTAGGGTGGGGCAAGCGTAGACTTAGAAAGACACTTTGTTTATGCATTCAGCTCGCTGTGTGTGGTGTTTGTCCAAAAAAAGTCCCCTTCATCTTACCTACCTCTCCCCAGGAGGCTTCTCAGGGGGAGTGCCCTGCCCTTTGCCCCCTCCCACGTGAGGCTGGCTAGTGCATTCCTTCCTTCACCCCGACTTGGGAATGCTAATGGGCAAAGTTCCCTGCAGTTTGCTAGCAGGACAGAGATGGAAGGCAAGGGCTAGTGCCTCCACAGTCCTAGAGCTCGCTCGCCTTCTGCTCTGGCCACCGCTCTGAACCCAACCACACTCATTTATACCACGCAGACGAGCCACTCTGAAAACCCGCCGGGCTGCCCTCCACAGCCGCCCCTGCGGAGCGCAAAGGAGGCACGTACACATAGCCAATGGTATCAGCATCTGGCTGCTGGTAGAACGCTTTGTCAGCGATCCTTGAGGAAAACCGTTAGGAGAAGGAGTTAGGCGGGGGAAGACAGACAGCAAGACAGGCAGGCACAGGGTTAAAGAGAAAGAGAAACAGTGTGTTAGTACCTCCAAGAGGAGACATGTTAGGAAGTACAATTTAAAACTAGCAATCACCCATAAGAGAGTGGGAAGGCCTGAACTGTTGATGGCTCCCTACTGCTCACTGAAGTCTTTTCCCAAAACCATTCCCTCTACACTTTGACTTCCTGTAAACCAACAACCACAACCTCTTTCCAACCATGATCCTCCTAGGTCTAGAATGTTCTCCCTTATATCAGCCCTTCTTTCCTGAGGAATCATGGTCATCCCTCAAAGACAAGTCTCTAGCTCAGTGGTTCTCAACCTTCCCAATGCTATTACCCCTTAATACAGCTCCTCATGTTGTCGTGACCCCAACCATAAAAGTATTTTCATTGCTACTTCATAACGGTAATTTTGCTACTGTTACGAATCGTAATGCAGGATTATCTGATATAACCCACAGGTTGAGAATCACTGCTCTAGACAATGGTTCTCCTCCAGCATGTTCACTGCTTTTTTGCTTCCGTGGTCTTTGTGAACAGGGCCCTACTGGATGCAAGTTTGGCTCTAGATGTGTGATTCTGAACTCTGAGAATATAGAAGAGTCCTCATCTGACATCCAAAGCCCAGCTTAGCATGCAACAGTTAGATTGTCTTTCCCTTGAGGGAAGATCTTGTATCTTGAAGGGCACAGCATCCTAAGCAGGAGGACGTCCGTTTCCACAAACATGTTCTCAAGTTTGCACCCTTGCCCTGCCCTGCTTGTGCTTCTCAGAACCAGCTGCTCCCACTGCAGTCCCTGTGGCTTCGATACGACTGGCCCCATGGCAGCCCAATGAGTGGGACTTTCACCCTGGCTGAGTCCTCCTCCTGTCTACTGGCAGGGTCACACAGCCCAAGGCAACTCTGGCAGGAGCCACTAGATACTTGCTATTTTTTCTTTCTTTCTTTCTTTCTTTTTTTTTTTTTTTTTTTTTTTTTTTTTTTCCGAGACAGGGTTTCTCTGTGTAGCCCTGGCTGTCCTGGAACTCACTCTGTAGACCAGGCTGGCCTCAAACTCAGAAATCCGCCTGCCTCTGCCTCCCAAGTGCTGGGATTAAAGGCGTGCGCCACCACTGCCCGGCTAATACTTGCTATTTTCACTGAGCTTGCCTGGATCGGAGGGCAGAGGCCTGATGCTGCTGTTCGCATACAGAGGCATATGACCAATGGTAGAGCCAGAACGGAAGGAAGCAGAGCCGAGTGGCAGGGAGAGTGAACACGACTGACGGCACTTATGCCCCAGTGCCACCATCCTGGCCTTTTCATCCACACAGGTCCCTAGTATCCCATCATCCCTTAGTCACACTGGGTTGAAGTACCGTCATGTGCCATCTCTTACAGAAATGACATCAAATACTCAGGCTGGCTCTTCACTCCCTGCCAGGCCTGTGGCCTCTCTGAGTTGCCCACAGATGGAAAGTCTAGTTTCACTCCAGACCTCGGTACCCATTCTGCTTCCTCTCAGTTGTGAGGAGGGGTAAGGGCTCAGGAGTGGGTTCCAGCAGCCCCCTTCCTCTGTCCTTACTGCATCGTCCATTCAAGGCAGCCCCAGCACCACCACCCCACCGTCATCCCCAGCACTACCACCCCACCCATCACCCCCATGGCTCCCTCCACCTTCTCAGAGATGCCCTCGTGTTCCTATGATTTCCTTCATGTTTTCATTACATCCCCAATGGCTCCCCTCAGCCTTTTTGGCTCTCCTCAGGTCCCTTGCTTCACTCACCTGTTGTTGATCTTGTTCTTCTCCACCTGTTCACTTTGGCGCTGGTTCCACTCCTCCAGGTCTTTTTTGGCCTTCTCCCGCCACTCCTGTTCGGTCACCTTTGAGGCAGCGTCTGTGAGCCCCACAGGAGAATGAATATAGCAACTTTTCTGTAGAGGACAGCCACCGCCACCCCTGGCCCTAGCCAGTACCCCCAGGACCCACCCTTAGCCATGTGGGCCTGCCTTGGCTGCCTAGACAAGACTCCAAGGCTGCCTCATTCTGTCCCACCAGGTAAGCACCAGAAGCTATCCTTGCTGGAGTCCCCGTCCCCCAAGTGTGCCCTCACCCAACTCCTGCAGCCTTTTCTTCTGCTCCTCTCTCCACTTCCGGATGCTCTCAGGCTCCTGAGTCAGCCTGTCGGCCTGGGCAATCGCAGCATAGCCGTCGGCAGGCCCGTTAGGCTCCTGCAACAAAAGCAGTGTTCCTGGCCCATCCTGCCTGCCCTGCTGCTGGGCTGGTCTTACTGGTAGCAAGATAGCCCTCAAACCAGGACACACAGGCAGCAGAAGGCAACCTCAGCCCACAGCAGCACCCAGGCCCTGGTGAGTACACTCTTTGTGTCCACCAATGCTGCTCCCGTGTGGCCTTAGGCCGCTCAACCTCTCAGGGCCTGACCATCACCTGGCCAACTCCTTCACACTCCCTTTCGTTAACCATAAGACAGGATAAATTATAACACTCCCATAGGATTGATACAATAACGAGATGAATCTTAAAACTAAACTTGGGGCTGAAGAGATGGCGTCATGATTAAGAGCACTTGCTGCTCTTGCAAGAGGAACCTAGTTCAGTTCCAAGCACCATCATGGCGGCTCATAACCATCTGCAACTCCAGTTCCAGGGAAGCATGTACCCACTTCTGGCCTTTGTAGGCATTTGCATGGGTGGTATACATACATCCGTGCATGAAAGACATTTATACTCGTAAAATAAAGCTTTAAAAAAACCCTAAATATCATCTTGTACACAATGCTTGTGTGCCTTGTGCTACCATGATTGAAATCCATCTGTTACAGTTCTGTCACATGATATAACGTACACAGTCTAACAGGACCTCATCACTAATGTGTTCATTTGTCCAGCCTGTGTCACCTTAGTGACAGCAGGGCTTTGTCAGGTGTTTTCTTGCCACAGTGCTTATAGGAGACAACAGACTTTTCCCGAGTGAACATGCAGTCCAGCAACAGGCAAAACTACCATGACTAAAACTCTGCCATGGTCAGGCGGTGGTACCACACAGTACTCAGAAGGCAGAGGCAGGTGGATCTCTGTGAGTTCAAGGCCATCCTGGTCTACAGATTGAGATTCAGGACAACCAGGGCTACACAGAGAAACCCTTTCTTGAAAAACCAAAAAAGGCAGAGGCAGGCGGATTTCTGAGTTCAAGGCCAGCCTGGTCTACAGAGTGAGTTCCAGGACAGTCAGGGATATACAGAGAAACAAACCCTGTCTCTAACCACCCCCCCCCCCACAAAAAGTAACTTAAGACACAGGCATAATACTCATACACATAAAGTGATAAAACTTTGCTGCGGTAAACTTGGACTCTAAAAGCTATCAAACCCGTTGCTGAAACTACAAGATGTGTGTATGTCTCCTCACTGAAAATGGAATTCATAGTAAGATGGTCTCTCAGACCTGATGCTTGGATCTGACACAACACAATTTATAAGGTATTTATTTCTTTGTGTAGAGACAGGGCCTCACATAGCCCATGATGGCCCAGAACTTGCTCCATAACTGAAGGTAACCTTGAACTTCTAATTAACCTGCCTTCTGTGCCCTTCCCCCAGCCTTGAGCAGGCCTGAGAGACCTTGTTTACCACAATAGACCAAATAATAGGATCTAGGTGGAGTTACCCACCTTGGCTGCATGTACAGCCTGCTACAGGAACTTAGAAGAGTAATTGCCTGCTGAGCTTGCCTTGAGACATCTCCTTGAGACTGGTGACCAAGAACGGATTATCTCACCCACCTCTCCTGCTGAAACTAGGAAGGGTTTGGGCAGGGCCTTCCCCTTTAAATTGGAAAGCCAAACATTAAAACATTGAGCCTTGATCAGAGAACTTTGTTTTGGCATCATCCCCTTTCGCCCTCCGACTTCCTTTCATTCCCAGCCCCCTTTCAGGTGAACCCAGTTGACTCGTGGCTACAGCCTTTACCTCCAGAGTGCAGCAACCAGGTGTGGGTCACTACACCAGGGTTATGCTCTGTTGTGTTCCATTGCACTGATGAAATCCACGTGCATGCTTAGCAACTCTTCCACCTGAGCGACATTCTCAACTCTGTAAGACAGACGAGTGCCTGCCGCAGGATGACTGACAGCTCAGTGGATGGGATTAGAATTATCATTCTTTTTCTTTAATTGTATTTCTCAATTTGTGTTTGCCAGAGAGGACCTGACTGGAAGTCAGAGGACAACCTGAGGGAATGGGTTCTCTCCCTCCACCCTGCGGGTTCTGGGGCTGACCTCAGTCTTCAGGCTTAGCAACTTTACTGCTTTTCCATCTCACCAGCCCACTGCCGTCAGTTCTCATTCCCTTTGTACAGAAGGAACACTGAGGCCAAGAAAGATGGACAGACGTAGTGGGCGGGGTTCAGCTCTGGTGACAGAGTTGATAGAGCCTGGGACAGAGATGTTGGGGTTGTGTACGTGGGTCAGTGTGGATGAGACCCCTCTGGTCTCAGAGACCCTATCTGTCTGAAGGAGGGAGTGTGGGCCTTGCCACCATGCCTGGCACTTTCACCATGCCCTCCACGTTCCTGTGGGCACCGACCTCATGGGGCTTCTACTGCAGTGTGCCCTGCTTCCTCCAGCCACGGAGGTCTTCATCATAGGCCTTGGAAGTTTCTACTACTGAGCCACACCACAACCTGAACACTTGACCATTTTATTAAAGTAACTTGAATGCTTGGGCTTTTATATCTTCAAGGGTGCTAGAACCGCCCCCATCTAGATCGCAGGAGACAACCAGATTTTATTGTCTCAAAGCAGTTGTCGCTGTCTGAAACGGCTTACCTGTTTACATGGTTACTTTTTGCACCCTTCCTGTCACCCCCACCCCAGCCACCTAAGAAAGTATGCTCTGTAAAACCAGAGACTGACACCACACAGCATCCAGAGCAGGAGGGCCAAGACGAGGGAGGGTTTATTGAGGCTAGACACAGGGTATCCCTACCTGTCATAAGACCCTGGGTTCACATTCAACCCAGAGAAGGAAGAGGAGTTAGAGGAAGAGACAACTTATTAAATCCGTATGTGTTGAGGTCATGGACAGGGATGGACAAGACAGCCGGTCTTCTGGTTGTTTGAGATGGAGAATCCCTCAGAGATGAGGACCATAGCTGATAGGTATATAGTAGAGGACAGGTAAGAGGCCAGACAAAAAATGGCATGACCTTTCTTACCTGGGAGCAGAGAACAGCAAAGGATGAGCGAAAGGCATACAGCAAGATCCAGCAAGCCAAACGACCAAACAGGGCAGTGCCTTTGGGAAACTCTAGGTACAGAGGTGCTAACAGGTGTAGGAAGAAGTGGAGTGAGGAGGTGCTGGAGAGGCATCCGTGGGCAGGCACTCTAAGCCCACGCCTCACAAGTTAGTGTTCCAGAGCACTTGCTAGAAAACGGATGTCTTTGATCTTTACAATTCCACTCGGAAGGTTTTATTGGCCCTGTTTTATATAGGTAAGGGGACTGTAGTTCCAAAGTGCCACAATCACCCCAGTGACAGAGCCAGGTTCAGACTGAATAGCTAAACAGCTAACAGGAACACTGCATGATTCCTACTCTGCCCTTGACTCCTGGATTGGTCCTCTTGCCCCCATCACCCCTGGGGGACTGAATCCAGGGCCTTAGGCACACTAGACAAACACTACCAACTCAGCTACAATCCCAGGCCCCAGCTGGCTGCTGATAAGTGACCTCAAGATTAAAGACTTTGTCCCTTCAGCGGTCCCTACCTCCCCCACTTCTCCCACCTCTTTCCTGCCTCCAGGTCACTCCTAAATTCACTTAGTGTACTCGTCAGTAATGTACAAGGCTGTCAATGGTTACAGAGTGCTTTTCCCAACAACCCCGTGGGAACAACAGCCTTGAATCCCCATTTTACAAATGAGAAACCAGGCTCAGAAAGGTTAAGTTACTAATTCAAGGTCATCCAGCAGGGAAAAGCCAGAAAATGAAGCCTCGGCTTCCTCTTCTGCCTGAGGTCTGGATATGAAGTCTGGGCAGCCCTTGGTACAGTTCCACTACATACACAGGGCACAAGAGGCTCAGGGTTCCACAGCGCATCCCACCCCTGGAAGTAGGTGTGGCCTGTAGGGTATGAAGCCTGCCTAAGCTGGGACCACCTCCTATACCATATGAGAGGCAACTGATACGCTATGGTTGGGAGTTAAAGTTGGGAGTTATGTTAGGCAATGCTATCCAGCCCTGTGTCTGTGACCTCTTGGGGCTTTCCTGACATATCCCTCTACGCAACAGACTCCATAGGGCCTCGGGATGAACCGTGAACCAACTGCCTTACACATGCTGTTCCCCAGCCAGGGCCAGCCATGCTTCCCAGGCAGCCTTGAAACCCACTTCCTATGTCACTCCCCTGTTGGGTTTCCAGGCTTCCAGCTCCTATGTAACTAAAACAGCTATTAAATCTCCTTGAGCAAAATGGGGATAATAAAAGAAACTGCAGAATGGGTGTTGGGAGGATTAATCCCTGTAAAGCCCTCAGTTGTTTTTGGAAACAAAAACACAGAAAGTACTCAAGCTGTTAGAGTTTTGTTTTTGGTTTTGGTTTTTTGTTTTTTTAAGGGCCTCAAGATGAAAATGTGCCCCATGCTAGCCTTGAACTTATGATCCTTCTGTCTCAGCATTACCTTCAAATCCAAGCTCATGGGCTATACTGATTTCTTTCCAGGTATCCTGGGCCTTCCCAGAACCCATTAGAAGTAAACTCTGGGACAAACACTCCACTGGCTTTGCCTTCACATCCACCACCGCACAGGCCTGGCCCCCAAAGAATGCGAGTTGAGAAATGAATGAACAATTGGCTAGGGGAGGGCCCAGGAAGGGCGCTGGACATTGTTATCAGAGAGGCCTGGCTTACAGTGCCTGTTCTGCCATGCACCAGGTGATGACTGTTGAGAAAAATCCCTTCCCTGCGCAACCCTGATTTCAAACCTGTGAAATGACAGCATCCTGCTCAAGGCATCTAATAAGGCCCACATAATGAATGCAACAGCCCACTCATGCTAAAAAGCATGACGATTGCGGCTCACTGTCACCAGGTGCTTAGGACCCTCACTACCAGACAGCTGAGCACAGCAGACTTGCTGGCAGGCAGATCCTGAGAAATACCTCACTACCTTTTCTCCAGGTTGCTACAGATTTATTTTTCTGCCCATGCCAGTAAGCATCAGGGGCCACACTGAGGCTCATCCATGTCTCTCTGAGCCTCCTAGGTACGAGATGGGGTGACTTCCAGAAGGTTTAGCAGCCCAGGGCTAGAGTGGCCATACTAGTGGCTAAGGAAGTACTCGGAACTCCTCCGAAGTACCGTTGAGGAAAGAGCTGGGTATGGCCAGAAGCAAAAAACAAGAGGCCACAGGAAGGCCAGCTGACCTCCACCCGGCCTCTTGGCCCCCTCTTTGGAGGGACTTCTCTGTTGGGCCCCACTTCGAAAGCTTCTGGGCTTTCATGCTGGCTGAGTGAATGCTAAAACTTCATGGCCGGTATATCCGCCTTAGGATTGAGCAGCTCAGGCTAAGCTGGGCTGAGCTGTTGATTCCTCTAAGTAGCTCACAGGAGGGAAGAGATGCAAAGGGAGTGGAGCGGGGGAGGGTGGAAAGGAGATGAGTTCTTCAGGGGTCCTCCAGCCCTGTCCCTGTCCCCCAAGCAACCAACGGAGCTGGAATGAGTGCTATTTGGCTCATCCTCAGGCTGTGCTGGAGATGAGGTTTGTAGTTGGTCACTCACCTAGTTTACTAGAAAAGACTGAGACACAAGGCTCTACCCAGGGTGGTGGATGTGCTGGCCAAGGCTTTTATCCCTGAAAGTGCATGCCACACACCACTCACTGCCCTTATGCTACAGATAGTTTTCTGAGTCCAGCACCAAAGCAAAGCACAGAGTATATGCAGGGCAGGCACGAAGGAGCTTTGCTGCTAAGCCAAATAAACTTTCTCTTCTGTGACCTCCCCTTGCCCAGAATTCTAGGGCAGCAAGCAAGGGTGTGGCGTGATTCGCAGATCAACATGCCTGGGGCATTGTGATAGCGGAGAATAAGAATTACTCCTGAGACTGCACTCCTCACATCCCCTAATGGACAGTGATGCTGAAGGTGGCAGCAAATGGCCAGGAGAGCCAAGCCCAAGAGAGCCAGGCCCAGGAGAGCCAGGGCCAGGAGAGCCAGAGCCAGGAGAGCCAGGCCCAGGAGAGCCAGGGCCAGGAGAGCCAGGGCCAGGAGAGCCAGGGCCAGGAGAGCCAGGCCCAGGAGAGGTAAATCGTTCAAGTTAGGAAAACTCCATCTGTGAAGTTCTTCAATATCTGTTGAAATCTCAAGCTTTTCTTCAACTGAAAGTGAGAGTGTGTTGCTCAGAATGTTCTAGATACTCTTGCAGGTCCAAATGCTGCTCCAGCATATTCCCTGCAGAACAAAGACCTTCTGAGCCGTTAAGGTCTTTGTGGGTGCTCCTGGAGCCCAGAAACGCCTGTCCAAAGTCCTAAGAGTACAAGAACAACCCTGACTCCTTAGCTTGGCTACAGTCAACTGGACACGAAGCTGCCAGGGTCCTAGGGAGAGACTGTTCTAACACATTGTCTGTTGAGTCATTTTCCAGAAATGGGGCTAGGCCAGTTTTCCTGAGTTAGGACGAGCCCATCCCACTTACATAAGAATGTATTGTTTATTCTCCCAGGATCCAAGAGGCCAACTCCTCCCAGGGTGGGGCTCAGGAGATCCGGAAGCTGCAGGCCCCATCAGCGGCTTACCTGCCCAAGTTGAGAATTAATGCTCACATAGTAGGGGCTCAGCCCCACCTAGAGGTCTGGGGTGCTCCACACTATGTTGGGTTTGGGGATGCCTTTGGCGTGCGCGCTCTCTCAGTCTGTGTGTTTTGTTTTGTTCTGTTTCTGTGGTCCTGGGGGTTGAACTCAGAGCTTCTACTGAGCCCCATCCCCAGACAGTCTTTAACTAGCATACTCTCTACCCTCCTATCCACACTGTACCAGGCCCTGTGGTGGGAAGAGAAAGCCAGGGCCTCTTACTCTCAGGGCCAACCACTGTTAACAATTGGAATGCCTTTTCCAGATATTTTGGGGAAAAAATTATTTGGAAAATACTTTAAAAATAAAGAAAATAAAAAATTTTATTTTAAAAAATAAAAATAATGGCACACCATTCATTTTGCAAGTTGCTTTAATAAGAGCATGCATGCCTATAGGGACAGGAAGCTCTGATAGCCCTTTGGAACAGTCAACCTAGCCCTCCACCCCTCCCCCATTCCAGACATGTAGGTTATTTCCAGTTTGTCTGCTGTTACAAACCATCTTGCAGAGAATCTGGAGAGAACCCCTTTCCAATCATTTGCTTAGGGGAAATTCCACACGTAACTTGACCAAAGAGCCTACCCAGTTAAAGTACCCATGGGTGTGGGAGATGGCCAGTCAGGCTAGCCTCCAACCAGAGGCATCTGCCCAGGCACGGCTCTGGTTCCTCCATCCCACGCCATCCCTTCCTGAAGCTAGAGACTCCTAAGGACAACCTGAGCGACTCCTCAGTCAGTCCCAGTCTCCCACACAACAAGAAAACAGTGTAGCAGACGTGATGAGCCTCAAACGACCTCCAATGGAGAAACAAGTTACTGAGCCTGAGACAGTCTGTCCCACCTCTGCTTACCTGAAACACATCTCCATTGACTGTAGTCCCCATGTCCTCTGAACCAGCTGGAAAGAGCAAGGAGACAGTATCATTCACAGTCCAGATTACAAACACACAATGGTCCTACTTTTGCCTCTCGAGCCAACCTGTGCATACGCCCATGGATATACTGATACCCCCTCACACCCCCAAACATAATGGCTATATAAACAATGAGGCTCAGGCCCTGACTGTTCCCACGTGTACTCACTGTCGTACCTAATATTTGCCACAGCCCTATGATGAAACTGTTAGTGACCCATTTTACAGATTCTCAAGTGGAGGCTCAGAAGACTACTGTGATTGCTCCAAATCACCTGGCAGTGCACCGTTCCTTACCTACCTGAAGTTAAGTGTAGAGCTGGGACCAGGGGTACTGTGAGCTTAGGGAGAGGCCACCGGGATGAGGAAGAGAGGGGTCTGTGTCTCTGCATGTCCTGCTGGAACCTTGAGCAACCGCTCTGCCTGGGTGAGCAGGACTCACAGCTCCCCCTGGGCAACACTTGGCCTATTTTTCCTCTCTGAGCCCCTCCCAGGGTTTCATGTTGACTGCGAGTCCTCTCAAGCCCTTTATCCAATATCCAGTTAGTCACAAACTACCTGTAGCTTCCACTGCAACAGCGACCCTCATGGTTGCCTTCCCCTCACTCCGATACCCAGCCCAGCCTGTGCCCTCGCTGTATCAAACCTCCACTCCTGCTTTGGTTGTCTGTCCTGCTAGTGGCAAACAAGAGCACAACGGCTCGGAGCCACACCCATGCATGGAACCTCTCTAAAAGTTCAGTCACTAGATGCTGAATAAACAATTATTGTTAATGGTGTGGAAGTTACCTCCTACAGGGAGCCTTAGCCTGCTTCCTCTACTTCCCTAGGTACTAAAAGGTCTCTGGGGTACACCAGAACACTACACAGGGTGTCCTACTCTCTTGTTCAGTGACTTGGCATGTGCAGGGCTATGTACTCCTTACCAGACTCCGGATTCCTGCATAGAATGGATGAACAGAGACAGTTGGCCAAATGAGAGTTGAATTGTTCTTTGGGGCTCATTGTAACTGGCAAGGCCTCTCTGAAACTGTCATACCTCCTAGCTGTAAGCCACAGCAGGCCTTATGTGGTCACCAGAGACAGACAATTAGCCCTGTACTCGATAAGCAGGCCTCTGAGGAGCAACAGTGCTTCTGGCCTAAGCCTGACAGGATTGAAGGGGGCTTCCCAGCCTCATGTCAATCATCTGTCACCGATATAAAATATAACTTATTTACCGTCAAGCAGTGACTAATCCTCATCTACTGTGACAGCTCTCACCTCACCCCCTCTGAGAGGATTTCTACAGTAGGGGTGGCCTGCTCTCTAAAAGAGGGCGATCCCAAAAGGGTACGAGCATCTTCCTCAGAGGGGCTTCTTCTGGGGCATCTGCTCTGCCTAGCCTTACCTCGCCAGGGTCCATTCCTGATGCTATCTATGTACCTATGGGGACAGCCTTTTGGAGACTACCTCTCTTTAACCGGATCTGCCTCCAGCAGACCCCTCTTTGACAAGGCCACATGGATTTCTGTTGCCCTCCCAGGCCCTCAGAAAAATGAAGCATTGCTAGCCTCTTTGGACTGCATACACGCCCACTCTCGGAATTACCAGCGTGTATCCCGCAGGCCTCTTGCACATTTATGATCCCGAGTCTACAACAGAGCCCGCAGAACAAATACAGCAAGGCAAATAACAAGTCCCAAGGATAAGCTCTTTGGTGTGTGGCCTCCTCAGGAATAAGGGCAAAGGATCCAGAACATTCCTGTGAGCTTACTGAGGCCAGCAGGGGCAACAGGATTACACGGAGCCAGCCCATAAGTCACAATCAGGCCAAGAGCCCAGAGAACGGGTGTGAAAGTGTAGAGCATAGCATTTGGGCACTGCCCAAGGCTGATGAATGGAAACAAAGTGTCCATGGCTCAAGCGGCTGCAGATCTGCCCAGAGAGAAGGCTCAGTGGGGTTCCAGTTCAGGCCTACGCCAGACACAGCTTTCCCCAGGCCCCCGTGAAAGCCAGCCGCAGTGAACTACACATACACACACACACACACACACACACACACACACACACACACACACACACGAGAGCTGCTATCAGAAGCCCTCATTGTCTAAGGGAGGTGACTCAGAGGTGTGCATTGGTGACTGCTGTTAGAACCAGCTTCTTTCCAGCTCCCAGAAGGCCCAGACCGGTTACCTCAGACCGCCAAGGCTCCTACCATTCCCTGAGACCCAGAGGAGGATAGGTGCCTCCCACTGTCTAGGCTTAGGAGAATCAGGTTCGTTCTATTTATGCCTGAAGAGCCGCTGAGCTCCTCTCCTGAAGCACCTCCTTGTTCCCCAGAACTGCCACTCAGAAGGGCAGCTGGGCACCTGCAGCCTCAAATGTAGGAGTCGGGGAGACTCTCAGAGGGCCATGTCCCTGGCAGCTCCCCTAAGGATTATCACCACTGTCTCCCTCCCGGTTATCTCATATCTAGGGCCAGTCAGTGCCCTATCCACCCAGACTGTAAGTCCCTAGGATCCTACAACCTGCGAAATCCCATGGCTATCCTCAACCCGAACTGCATCTGTTTTTCTCCTGAGTTGCTAACTCGGGACCTCCTAATGAGGGAAAAGACTGTTTTCAAGGGGTAACCGTGGACTAGTGAGTTCCATGCAGAACCTAGGCAGCTGCCCTGGGACAATGGAGGGCCCCGTGCTGAAGGACTGAGAGCTGCTCTTTCAGACCTACATGACTGGTTTGGTTAGGCCCCTGCTTCTCCTTCCTGTATCCAGTCATCCCCTAAGGAGACTTATATAGCTGCCCTTCCGAAGAACATAACTAGGAGGCCTGAAATCAAGCCCCAAACCTATCACTCATGGATGTGTGGTCCTAGGCAAGACATTCAAACTCCAGTTTTTAAAATTATTATTATTATTTACATTGTATTTACCTGTGTGTGGTGCACACATGTATGTGAGGTCAGAGGACAATTTGGGAGAGTGAGCTCTCTCTACCACAAAGGTGCCAGGAACCGAGCTCAGGTGTCATCAGGCTGGGCTAATTTCACCTTTACTGGACAAGCCGCCTTGATAACCCTCAAACTCCAGTTTTGTGTATGTTACAAAAGGTTTAGTACACTCTTATGTCAGAGTTCATTCAACCACTCGGCCATAGATAGAGTGTCTCCCTTCTGTGTTCCCAGAGGGGATGGAAACACAGCAAATGTTGAATGAAAGAATATATACATACAATATTTATTTCCAACAGGACCATTAAACCTCTAACATGACACCAAAAGAGAAAAATAAAGAGAGAAAGAGAGAGAGAGAGAGAGAGAGAGAGAGAGAGAGAAGAAACAAGATCTATTAGGAGTGTAACGAGGAAGGTCTATGATTGTACTAAATATTTAAATATGTTTATAAGAAACTGTTCCTTGGGTTAGAAGTATCAATGATAAACACAACATTGCAGGAAACAGGCCCTGAACCCTTATGTCTGAAGGCACGCGCAGAGTTCCCGGGCCACCTTTGTAAGTCCACTAAACAAACAGTTACAAACAGGAAGGGCACGTTCATGGCCATTTGTCCCCCTGTCCAGACTTAACAGTCAGGCCCATGAAAGACTGTGTGGTCTAGACAGGAAGAACTCAGCATCCGACAGAAGAGGTTTAATTCTTGATTGCTACTTCCTAGTTGTTTTAATAGTGTACCCTCTGAGGCCAGTTCTGAAATGGGTTCAGTAACGTGTATGGAAATTATTATATGTAATTAACATTGTCTCCTGCACTGCTGCAGGACGGCAGGTGGTCCCCCAAGGAAGAGCCGCGAGTTCTCCGAGCGCCCCCTGCTTCCCTGCAGAATGAACGCTAAGCCCTGGGTCAAAAGGACTGGGTCGTCCCACACCTGTACCACTTAGCTAGGACACTGGGCCAGTCTCAGAACTGAGCAGGGGGAGGGTTCCAGAGCCAGACGGTGGAGGAGCTGGCCTGGGGATGAAATGTCATGACTAAATTCCTGTCTCCAGAGTCAGCAGATCCAGTCTCAGCGCAGACTCCAACTCATTCCTCGGCTCCTCCCTCTTTTCCCAGGCCGCACGGATACACACAGCCCCCCGGGGTATCCCTGGTCACCCTGGATAGCCGGGCTCAGACTTCTGCAGGGACCCAGGCCGGGTCTGACCGAGACTGGGCCTCCCGCCGCCGGTGCTGGCCTCAGCCCCCCGTTCCAGGCCGCTGCGCTGACTCACCCCCGCTCGCGAGTCCCGGCTGCGCAGAGGCCACCTGGCTGGCGGCAGGTGCCCCGAAACCCGGGTCATTCTCGATGCCAGCAATCTCGCTCTCCTGCTGGGCCAGGAAGGCGGCCGCCGGGTCCTCCTCGGCGGCCTCGGGGGCCCCGCTCTCCGACGACGAGAAGAAGCCGAAGTCCTCAGCCATCTTCCCCGCGTGGCTGCTGTCACCTCCCGCCCGCGCCCGCGGCCCGCACTTCCCGTCACCCGCCCGGCTTGCCTGTCACTGCGGCTGCAGCGGCGGCGGGAGGAGTCGCGGCGGGAATGTGGTGACGTCAGCGGCCGAGGGCGGGGCCCGCGGGGCTGGGTGGTCGCCCCGCCTTCGGTTCGAGCCCCCGCAGCCCACCTCCAGCTCCAGAGCCTGCAAGCCGCGCCGAGCTGGCGCCGGGTTCATTCACCGAAAAGTTTCATCCAGAGCCGATTTTATGAGCTGCGTGATACGAGAGTCCTCTTCCTGCGTGGGAGGAGGGAGCTGAGGCTGGGAAAGGCTCGAGTGCCCGATGCACGCAGCAGAGCCTTGTCATCTCTTGGCCCAGGACTGCGTGAGGCATCCCGCCGCCCTATCTGTGTGATGATCCCCTGAAATCAGGGACGGTTCCTCTTTCTCTGTGTCTGGTCACACTGACGTTCGTTAAGGCAACTGGCTGAGTTCTTAGAGCAGAACGTCAATTTGTCCCATTATTGGTTAGGTTCACGTTGATTACTCAGTACAGGTGGAGCCTGTTTTCTCCACAGTAAAGTTGCCATTTTCTTTGATAATTAATATAGGTATTGAGACAACAGATTGTGTGCCATGTGCCTCAAACTCTCATTGCAATTATTTTTGGTTTTGTTTTTTTAACTGTAGCCCATCCGACTTCGAATTCTTGTGTAGCAGAGGCTGGCTTCAAACTAGTGACCTTTTTCAAAAATAGAGTATCTTTTTTTTTTTTTTTGGTTGTGTTTTTGATTTTCAAGACAGCGTTTCTCCATGTACCCCTGGCTGTTCCTGGAATTCATTCTGTAGATAAGGCCAGCCTCAGATTCACAGGAATCCGTGTCCCTCTGCCTCTGGGGTGCTGGGATTAAAAGCATGCACTGCCACTGCCCCGTGAATACCTCTTTTATTCTTTGACAACTTTATACATACAAAATAATGCATTTTGATCATATGCACCCCCTCGCATATCTCACACCTCCCAGGTACGCCCCAACAATTCCCCTCCCCCTTTATATCCTCTCCTTTTTTGTGTTAAGAACCCACTAATTTGTGCCGGTCCTCACAGCTGCAGTAAGTTTGTGGTTGATGTCAGCCCGGAGCAGCATTTCTCGCATCCTCATCCCTCATCCTCTGGGTCTTCTGCTCTTCCCTCCTCCTCTTCCCTCCTCCTCTTCCTTCCTCCGCTTCCCTCCTCCTCTTCCACAATGTTCCCTGGCCCTTAGCTGGTGATGCTGACACAGGCATCCCATTTGGGGCAGGTCACTTAACAGCCACTTAAAATTCTCAGCACGTTGAGTAGTTATGAGTCTGCACCAGCAGCTAACCACTGCAGAGAGAAGATTCTCTGGGCAAAGTTGAGAGCAACACTAACTCATGGGTATAAACATAAGTATTTAGAAGGCAACAGTAGTAAATTCCCTCTCCAGTCAGTGACCTCCTGGTGTCTAGTTTACACTACCAGGTATGAAATGTAACTGGTCTTTGCTACTTTGTGGGTTCTTCTTTTTCTTACTCTTTATTCACCACCCCCTATTACTAGATAGGAGGGGGGAAGGGTCTGAATCTAATTTTGTTGTCCTTGTTTCTTCTTTGAGCACAAACTGCAGCCATTCTCCCTGAACACTGGCCCCACCTAGTTATATAACCTCTCTACATTTGTATAACCTCAGAAAAGGTCCCAGAATTCCAAACATCACACAGTTGTAAAAACTGTCTGCAGCTGGCAAAACCATGCCTCTGCTGGAGCACCAGACAAATCAGCTACTATGACTGTGGACTGGGATTAAAATGAAAACATAGTCTTAAAATAGTTCTGTGGTTTTTTTTTTTTGTTTGTTTGTTTGGTTGGGTTTTTTTTTGGTTTTTCGAGACAGGGTTTCTCTGTGTAGCCCTGGCTGTCCTGGAACTCACTCTGTAGACCAGGTTTTTTTGTTTTTGTTTTTGTTTTTTTAAAAAAAGCCAAGCCGGGCAGTGGTGGCACACACCTTTAATCCCAGCACTTGGGAGGCAGAGGCAGGCAGATTTCTGAGTTCGAGGCCAGCCTGGTCTACCGAGTGAGTTCCAGGACAGCCAGGGCTACACAGAGAAACCCTGTCCCGAAAAACCAAAAAAGAAAGAAAGAAAGGAAGGAAGGAAGGAAGGAAGGAAGGAAGGAAGAAAGAAAGAAAGAGAGAGAGAAAGAGAGAAAGAGAGAAAGAGGGAAAGAAAGAAAGAGAAATCTGCACTGAAGAGCAGGCCTCAAATCCAATCCAAAAACAATTGGTTACCCCATAATGTTCATGCCACTACTACACCATTGAGAACTTTAGGTTTTTGAGTCAGGGTTTCATTGTGCAGCTCTGGTTAGCCTTGAGCCTGCTATGTAGACCAGGCTGTCCTCAAACTCACAGAGATCCATCTGATTCTGCTTCATGCATGCTTTTTTTAAAAAAAAATATTTTTTAAGTTATATACATGTATATATGTATGTGTGTCTGTGTATGGGTAAGTGCATATATGTGCAGGTACCTGTAGAGACCAGAGCTGTAAGATACTATGTATCTAGATACATAGTAGCTAGAGTTACAGGAGGATATAAGCTGTCCCATGTGGGTGCTAAGAACTGAGTTCTGGTCTCCTGCAAGAGCAGCACATTCTCTTAAGGACTATCTATCTTTCCAGCCCCAGTGGGATGCCTGGCAGGTTGATATTATAGCATAAAAGATGCCTATAAGGCTACTGTTGATGTCTTTTCCACCCCAGCAGCCTGAGCAGCACCTTATAGTACTGCAAAAGTTCCGTGCCATGAGCATAACTACTAGCTCAATGAAGAAAGGAGGCATACCATCACCGAAAAGGCTTCTTGTACCCTTTCTCAGCCAGCTTCTATTTCAGCCCACTCCCAGGACACCAGCACTCTGCTTTCTGTTACGAGGGAGTGCTTCCCTCATCAGCTCATCCCTGTCATTTTTACTTTTTAAAAGATGTATTTATTTTATTTATATGAGTTCACTGTAGCTGTCTTCAAACACACCAGAAGACGGCATCAGATCCCATTGCAGATGGTTGTGAGCCACCATGTGGTTGCTGGGAATTGAACTCAGGACCTTTGGAAGAGCAGTCAGTGCTCTTAAATGCTAAGCTATCTCTCTAGCCAGCCATTTTTATTTTTAAAAGAGCCGTGTATTTGGGCTGGAGAGATGGCTTAGAGATTAGGAGCACTGGGTGCTTTCTCAGATGACCCAGGATCAGTTCCCAGCATCCGCATCAGGTGGCTTGCAGCTCTAATTTCAGGAGATCCAGTGTCTTCTCCTGGTCTCCATGGCATTGCATGTACATGATACACATACAGACATTCACACACACACATAAATAATTTAAAGATTTGTTTTATGTGCATTAGTGTTTTGCCTCATGTATGTCTGTGTGAGGGTGCCAGATGCCCTGGAACTGGCGTTACAGACAGTTGTGAAGTCCATGTGGATGCTGGGAATTGAACCCAGGTCTGGAAGAGCAAGCAGCCAGTGCTCTTAACTGCTGAGCCATCTCTCCAGCCCCCTAAATAAAAAAATAAAAAAATAAACTTTTTGAAAGTATCATTTGTGTAGCCGGGCGGTGGTGGTGCACGCCTTTAATCCCAGCACTCGGGAGGCAGAGGCAGGCGGATTTCTGAGTTCGAGGCCAGCCTGGTCTACAGAGTGAGTTCCAGGACAGCCCGGGCTATACAGAGAAACCCTGTCTCGAAAAACCAAAAAAAAAAAAAAAAAAGAAAGTATCATTTGTGTGTGTGTTCACAGACCAGAAGAGGCCAGTGTCCTGTCACTCAACTCATCATCTAACCTTTAAAGCAAGGTCGCTCACTGAGTCTGAGCTTTGCCTCAACAGAAGTTATTTCTGGTTGTCACTGTACAAGTCTTCTTCTTCTTCTTCTTCT
>NW_021604656.1:3616871-3674882 GCF_004785775.1 Grammomys surdaster
CTCTCTCTCTCTCTCTCTCTCTCTCTCTCTCTCTCTCTCTCTCTCTCAATCACTTTTTGGCACTGTGACAAAATACTCAGAAAACAACTTTAAAAGACTCAAGATCTTCTTTGGCTCGTGGTTTCAGTCCATGACTCCGTTGCTTTGGGGCTGTCGGTGGCGAGGCAGAGTGTCAACAGTGTGGCAGAGGGTGTCCCAAAGGTCACTTCATGGTGGCCAGGAGGCAGAGGGACAGAGAGGCACAGCCGAGTCAGGACAAAACGTATCCAATCCCCATTGCCTGCCTTATCCACACAGATGGTTGGTGTTCACCCTGAGAGCCCCCCTGCCTCATGAGAGCCCCCCTGGCCTCAGGTCCTTCTGCTTCAGACTTCTGACTGTGCACAGCTTTGCACAGCTTTGCCCAGCGTCTTGATTGATGTTTATATGTTGGACCGTCCTGGACCAGGAATGTTTCCAGTGTATAATCCTTTTGTTGACTGCTAAATTTAGTCAGTTGGTTTTCTTTCTTTCTTTCTTTCTTTCTTTTTTTTCGAGACAGGGTTTCTCTGTGTAGCCCTGGCTGTCCTGGAACTCACTCTGTAGACCAGGCTGGCCTCGAACTCAGACATCCGCCTGCCTCTGCCTCCCAAGTGCTGGGATTAAAGGCGTGCGCCACCAACGCCCGGCTGGTCAGTTGGTTTTCTTTTTTGTTTTTGTTTCTTTTAAGACAGAGTTTCTCCATGTAGACCTGGCTGTCCTGAAATTTTCTCTGTAGACCAGGTCCCAAACTCTGCCTGCCTCTGCCTCTGGGGTGCTGGGACTTACGTGTGCCACCACACCGGGCTCCAGGGCTTTACGACTTTTGCTCTGTGTTTGGATTTTGTATCCTTGCACTACTGAGCACACGGAGTGAGTTAAGGAGAGATGCTCTTTGCTCTTCAATTTCATGAGGCGCCTGAGGCAAATGAACTGACTCCTGAACTGGAGTCCCGTTATCACCAAAATAATAATACAGAAGCATCTGAGTGAGATGCCATAGCCTATAGTGCCAGCTACCCAAAACTTTGAAAAAAGAGGATTATTTGGTTATAGGAGATCAAGACCAGCTAACATATCAAGATTCTATCTCAGCTCTTCTGTTCTCTTTGGCCTCACCGATAGGAGCAAGATGACGAAAGGAACGTCATGCTTTGGAAAGCGTCGCACACGCTGTGCCACCGCTGTGGCTCCAAGACCTACCACCTTCAAGTCGACTTGTGGCAAATGCGGCTACCCTGCCAAGCACAAGAGAAAGTATAACTGGAGTGCCAAGGCTAAGAGACAAAACACTACCAGCACTGGTCATATGAGGCACCTAGAGATTGTCTATTGCAGATTCAGACATGGATTCTGTGAAGGAACAATACCTAAACCCAAGAGGGCAGCTGTTGCAGCATCTAGTTCATCTTGAGGAAGATTCTGTCTCAAAAAACAAGCAAACAAACAAACAAACAAACAAAAAACAAAAAAAAAAAAGAGGTGTGCACAGAAGTTCACAGCTATAATCCCAGCACCCAGAACAAAGGCAGCGTGGGAACAAATTGAAGACCAGCTTGGACTGTATGGTGTGACCATATCTTAAAAACAAAGCAATGAAAATGTACAAATGGCCAGCAGTCACAGGAAGAGCATCATTAGTCATCACCGAAATGCAAATGCGTGCCTCAGTTAGATAGCACTTCACACCCTTACATAGCACACACTTCTTTTCAAAGGGAGAAGTGTTAACAGGGTCACTGAAAACTTAGCTCCACTACAGACTGTAGAATGCAAAAATACAGCTGCTGTTTCTTCAAAAAGTTAAAAATAGAATTACCAGATGACCCAGCCACTTGAATCCTGGGTCTTATCCACAAGAATCAAAGCAACTATTTAAAACAAAGTCCTATACAAATATTCCCAGCAGGGTTATTAATGACAGTCAACAGTAAGCAAGGCATGGTGGGACGCACCTCCACAGCCAGCTCTTGGAGGTATGAGGCAGTAAGATCAGGAGCCTGAAGATAGGTTGGTTTATAATAACAAAAACCTTGTCTCAGAAAAGAAAAAATACAAACAAAACACAACAAAATAATCTAAATATGTCCATTAGCTGATTAATGAGTGAAAACTACAGTCACCCCATAAAGTATAACACTTTTCAGTCATAAAAAGTATGACATATGCTTCAACATAATTGAACTTTGAAAGCATTACGGTAAGCGAAGGAAGCTAGGCACAAAGCCAGCGTCTTGCATGATTCCACTTAGAGCAAGCATCCAGCATAAACGAATTCATACAATAAAGTGTAAGTTAGTGTCTCCTAGTGGCTAAGGAAGTGACTACTTGCAAATAGAAGGTTTATATCCAGGATGAATAATAGACAGTAGGTACTCTAGTCTGCTTGATGTTGCTGTAACAAGCACCATGGCCAAAAGCAACTTAGAGGTGGAAAGGGTGCTGGTGACCAGCCCAGCATCCAGGTAGACTGAGGCAGGCAGCTATGAGTAGTGTTGGTGGTAATTGGAGCCAGGGCTGCTTTATCTTTGGCAGTTCTAGTTAACTCTTTGCTATTCCGTGGCCCAAAGCCCCTGGCTTCTGATGATTTGATTCCCACTGATGGCAGCAGGCAATTTAAGAAAAAGGCTTAGTTTCTCTCTCGCTAGGTGAGAGACTTGAAGTTAGTTAACTCTTCATGAGCCAGAGAAAAAAGAAAGAGGGGGAAAAAAGGAGACACTTCAAGCACACAGAGATATACACTCTTCAGCTGGGCCCAACCTCCTACCTCAAGAATCCCGCAAGTGTTCATGCATACTTATATAATACACATAGACCTATACGTGTATGTATGTACATGCATATAGACAGACAGATACATATATACCACTGGTGGATGGGGCAGAGCCCCCAAAGCCATACTGCATTCTCTCTGGCAATCTATACCTTCTTAGACAAAGGTGTTTTTTTTTAATATAAAATTACCTCATAGATAAATGTTAAACAGAAGAGTTACAGAAGGATGTCAGTAGTAAGTTCAAAGCAGTGTTTCATTCTGTAAGCTTATTACAAGTTCAAAGCAACAGTTTCACATGGCCTTGCTTTATCACAGTGCACACCTGTGGCTTCATCATCCTTAGACCTGACCTAGAATGAACATTTTCCTTGATCACAAATTGGTTCCAAGACTGCTTTCATATCTTAGTGCATTAGCCCTAGACACACGAAAGTTTACAGAAAGTTTATAGAATTAAGCTTATTTCAGCTTAATTCTATAGGGGGTTGAGATTATTTGTATCATTTTAAGAGTTCTATAAAAATCATTATCAGAAATTGTGAAATCATCAATTTGTCTATACAGAATTACTACATGAGCTTACATCTTCTTGAAGACCTGCAGGAAATTTGTCCAGTAGGGTGGTCAGATGCCTAGGAATCATTAGGCTATGTAATAGTTACAGAAAAGGCAGGCAGGTCAGCAGCAAGAAGGATGAAGTCTCTGGTGACCTTGCATCTCACAGCTCACCCATCACAGCTATGCAAAATGGTGGGCCATCTCCAGAAAACTCCCTTGCCTGCCTTAGCTTTTTCTAGATGGCTTCTGTCAGGTCTTCTGTCAAAAGGATTTGCTACAGCTCACAGGTTAGGATCCATGATTAAGGAAAGTCTGGGCAAGAACTCGAGAGGGATCTTGAAGGATGAACACTGCTTGCTGCTTGGCTTTCTTACACAGCTCAGGACCAACCACAGTGCGCTGGTCCCTCTTACATCTGTTACCTACCAACACAGTTTCCACAGGCCAATCTGATCTGGGAAATCCCTCAGTTGAGAGTCCATTTTTTAAGTGACTCTAGGCTTCGTCAAATTGACAGCGGAAGCTAAGTAGGACGGTAGAGGTGACTGGATATCCATTTGGTAAATGTCTTAGAATTGCACACTATGAAATGGGCAAAATGGCCTGAAACTTGAGGCTCTCATGGTCTCCTGCCCCATGGTCTCCTTCATGTACATGAAACAGTACTGCCTGGGCTATGACAGAACAATAGACACCATAAAGGACTCAGAAAAGTTGGGTGTTATTCTCACAGCCCAAACCTAGAGAATGACTGTGGATCAGAGAGATCTAAATAAGGCAATCCCATCACTCCACGACACTGTGCTCAACACTCTTTTGATACAAATGACTGTTACAAGTGATGGAGTCTTTATATTTTCATTAAACCTTCCCGGTGCATATTTTTAAGTGCAGTAGTAGCAGTAGCAGTAGTATTTTGAGACAGGTTTCTTTGTTTAGCCCTAGATGTCCTGGAACTCACTTCATAGACCAGGCTGGCCTCGAACTCAGAGAGCCACCTGCCTCTGCCTCCTGAGTACCAAGAGTAAAAGCATGTGCCCCCACCTCCAAGCCTTTAAAATTTTTTCTTTTAATAGATTTTATTGGGGGCTGGAGAGATGGCTCAGTGGTTAAGAGCACTGACTGCACTTCCAGATGTCCTGAGTTCAAATCCCAGCAACCACATGGTGGCTCACAACCATCTGTAATGAGATCTGATGTCCTCTTCTGGTGTGTCTGAAGACAGCTACAGTGTATTCATATATAATAAATAAATATTTTAAAAATAGATTTTATTTATTATTTTTTATTTTTTAGATACATAAGTATCTAAAAAATTTGCCTGTGAGTATGTATGTCCACATGTGTGTCTGGCAGCCACAGAGGCCAGACGAGGGTGCCGGATCCCCTGAAGGTGAAATTTCAGATGAGCTATAAGCTGCCACACATACATTCTATAAGCTGCCATGCAGGTGCCAGGAATGAAGTTCAGGTCCTGTGCAAGAGTAATAAGTGCTTCTAACAACTAAGCCATTTAGTGTTGGCAGAGCTCCTGGATCCTAGGACCAATTTGCATTCATTTAAAAAAAAGATTTGGGCCGGGCAGTGGTGGTGCATGCCTTTAATCCCAGCAGTTGGGAGGCAGAGGCAGGTGGATTTCTGAGTTCGAGGCCAGCCTGGTCTACAGAGTGAGTTCCAGGACAGCCAGGGCTACACAGAGAAACCCTGTCTTGAAAAACAACAACAAAAAAGATTTATTTATTTTGTATACGTGAGTACACTGTAGCTATCTTCAGACACACCAGAAGAGGGCAACAGATCCCATTACAGATGCTTGTGAGCCATCATGTGGTTGCTGGGAATTAAACTCAGGACATCTGGAAGAGCAGTTGGTGCTTCATATGTTCAGAAAAGCATCTAAAAGACGCTGGTGCACCTAAAGAAAGAGGGAAAAAGGCAGCACAGCTGTAACATTCTTGAGAGTATTATGGTCTAGAAAGACGTGCATGATACCCAACAATGTTGTTGAAAACATTGTACAAAAGTCTGTGCCTATAAATGTAAGGAGTTTCCAGTATTCTTGGGGATCCTCTGGCTATCAGAGGGGTTTTATACCCCGCCTAGCCTAGTCGTTCATTCTCTGTGTAACTTGATAAAGAGTGTACTGTGTGAAATTGAGGCAAAAAGGGGCTTCTCTTTCTTTTAGAACAGGCTAAACAGCTGTGTGCCCTAGCAGCCCAATGTTCTCCTTACGTCAGAGATCATCCGAGGCTCAGAAGGCTATCGCTGGTGATCACGGCAGAAATAACTTGAGCAAATGATTTCAGTTTCAGGCATGGATGGGGCTGACACTAGAGCAGCCATTTCTGCCTATGAAGGAAGTATTACTGAGGTGGACCCCATAGGGTGTCCCACCTCAGTACCATAGAAATAGCTTATGAAGGTTTGCAGTCATGGGTTGGAATGAAGGCCTTCTGACAGAGCCTCTTTATGGGGTGGCACAGGATCAACCCCTACAAGGGTGGCATGTGTAGCCACTGCAATAATGCAAGCTATCTGTGAGCCCGCTCACCAATGCCATACAGGTTGTTTGTTCTGAATTTTCAGATGCCTTCTGATTTAAGCCTTGTCACAGTCCTCTGTGACGAGTGCCTGAGTATGTTTACAGTGAAAGATGAGCAAACTCCTGTGTGTGTGTGTGTGTGTGTGTGTGTGTGTGTGTGGTTTTTGGAGGTAGAGTCTCTTTACATAGACCTGGCTATCCTGGAATTCACTATATAGATCTGACTGGCTTCAAACTCACAAAGATCTACCTGCCTTTGCCTCCCAGCACTAGTCAACTCCTAGGATTAAAGGCGTGAGCCACCAAACTAGGTTGACATCAGTATTTGTACACAGATCTTGAAAAGCACCAGAAATATTTTGTGACTCACATAAAGCGGAACTTGGCCTCCAAGCCTACCTTGTTCTGCCGTTCTGACAGCCTTCTCAGAAGCCTGAGGATCTTTAACAGACAATTTTTTTTTTAAAAGATTCATAATGGCTATTCCTGGTTATCAACTTGACTGTATCTGGAATGAACTACAATCCAGAATTGCAGGACTCACCTGTGATCCAGATCTTGAGGCTGGAAGACACACGTTTCTGACCTGGATCTTGGCATGGAGATCTTGAGGCACAGTGCCATGAAAAGCTTAGGCCCAGGCAAGGTAGTACACGCCTTTAATCCCTGGAGACTGAGGCAAGGAGATGTCTGAGTTCAAGTCTCAGATCCAGGTATGTTGGTACACCCCTTTAATCTGGGCCACACTGTCTTCTGGAGACCTACATAAGGGCATTGGAAGAAGGAAGATTCCCTCTTCTTCGCCTTTCTTCGTCTGCTTGCACTTACTTGCCAGCACGTCTGTTAGAACCTACTTCTGTGAAAGACCAGCTCAAACAACTAGCCTCGTGGGACTGAGCAGTTGTTGAAATCTATTTAATTTTCTTTGTATCTTGTGTGTTTTCAGAGGAAAATAGCGATGTACTGTGTACCTTTGATGACATCTGTCCTCAACGCAAACACTGAAAAGGTATTTCTTAGATGAATTCCTAATATCTATAGAAGGATACCATAATTAACAACTATGCACTGGTTACTTTCTCATTGCTGTGATGAGACACCATGACCAAGGGAACTTACAGAGCGGAGGGTTGATTTTGGCTTATGTCTCCAGAGAGATACTAAGAGTCCATCAGGGCAAGGAGGAAAGGCTGCAAGTAGCAGGCCAGAGGGCAGCAGATCTCCTGAAACTGGAGTTACAGGTTTTTTTGTTTGTTTGTTTGAAACAGGGTTTCTCTGTGTAGCCCTGGCTGTCCTGGAACTCACTCTGTAGACCAGGCTGGCCTCGAACTCAGAAATCCACCTGCCTCTGCCTCCCAAGTGCTGGGATTAAAGGCGTGCACCACCACTGCCCAGCGAGTTACAGGTTTTATGAGTTGTCTGATGTGAGTGCCGAGAACCTGGTTAGGTCCTCTGCAAAAGCAGCAAGTGCCCTTCCACCTTGTTTTGGGAATAGGGTCTTTCATTGAACCTGGGGCTTTTCAATTTTGCTAGACTGGCTGGACAATGAGTCCCAGGCATCTGCTTGTCTCTGCCCCTCACTGCTGGGATTGCAGATCAGTACTGCAGAGCCAGGCTTTGAGTGAGTGCTGAAGACCTAAACTCGGGTCCTCATGTGAGCCTGGCAGACACTTCAGCAACTGAGCCATCTTCCTAGCCCTTCCCTTGGAGTTTTTATTAGCATTGTATTAAGTACACATAGTAAAGAATATTTTCAGTATGTATATAAGTATAGCTTGATTATCCCATTATCCTTTCTTTCGCCCTTCCCCACCCCACTTTGCTCTTCATCCCTGATAATCCTCATTTTCCTTTCAGCTTTAGATTCTACATATGAGTTACAGACAGTTATGAGCTGCCATGTTGGTGCTGGGAATTGAACCTGGGTCCTCTGGAAGTAGTAAAGACTTCTTTACTGCTGAGCCCAGTGCCTGAATTTTGTTTTTTGCTTTTGAGATCCGGTTTCTTGCGGGGCGGTGGTGGCACACGCCTTTAATCCCAGCACTTGGGAGGCAGAGGCAGGCAGATTTCTGAGTTTGAGGCCAGCCTGGTCTACAGAGTGAGCTCCAGGACAGCCAGGGCTATACAGAGAAACCCTGTCTCGGAAAAAAAAAAAAAGAGAGATCCGGTTTCTCTATGTAACCCTGGGTGTCCTGGAACTTGCTCTGTAGACCAAGCTGTCCTGGAACTAAGGGATTCACTTGCCTTTTCTAACCAAGTACTGGGATTAAAGGTGTATGCTGCCATGCCCTGTTATATGCAGAATTCTTTTTGTCATCTACTGGTAGACACTTAGGCTAATTCTATAATTTATTGTGCATCCGTTAACATGTAAATACAGGTATGTCTATAGTAAACTGACTTTGACTCTTGGATTGTATAGTAGTTCTAATTTTAATTTTGAGAGGAGTCTTTATTATGATTTCTGTAATGAATAAATTAATAATTTAGATTCTCGATCAACAGAATATCACTTCTCCCTAGCGTGACTGCTATTATAAATTGCTTGTGTGGCTCACGTTTTTATAAGGCTAAGAAGTCTCTAAAGGTTAGAAAAAAATGCACGCAGAGGGGCGGTTATTGTTCCTTTGACTGTTGTCGGTTTTTTGTTTTTGTTTTTGTTTTTTTTGGTTTTCGAGACAGGGTTTCTTTGTATAGCCCTGGCTGTCCTGGAACTCACTCTGTAGACCAGGCTGGCCTCGAACTCAGAAATCTGCCTGCCTCTGCCTCCCAAGTGCTGGGATTAAAGGCGTGCGCCACCAACGCCCGGCTGACTGTTGTCGTTTTGATATACGGTCTCGTTATGTAGTACAGGTTGGTCTTGAGTTCAAGATCTTCAAGCCTTGAAGTATTCCTTTATGATCCTGGAAAAGGCAAGGGAGGAACGGGCAGGCTACAAGTTAATCGCATTCAACAAAAAGTAAGTGTCTTAGGTGGCTTGCTCCAAGATACCCTCCGTACTCAAGGAATTATATACACTTAAAGTCTCCTGGACCTAGTCCAACTATCTATCTTTGGTCTGTCAAAGGGATGAAGAGCCCTGGGTTCTGGGCTTGAGGTTGGACAGGGATCCCACCAAGGTACAGAGCTCTGAGTGTCTGGGAGCATCATTAACCGGGTTACAGACACTCCTAACAACAACAAAGCCTCGCCAGTGTTTCCCCTCGTAAGGCAGCCAACTTTACGAAAGGATTAAGTATCAGACTGGAGCTATTTCGTCAAAGCAATAGTCTCCTGAGAAATCTTCAAGAATATCGTAGATAGTTAAAAAACGGTTAAGGAGCAACCAGATTGCAGGACTTTTCCGAGCTACTGGAGACACACTGACCCGCTGGGCTCTATCATCTTTTCAGCAATTTTAGATCTTTGATAGATACTTACATCGGCAGTTTCCGGAATTGTTCGGCATAGACTCGAGAACGTCGCCCCCTGGCGGCGGGATTCGGAAGGGGCGGGGGAGGAGGGAGTTGTCTGAGCTAGCGCGCGCAGACGCAGTTGAGTACCGGCGGCGGTTCAGACCGGAAGTGGTTACACCTGAGATCACTTCCGGCGGGTGACGGTGCGGACGGGTCAGGAGCGTAGAGGCGGCGGCAAAATGGCGGCGCCTGAGGAGCAGGATCTAACTCAGGAGCAGACCGAGAAGCTGCTGCAGTTTCAGGTAGCAGCGAGTTCTCGGTGCAGCAGAGGCCGCCGCGGGATGGGGAATGGGACCCTAGAGGAGCTCAAAATCATCCTCAGGTTGGGGTTGGGACCATTTTCAGACCCGCAGGCGGCCCCCTCCCCCCAGACACCAACTGCCCGGATTTCCCCGGCGCCCAACCTCTGTCGGTACTCAGCTTTCCAGGCACCTCTGCCAGCCATGCTCGACCACAGCGGGTCTGCTGCCTTAATTTCCCTTAGCGGCTCCGGTCGGCAATCCTTACCAGCCTGATGAACCCGCCAGCCCCTCTCCGCCCATCGACTGTTGATGTGCTGGAGATACTAAAATCCCTATGGCAGAGTTGCCGTCGGCTCGCGGGTCTTGGACCGCCGACCACCATCCCGTGCTATTCACAGACCTTTGCTGAGGGTCTCTTGGTTACTAGGTCTCGTGTTGGGGGTTGTAGTGGGGGAAAAGCAAGCGCCCGCACACAGACCTGGCACCTGCCCTAGAAAAGTGGGAGGACGCCACAGGGGAAACAATGCAACATAAGTATCATCGAAGGCTTCTTACTGGATTTGTTACCTTCGGCTTTCTCCTGAACTGTTGACTGTGCTTGAGGAGGGTGGCAACTTGCAGGGCTCGGCCTATTAGTGGATGTTATGTTTCTGGTTTTTGTTTGTTTGTTTTTAAAACAAAAAAATGGAGGGTCTGGTTGGAGGATGCCACCGGGGTGGTAAACCATGGCATTAGCCATTTCCTTAGTTCTTAAATTGTATAACTTAAAAATGTGTATTCCCTTGAGGATGTTTTGGAGGTAAACTGAGTTTATGGATGTTACACGCTATTAAAAGGACGTTGCAGGCCGGGCAGTGGTGGCACACGCCTTTAATCCCAGCACTTGGGAGGCAGAGGCAGGCGGATTTCTGAGTTCGAGGCCAGCCTGGTCTACAGAGTGAGTTCCAGGACAGCCCGGGCTACACAGAGAAACCCTGTCTCCAAAAACCAAAAAAAACAAGACGTTGTAAACAGTAAAATGCGCCTAAACAGTTGCGGCTATATTAATAATCACTTCCCAGTTAAATTGAAGTTAATAGAACTCGTTTCCTAATAGGAAATGTGCTAAATATTGATTTTTTTCCAGCAGTTTTTATGAAAAGTCTTAGTACCAGACACTGTTAGGTAGAATGCCGCCCTCTAAATATTTATGATGGCGTGAGGACTTGACTGACACTTAGCATGTAGCTTTTTGAACGCACAGCCCTACCTTTAGCGTTCATACTGGGACAGGCCCTGTCATAGATGGGTATGAATTGTAAGAAGTAGCATCAGTGGGTGTGGCCTGAGACTATAATCTCAGGGCACTCAGGAGGATTCTGAGTTTGAGACCAGCCATTTCCAAACAAGAAGAAAAGAGCTTGCTTAGGTTACACAGCTAGTAAATTGGTGGTGTCCGTTTAAAGCAGAGCCTTCCCTGGGCTTCTGGTGTCCTGCTGTAAGAATCAGGTGTTACTGCTGAGATGTTAGTTTGTGTGTGCCTGTGTGTTTAATTAACGTGTTGGATGTGTGTACATGGTAAAATACTATTCTAAGCATAGTTATTTGAGTGGCGTTTATAATAGAGAAATTGATGACACCAAATTAGCATTAAAGAATGAATAAACAGACAGCTCTTACTGCTTCGTAGAGTGTTACTGTCAGGGTTTTTTTTTTAACTTGGGCAGACTACACTTAGCAGCTCTTAGTGGTCAGGCACGTGCGAGTGAGAAGTGAGCGGTGAGGTGTGCTCCCTCAGTTCAGGAGTGTGAGGTCCGGCAGTGTTTGGGAGAAAGTGCTGAGTGAGCGCCTTGTTTTCCACGGACATCAGGAGAAGAGTGGCCAGCAGGGTAGTAACACTGTAGTGACATTAATTAGGTTTGTGTCAAGATTTATGAAATTGAATAAATTGAGAAAATGCATTTTGTGTTTTTATGTTCTGTAAACAAGCCTGGGGCAGATCAGTGTCTCAGATTATTGTTAAACATTGGTTGACTTGTACAAATATCAAGCATTATAACCTTAAACTTCTTTAGAAGACTATAAAGAGTTAACTGCCATTCTTTTACACTGAAGAAAACAGGTATGAGAAGTCAGGTAATTCACATAGATAGTACCTTACACAGATTAACAAAACCACATTCTTGTTTGTATCCCAGTGCTGAACGTGAATAATGGGAGTGCCAGAAAGCTCTCTGATGTGTGTGTGTGTGTGTGTGTGTGTCTGTGTCTGTGTCTGTGTCTGTGTGTGTGTGTCTCTTTGTCTATCTGTCCATCTGTTTGTCTGTGTTTTTGTCTTTGCTATTGGAGTTTAGGGAAGAGAAAACTTCTTGATGTTGACAAGAGAGGAAAGATGACTTAGAAGTTGCTATTTGTTACTGACTATGCCTTAAGTACAATGCTAGATGATTTATACCCATTATGCTTAATCCACACAGTTACCTTATAAAGTACAAATGGTGATATGTCTGCTATGGTGTCTGGTGAAGAGACAGATTGGTAGGTTTATTTGCTAAGGTACTGGAGCTATAAGTGGAATTCTGGTGGGTCTAGCTGTGGCCTGGAAGGCTGAGCTCTTAGCACAATGCCTTGCAGCTTTGAAGGAGGAATAGAATTTCAGCAGATGGTGGGCAGGAGAATACTCAAAGCTGCTGAGAAAATGAATTGCTCACATATGGAGATGGGAAAGAGTGTGGCTATGTCTGTCGTAATAAATAGAGACTTGGGAGTTAGAAGGGTAAACGAGCCAGATTCCAGAGACCTGTCAGTACTGTGCTGACTTGTGTAGTAGGCACAGTCAGGAGAGGGTTAGCTTGGGAGTAACAACACCAGGTATTGAGCTTTGCTTCTCTAGCAGTATGGGGTATGTGCTTAGAATCTGTATGGGTATCAGAATAGATGGGGGTTTCCCGGTTAGTTCTCAGTCTGTGTCCACATTTTATGTATTACAGTTGAGCTAGGCATGGTGGTTCACACCTGTAATCCCAGTGCCAGCACTTGAGAAGTTCAATTCAGAGGATTGCTGTAGGTTCAAGGACAGCCTGGGCTACATAGTCAGTTTCAGGTTATCCTACAGGGTGAGACCCTGTCTGAAAAAGCTTAAATAAATGAATTTGTAAAAGTAAGATGTTTTAGGAAATCTGAGTTTTTTTTTTAATGTGACATATTTTGGGTTAGAATTCTCCAAGGCATATTTACCATGTTCCTCAGTCCATTTGATGTTTCTAAGCTGCTTTTGTATGTCTGTGTAACTTGCATGGCTCTGGCTTGCTTTGGGACCAGCTGAGTGGAATAATGTAGTCATTATGTTTTGAGCTATTTCTACTGGAAAATAATAGGCATATAGATTTAAGGAAGAGCTAATAGAAGTATGTGGAAGATTACTTTTATTGGAGTCAGTGTCCCCAAATTTCCAAATATGTAGATTTCTCCAGTGCTTTGGTTCACTGCCTCTGGGCTGGTGGTTTAACACCACGGCAGGACTGGTGTGGTCAGAGAGAAAGGAGTAGATGCCCCATGTTCCACGGGAGGGCTGATCCCTTTCTGCTTACACAGAAATATGATGTTCTCTTCTCTGCATGCTTAATTAGAAATGTATTGTACTTTATTTACTTAGATTGTGAGGGTATGGGGCACACACGGCGTGACATGTCAGAGTCAAAGACAGCTTGTGAGAGGAGGTCTGATCCTTCTGAGCATTGAGCTCAGGTCATCAGGCTTGTCAGAAAGTGCCTTCACCCACTGAGCCATCTTGTCATTCCTGTTTGTTCATGAGGCAGGGTTTCACTGGGTAGCCCATGTAGCCCAGGCTCACCCCAGCTAGCACTCCAGGATGTTGGGAAAAAAAGTTTCTGTGTCAAGTAGGGCAGGACTCCCATTCCTTTTATTTAAGAGGAAGCCTGGACTCCGAGCTGCAGACACAAATGTATGTCCTTTGGGAGTCGGGGTTGTGAGGACATGATAATTCTCATTCGTCCATTAAAAATATCTTAGTGTTCTGTTTGATTTCTGATTTCTCTTCAACTCATCCTGGCTAAGAAAGCTACTAGTGAGTTTTACAGTCTTGGGTGAGTTCTTATATTGAGTGTGCGTGTGTAATGAGAACAGTGTATTGTCTGATTGGCAGTATCTATTTTTTTAAATTGTCCTTTAAAAAAATAAAAACACAGAAAAATCCTATAGCTTGGGCATTGGTGATACACACTTTAATCACAGCTATTAGGAGGCAGAGATAGGTGGATCTCTGAGTTCAAGGCCATCCTGCTCTATTGAATGAGTTCCAGGACAGCCAGGGCTACACAGAAAGATGTTTGTTTCATTTTGTTTTGTTTTGTTTTTTTGGTTTTTCAAGACAGGGTTTCTCTGTATAGCCCTGGCTATCCTGGAACTCACTCTGTAGACCAGGCTGGCCTCGAAATCAGAAATCCGCCTGCCTCTCTGCCTCCCAAGTGCTGGGATTAAAGGCATGCGCCACCACTGCCTGGCTGGTTTTTTTTTTTTTTTAATAAAGATTTATTTATTTTATGTATGTGAGTACACTGTAGCTGTCTTCAGACACACCAGAAGAGGGCATCAGATCTCATTACAGATGGTTGTAAGCCACCATGGGAATTGAACTCAGAACCTCTGGAAGTGCAGTCCGTGTTCTTAACCACTGAGCTATCTCTCCAGCCCCATCCTTAGTGTTTTTAACCCACATCCACCCCACCCTCATCTTCCCATTTTCTTCATTTTGGGACAGGTGTCACAATATAGTCCTGACTACCTTTGAACTCAAAATTCTGCCTCCAGCTGCAGTGAGCTGGGATTATAGGCATGCCCATTACACCTGACTTGTTGATTGCTTTTGTTGGTTTGCTTTTGTTTTTGAGGCAGGTCTTACAATGTAGTCCTCTCTGGCACCAAGCTTGCCTTGAGTTTATAGATGCCTGCCTGCCTGCCTGCCTCTCAAGCTTTCCTTACTGTTACTTAAAAACAAAACAAAAGACTACCAAGTCATCCATGGACTATTCTAGGCAATATGTCATTAAATACAACAAGTAATTAAGTCACATTTTACTCTCATCCCAGTTTCAGGGACTGTTGTGTATCTTCCTGTACTTTTTTCTTCTTTATGTACAAATACATAATTTAGAAGTTTTCTTGCCTTAATCCTCACCTCATGGAGCATAAGTCTGTATTTTCTTTTTTTTTTTTTTGTTTGTTTGTTTGTTTGTTTTTCGAGACAGGGTTTCTCTGTGTAGCCCTGGCTATCCTGGAACTCACTCTGTAGACCAGGCCAGTCTCTGCCTGGGATTAAAGACATGCGTCACCACCGCCGGGAAAGGTCTAGTTTTTAATCTCTGTTTTTTAAAATGTTATTTTTGATCTTTTAAATTTCTGTGTGTATGAGTTGCTCACATGCATGTCAGAATCGTGCATTTTGGAACTGGAGTGATGGGTAGTTGTGAATGCCATGTGGGTGCTGGGAATTGAATCCAAGTCTTCTGTAAGAACAGTGCTCTTAAACAACTGGACCACTTCTCAAGCTCCTGTTTGTTTACTTCTTCCTATGTGCATGTGTGTGTATGTGTACGCTTTCCCTTTCATGTGTGTGGTATGCATGTGGAAGGTCTGAAGTGTGGGGATCACCAACAGTTGCTGTTCTACTGCACTCATTGTTGCAGGGTCTAGTGGAACCCAGAGCTCGGTGATATGGCTGGTCCTCTCAGCCCGCTTGTTCTGGGAATTACAAGTGGCCTCTGTACCCACCTGGTATTTATGTGGGTTTCTGGGGATCCACACTTCAGTCTTCACTTGTGGTGGGGCTTTAACTGTGGCGTTATCTCCCCAGCCCAAGGATAGTGTTAATACACTCACTTATTTCTCTCTTTTTAAACTTTATTATTACTATAGTTGCTTATGCCAAGCTATGTATGAGGGCCACAAGACCCTTCTCTCCTCCCTTTACATAGGCTTCAGGGATGGAGCATCAGGGGTGTGTGGCAGGAGTGTCAGCCCACTGAACTATCTCAAAAGCTTAAGTTTTTCTGCTTTTACTAGTTCAGTTGTTTTTTGTGCAAAGATGGCAGTGGAGGTAGAACTCAGGGCCTCCTACATGGTAGCAAGGTCCTGTCCCTGAACTACTGCCCACTCATTGAATTGGACTATTGATCAGAGTTACCTGTGTTTGCGCTGGAACTATTATGTATTGGTGCTTGTCACAAAAATTTAATTAAACATTATGAATGAGTAAAATACTTGAAAAACTTGTCTGTATGAAGTAAACTGCTTTGAAAAGGCTGTACAGGGACAAGTCACTGGGAGAAGATTGATAGTGAGTTAGTTGTAGGCAAGCTAACTGACTGCCTCTGAGGACAGTGACTGAGGTAAGGACTACAGACTTCCTGTTTGGCAGATGTTTCAGGCTGCATTCTTAAAAGAAATCCACTATGCTTGTGCTAGAAAAAGTCAAGAATGTCAGTGGGCTGGTTCCTGTTTATCTGGGATTGCTGCCGGGTGTCTGTGCTTGTTAAGGTGATGCAATGCTTGACTGACTCCCTCCGTGGACTGTCAGTTAATCCACTTGGCCATAGTTCCCATTCTCATTGGGCAAGAGAGTGTCTTTCTCTTACAGGGACATGTGTGTACTTGACAATCAGCAGTGTGTGAGTGCCTGTGAAGACTGACTCTGGACTGAGGCTGCCCGGATGCGAGCTCTGCCCTCTCCAGTTACTAACTTTCTGCTCTGGGCAAGTTACCCTTTCATTTGTCTCTGTTGTGGTTTCTCTGTGGACCAACCTCACTGTTGACAAAGATTTGTTTCTTACAGTTCTGGGGGCCAAGAAGTCCAAGTTTGGAAGGCCTGTACACTTGACTGGGAGTGGTGTCTCATGCCTTTAATCCCAGCCCACAGGCGGCAGTGAGTTCAAGGCTAGTCTGGTCTACAGGTTCCAGGACAGCCAAGGCTGCACAGAGAAATTCTTTCTCAAAGCAAAGAACAACAACAAAAAGAGCCTGTGTACTGTGTTATTCTATGGCATACAATGAAAGGGTGAGAAAAAAATGAAAGAAAAGCACATACCTATGATTCCAGTATTTGGGAGACAAGGCAAGAAGATGAGGACAGCCTCTTCTACTTAGCAAGTTCAAGGACAGCCTGGGCTATTTAAAGACCTAGTCAGCTTTGAGGATACAGTAGAGAGCCCAGGATGTTAGAGATGGCAGTACCATGGGACATCTCCCAAGGAAAGTTGCAGGAAGAGTGGGGCTGGCCCAAGAGAGGCTCATTGTGTTGCAGCTGTGGAAGGAGAAGAGGAGATGTGTCTAGGCCCTCTGCAGCCCAGACCAAGAGACCCAGATCGTAGACATAGGGTCCGGGATTTGGTTGGATCTTGCATTTGACCTATGTCATTGAATGTTTGATTTTTTTTTATTATATAGACAGACACTCCTAGTTAAGAGATTGCCTAGTATCTCACAATAGAATTTGGATACTTGGTTTTTGAACAGTGTTAAAACTGTTAAGATTTGGAAACTTGTTTTGTTTTTCAAGACAGGGTTTCTCTGTGTAGCCCCAGCTGTTCTAGAACTCACTTTGTAGACCAGGGTGGCCTTGAACGCACAGAGATCCACCTGCCTCTGCCTCTGGGTTAAAGGCGTGCACTACTATTCCTGACTGACTTGGAGGACTTTTACACATGGATTAAATTCATTTTGTAATTTTAAAATGACTTTCTGTGTATGAGTATTTGCCTGCATTGTATGTCTGTGTGTCATTCTGTGTACTGTGACCTTGGAGGACAGAAGAAGGCACTGGAGCCTCTGCAACTGGAGGGACTTATGGGTGCTGGTTCTCCGCAAGAGCAGTCAGAGGTTTGAACTGCCCGGCCACCTCTCCAGCCCCGTGCCTGCATTTTTGGATTAGGGGTGAACATGAAACCTTGGGGACTGAGGTGGGATGGTCAGGTTGACAAGGAATGGACTTGGGAACGCTGTTCTTTATTATCGCCTTGACTAGATTTGAAGTCACCTAGGAAACAGACTTTAAAGTGTGTCTGTGTGGCCTTTAAGAAGGAGTGGCTCCTAGGACGGGTCCACTAAAAAGAGAAGGACCACTGAGGGTCACAGTTGCTCTTCTGGCTGCAGATGCAGGGCTGCCATGATGGAGTGTGCCTCCTAAAGCCATGAGCCATGGAGAAAACCACGCCTCCCTTGGCTTTTGTCTGGTGTTTGGTCACAGCAACAAGAAGGCAGTAACTAACACATAGATGTGCTTGATAGAATTAAACCCACTTTTAGGATAGAAAGTGTCTGTGACTAAATATTAATGCTTTGGAACTGGAGAGACAGTTCAGTGGTTAAGATCATGGATGCCTTCTTCCAGAGAGCCTGGGTTTAAGTTCCAGCATCCCTAAGTTCACAACCCTAGTCCCTGGGGATCTGCACCTCTTCCTGCCCCTGTGGGCATTACCTATGTACACGTGGTACAGAGAGACATGCGTGCAAAACACCTGTGTACTTAAAGTAAAGGCTTAAAAGATTTTTTTTCCAATTCACGGCTTGTTTTTTCACTTAAATATTTAAAACCTTATTTTGAAACATAGAGAAGCAAATTTTCCCAGAGGGGAGAGGCTGAAAGGTGGGGGGGTGAGGTGGCCTCTTGGATCGATTCTGAGCAGAAGTGTCACCTTTAGAGGTTGGCCAGGGTCACAGTGCTGCTTTTTTTAGTTGAAGTGAAATGCCTCAGGTGGCAGGACACTGGAGTAGGACTCGGTCAAAGGTGGTGATCTTATTTGATTTTTTCCCTAAAATTTAACCATAGTACTTTACATTGTAAGCATGCTCAGGCTCATTTCAGTGCTTACAAATATCTTTATGATATGTCTTCTTCATCATTGTGAAAACTATTGAGATGATGTTTCCATCTGAATCCAACACACTAGGCACTTGGCTGAACCTAAGAAAGATAGCTCAATTATCATTTAGTGAGTGGGAGTGAAAAAGTGGTTGGGAGGAAGTACTGAGGACCCCGGTGTCCCCTAACTCCTAACAAGACTTCATCCACTTAGTCCACCTGTTTTTAATCACTTGATAAGATACTGGTATGGGTTCATTTGTGGGAAAATGTCATACATGCTAAGCAAGTCCTTTGACTGAGCTATGCCCCCGGTATTCGTGTAGTGTTTTTAAGTAGGTTAAACTATTTGCCTGTGAAACTTTTGGTTCAGTGAAATACTAAATATTTAAGAAGCCAGAATATGAATACATACTTGGTCTCTTGGTTGGCATAAGGCATTTAGTTTAACATGTAAAGGGCTAAGCAGTGGTTTCCAATCTGATTCTAAATAAAACTTCATGGTGGGGGGTGTTAACAGTAGTTTTGTCGTTGTTTTTGAGGCACAATCTTACTGTATAGCTATGGATGGCCTTGAACTCAGATCCACCTGTTTCTGCCTATACTGGAATTAAAAGTTTATGTCGCTACCACCCAGCCAAATTACCATATTTCCAATAAACGTTTAAATTTTCTGAATTAAGGCCGGGCGGTAGTGGCACACGCCTTTAGTCCCAGCACTTGGGAGGGAGAGGCAGGCGAATTTCTGAGTTTGAGGCTAGCCTGGTCTACAGAGTGAGTTCCAGGACAGCCCGGGCTATAAGAGAAACCCTGTCTCGAAAAACCAAAAAAAAAAAAAAAAAAAAAAATTTCTGAATTAAGATTGGGAGCTTGTTTTCAAACATGAGTTTATCAGGTAATAAGAGGCATTGCTTCATTGGAGAGCCTGGGCATTGGGAGTTGTTCTAGCTCTCACTCTGACCTCGCCTCCCTGTTACCAAGTACTATTGGCCAGGAAGATGACCTTTGGCTACTTGGTTTTTCATTGTTGAAAATGAGGGTTTTACACACCCAGTGCTGGTTACCTAGTATAGGTGCTTAGGAAGAGGGAATTGCTGCTATTTAATTTAGAATATCAGTATTTAAATGTAAACACAGGTTTTCTGTAAGCGCTTCAGTTATAGGTCAGAGCCTAGTTACAGGTCATCACTTTCTGAATGAACTTTCAATTCCATTTTCTCTGAGTAAGCAAAGCTCTCTTGTTTGGTGGGAAGGAGAGAACAAAGGTTTCCTGGTTTTTGCCTACTTTTATTCTGGGAATAACTTAAAAGCCTCAGCAAGCCAATTGGAGCACAAAGCACTTAGCTATCTACTGAGTGTGTTAGTATGAAAACACTTGAGATACGGAAATAGAGACACTTAGGAAAGCCAGCTGAGTATACCCTGCTTTCTCAATCCACATCCAGATAATTTCTTAAAACATCTGGTTAAATTGTTACATTCCCAGTCTGTTGTGATTTCCTCTTTATATTATACTCTCCTAAGAGCCAGATCAGGAATCATAATATTCAGTATTTGTTTCCCAAGTGATTGGCACCCCTTCACTTCTGACTAGACAGAGTTAGGACAGAGTTGGACAGAGGAAAGCAGGTCCACACTCTCCTACTATCCTTCTACGTAGTACTTGTGATTGATTGAAATCCAGGCAGATTTTGACTCTAACAATAAATGTCACCCATCTCTCTCTAGTGCTGTCCTCAGTTATACTGCTGTGTAAATTACTACATCTGAATGCAGCTCCTGAGCCTTTGAGAGATCAATCCACGGGAAGGGATTATGTCTGCGAGTAAGGGAGTGAGACACTCAGATGGGCCCACCTGGGGGGTGTGGCAGCACTTGGTTTATAACAGGATAGTGAGAGAAGGAGCCATAGTTAGGAAGTTAACCTTTATTCCAGGTGCAGCTGTTTCTACAGTGTTGTCTTCGGTCACATCAGGTGTCAGCAGATCTGCATATAAGCCAGGTTTTGATTGCAGATGTTTGCTTTTATCATTCACTGACTTTGTACTCCAGTCAGTGTCTTTAACTCATGGTGGGCATGATGCTAATTTTTTTTTTTCAATGTAGGCCAGGTGGTGGTGGCGCACGCCTTTAATCCCAGCACTTGGGAGGCAGAGGCAGGCGGATTTCTGAGGTCGAGAGTTCGAGGCTAGCCTAGTCTACAGAGTGAGTTCCAGGACAGCCAGGGCTACACAAAGAAACCCTGTCTCCAAAAAACAAAACAAAACAAAAAAAAGAATTGCTCAGTGTAGCCAAAATACTTCCCATGATAGAATAAAACTAATAAAAAACAATGCTAAAGGGCTGGAGGGCGGCTCAGTGTTTGAGAGCACTGTCCGCTCTTCCAGAGGTTCTAAGTTCAATTCCCAGCAACCACATGGTGGCTCACAACCATCTGTAATAGGATCCAGTGCCCTCTTCTGGTATGTCTGAAGACAGCTACAGTGTACTCACATACATCAAATAAATAAATCTTTTTTTTTTTAAATAAATCTTAAAAAAAAAAGAATAATGCTAAGAAACGAGGAAGAGGCTAAGAAGATAACTTAGTTGGTAAAGAACTTGAGTTCTACACCCAGAACTCAGAGTAAAAGAAAAAAGAGCTGAGCGTGGGGGACACACTTCTAATATCAGCACTGTGGAGTCTTGATGGCCGGCCTGCCTAGCCTACTTGGCAGGTTCGAGACCAGTGAGAGATGTCTCAAAAAACAAAAGGTGAATGCTCTTGAGGTTATCCTGTGACCTGCTCCACAGGCATGTGAGCGCACATCCACGCACCCATGTGTGGTCTGTGTGGTGCAGGAGATGGAACCCAAGGCCTTGTGCATGATAACCTAGGCAAGCACCTTACCGCTGAGCTCCAGCCCCAGCCCTGTGGTGGTAACACATGCTTCACTTTGTTTCAGGATCTGACTGGCATAGAGTCCATGGAGCAGTGTCGTCTTGCCTTGGAGCAGCATAACTGGAACATGGAGGTATGGGCACCCACTCCTACCACACTTAATGTCCTGCTGCCACGGGACACCCCCCTTCACACACACACACACACACACACACACACACACGGCGGGGGGTTGCTTTTGTTTGATTTCAGAATTATGGCTTCTTTGTGTTCCAAATACACGGGTAGAAGTATGGGAACTATGAAAGTAACGAATTGTGTTGCTGTAGCTCCTCCTTATGCATCCTTAGTGCTCCCACTGTCGTGCTCCCCGGGTCCAGTGCCCTGAGCTAGTTTTATGCAATGGAAGCCCTGTGGAAACAGAATTTCATTTTAGTTTTGTTAATTGCTCCCAGCATAAAATTTATATATTCAGATTGGTTTTTGTTGTTTTCAAGATTGTGTGTGTGTGTGTGTGTGTGTGGCGGTTATTCAAGATAGTTTTTGTGTGTGTGTGTGTGTGTGTGTATGTGTGTGTAGCGGTTACTGTCCTAGAACTAATGCAGATACACACACACACACTTAAAACTTTTATTGTTTTTCTTTGGCGTAATAATTCAGTTTGTTTATCCTTTTTTAATATTAATCTTTTCATTTTACTTCATTTTAGTATCTGGCTCTTTAATAATTTTCTGTTGACATCATAAATCTATAATTTTTTTTTTTTTTTTTTAGGTTTTTTGAGACAGGGTTTCTCTGTGTAGCCCTGGCTGTCCTGGAACTCACTCTGTAGACCAGGCTGGCCTTGAACTCAGAAATCCGCCTGCCTCTGCCTCCCAAGTGCTGGGATTAAAGGCGTGCGCCACCAACGCCCGGCTTATAAGTGTATTTTAAATTAATATTTTCAAACAAAAACAAATACACTTGGGAAGGGATAAACTAGGCATGGTGACACCTGTAATTGCAGCACTTGGGAGGCTAAGGCAGGAAGATTAGGAGGTCAGACCCAGCTTTTTCATAACAAACCCCTGTCTCAAAGAAAGGGGGGGTGCCCGAACAGACTGGGCAGAAGGACAGAGGGAGGAAGATAAGTAGAAGGATCACATGCCTCCCTATCAGCTCCTAACCCTGAAATGTTCTATAATAGTTTCAAATTTCTGCTCAGTGATACGGATAAAGAGGACAGGTTGTCTCTAAGTTGCTGGCTTGTCCTCTTGCTCCTGTGTTTCCTTCTTTCCTAGAGTAACAGCTGTTCATAAGTATGTGTTTACCAAACACTGGAGACTTAGATTTGTGAGCTATATAGATAGCTATATCCATTGTTTTTAGTCCTCATTTGGTGAAATTATTTTGCATAGCATAAATGTGGCTAGAAAGATTTATTTCCCAATGTAATGGTTTGTCTTTTCCCCGTTATAGAAACAAAATATGCCTATATAAGTTTAAACACAAAAAGGTTCTTACACTTTCTAGAGATAAGCACAGATGCTTTTGTATGTGTCCTTCCAGATTTTCTTTTGTGTGTAACTGACCTTCTACCACGTGGTTCCTGGGACTGGCAGCAAACTTTGTTACCTACCGGCTTAGTTAGAGTGTCTATTGCTGTGATAAAATACCAGGGGTGGCATCACCCACAGTGAGCTAGGCCCTCCCACATTAGTCACTAATCCAGAAAATACACCACAGACTTGCCTTCAGGCCAGTCTTATGTGGGTATTTTGTCAGTTGTGGTTCCTTCCTCCCAGATGACTCTAGCCTCAATCAAGTTGACAAAAATGTAATTAGGACACCCACTGAGCCAGCATGCCAGCCCTAAGAGTTATTCTTTTCCCACTGTGTACAATTTGACTACATAGAATTAGTCAGACCATAAAGGTTAGGGCTAGTTACTAGACTAGACATCCAGCCCTCCCAAAGACCCTTCTGACATCAACAGCAAGTTCAAACGAAGTACATCACCTGCCTTAGGCTCAATAGTTGACTAGCAGCACACTGAAAACAGTTAGGTTTTGACACGATACTACTATAGGTTAAAACCTGCTAAGAGACTTGACAGGGTATCCAAGATTCCCAAATAGGCTATTTGTACACCCGTCTTCTGCCAGGTCAGGGTGCACATGAGTGGCCGTGTGCACTGACTGCTGAGCCAAGACACAGCTGAGCTGGTGTCCAGAGTGGCTTGGGGTTTTGGTTTTGTTGTTTTTGTTTGTTTGCTGTTTGGTTGGTCTTCATCATTTAGGCATAGTGATTTGATTAGCTGTCTTATTTGGTTGGACTCAGTTGCCAAATTGACAGATACTATTGCCCAAGTCTCCGCCATAAACAACAACCCTGGCCTTTCTGGCCTTTCTGGCATTGCCACATTCCCCTAACACCACATAGATCCTGGAGAAGGGGAAACCAGGCATCTCTTTGGGCATGGCCAATTTTGTCACAAAACTGGGACAGAAATTTAGAGAGACAGTGAAGGGTTTTTTTTTTTTTAACATGAATATTTAAATTTTTTCTAGTGATTTTGTTTTGTTCTGTCTTTGAGACAGTCTCAAGTCAAGGTTGAATTCAGACTTCCTGCATAGCTCAAGATGACCACAAAAGTTTGAGCCTTTGGCCTCCACACTCTGAGTTCTGGGATGGAAGCAGTGGTTTCTCTACCTCGTGCATTCAAGCAAACAACTGAGCTACATTCCAGCTCCGAATATTCAGATTTTCAGATTTAAGTTGGCCCTCCCTCACATTCCTCCCACTTTGAAGTTTTTTCTCACTTTTTCTTAACAAATCTGTATCTTTACTTTTAAAAAGAATTTTTTTTAGATTAATTTTAAGCATTAAGTTTCCTTCATTTTTGCACATAAAGAATCTAAGGCTTGTAAGTTAGGCTCTTTCTGGGCTGCGGAGCTGTATTTAGACTACATCTTTGGCAAAACTGTCTATCGGATCCCAGCGCTGCCCACTGCACAGCAGTGCATGTGCTGCTCATAACTGTCTTCTGTGCACTGCTTTTCCTGGGATCGTATGGGAAAGCACATGTCTTAGCTACTCTGAATGACATGTACAATATTAGCAGTGTGCTTGCTATGTAAATGTGGTTTCAAGACAAGTCCCTGCTGTCTTCTGCTGTGTGAGACTCCCTTTGCTCCACAGTACAGCAGGAGAAAGGTTGCTGGGCACGGACTCCTCGTGGACGACATGGAATGCTCACCTTGTTTGAGGCACAAAGCAGTAGTTTCCTCGTGGGTTTATTTGAGCATCACTGAAGTTCTGCTTTCATCTCTGAAGTTGTGTTTTGTCCTCCACCACAGGCTGCTGTCCAGGACAGACTGAATGAGCAAGAGGGTGTACCAAGTGTTTTCAGTCCGCCTCCATCCCGGCCCCTGCAGGTCAACACCGCTGACCACAGGGTCTACAGCTATGTCGTCTCCAGACCACAGCCAAGGGCAAGTTTCATAGTTAGATGAATGCTTTCCCATTCAGTTTTATCATCTGTGTATGATAGCGCAACAGAAATGTTCACAGTATTACTGTGATAGCCGTGGGCCCGTGGAAGACTTGGGTTCATCCATTTCACTTGGTTTTTTTAATGAATTGATGTAGGAATTATTTTTCTGTTCTTCACTGAGGAAGTGTTTTCTGTACCTCATTTTGAAAAAAGCAGCTTGCTTTTGAAATGTCTACTGCAGGCTGACTAGGTCGGCTTCTGGGCATGTCTGTGATCATGTGCAGACATGAGTCACGGAAGCCTGAAGAGGGCGCTGCATTCCTGGGAACCAGACATAGGCTGCTTTGAGCAGCCATGAGGCTGCTGGGAACCAAACCTGGGTCCTTTGTAAGAGCAGTAAGTGCTCTTCACTGCTAAGCCATCTCTCTGGCCTCCCTGCCCCTTTTGTGTGTGTTTGGTTTTGTCTGGAGACAGGATCTTACTCTGTTGCCCAGAATGGCTGGCAACTCACTACAGTACAGGCTGGACTGGAGCTCACTGTGTAGGACAGGCTGCCTTAAACCTTGGGCATTCCTCCTGTCTTAGCCTTTGCAGGGTTGCTGCGTGAGCTACCTTTCATAGCTGGCAACCTCCCACCATTAAATTAAAATCTGATAAGTTCTTTGTGACTAAAAGACCTTAGCTACTGTTAGGGAAGAGCTGAGAATCTGTGGGAGTTCTGTGCCATGGTTTTGAAATTGGTCTTGAAGGGCTGGTAGTAAAGATGTGACTGGCTTACATTACTAGGGCATTCTAGAGTGGGTTAGCTAACCTCTGCTGTGTGTGGAGAGGGTAAGAGCTCACTGACTTCACAGTCTCTCCTTTCCTCATCCTTTCCATTCACTGTCTGTCCCTCTTCCTCCTTCTCTCCCTCCTCTTCCTTCCTCTCCTCTCTCACTGCCTCCCACTTCTTCCTTCAGAACCATCTTCCATTCCATTTTATTTATTGTGTGTACATGGAGGTCCAAGGACAACTTGAAGAGTCAATTCTGTCCTTGTACCATGTGGGTCACAGGGATCAAATTCAAGTCAGCAGGCACTGGAGAGATGGCCCATCGGTTAAGAGCACTGACTGCTCTTCCAGGGGTTCTGAGTTCAAGTCCCAGCAACCACATGGTGGCTCACAACCATCTATGATAGGATCCGATGCCCTCTTCTGGTGTGTCTGAGGAGAGCGGCAGTATACTCACGCACATAAAATAAATAAGTAAATCAAGACAGCAGGCTTGGCAGCAGGTGCCTCTACCTGTTGATCTAGTCTGCGAGCCCCACTTTGTCCTTTTGAGGCAAGATCTCTCTGTGTAGCCCAGGCTGTCATCAACTCTGGATTTTTTCTTCTTAGCTTTCATGTTTAATCCGATTTCCCATGATCTAGTTAAGGAGATTAGATCTGTAACTGACTGTTAGCTCCAAAGAACTTAGTGAGCTTTTCTTTCTTTGAGTGATGACACTCATCTCTTACACATGCACTTAGATTTTTTTTAATTAAGCACTTTATTCAATCCTAGAGCAATTAAAATGACATTATCATATTTTTCATATGTGTATATGGAGTACTTAATATTTCAAAAATTTCTTTAGAGCAGATGTGGTAGTGCATGCCTATAGTCCTAGCCATTGGGAGGCTGTTCAAGGTATGCCTCGGCTCTGTCATGAGACACTGTCTTAGGGAGAAAAAAGACATAGAGATGGCTCAGCAGTCAAGCACTGGCTGTTCCCGCAGAGGACCTAGGTTAGATTTCCAGCACTCACATGGCAGCTCACAACTGCTCCACAGGCACCAGGCATACACAGTCCACAGACATTATGCTCACAACACATCCATACATATAAAATTAAATTAAAAAAGAGTGCTGAAGCAGGAGAATCACAAGTTTGAGGCCAGCCTGGGTAACATAGTGGAGCTGACACCCAGATAAATGTGGGGCTTAATGACACCCTTTTTTTATAGAGGATACACTTGGCAAGGTCTTCAGTAGATGTCCTCAACTCCCAGTACTTATTATTTGATGCTTTTAATGTCCTCCTGAAGCATTTGTTGTCACTTTCGCTATTTAAGATGCAACAACAAAGCTAGCACAGACTCCTCTTCCTTCACAATTATGAATCAAAGATTGTTGTTACCTGTCCTCACCACGGGACTTCTCAAGTCTTACCTTTCTCTTAGTGGGATCTCTTTATGGTTTCCCTTTGTTGTGTCACTCCTAGGACCACCACTTTGGGGCTGTTTTGTTCTTTTGAGACAGGCTCCCACTATGTAGCCCTACTTATTCTTGGACTTCCTATGTAGACCAGGCTGCCTCAAACTCACAGAGATCCACCTACCTCTGCCTCTCCACTCTAGGCATTTAAAGTGTGCACCATCATGCCTGGCAGGGTCTTTTTTTTTTTTTTTTTTTTTTTTTTAAGTAAAATAAGGATTGCTTGAACATAAGCAACACCCTGAGACATCTGCTAACCAGGATGGCTACTAAGACTGGTAGGCAGCTGTCTGTGTAGAAGGCTGGATGAAGAGTCATCCTAAGCGGGATTGAACAGCATGGTGCACTGTCACACTATTCAATTTGCAGTTTTAAACTTAAGAATTGTTTAGGGTTTGACTTTTCCATTTACTATTTTCAGAACCCAGTTGACTGAGGGTAACTGAAACCACAGAAAACAAAGCCATAAATAAGGAAAGAAAGACTAAAGTAGATGAGTACAGATCGGCCACCTCTTTGAACTTCCAACATTAGCTGCCTCAGGTGGGCCAGCCTGCACTATAGTGAGTTCTGGAACAGCCAGGACTCAAAAGAGAGACCCTGTCTCAAAAACAAAAGGAAAACATCCAAAACAAAAACAAATCAGATTCCTAGAGCAGTACATAACTCAGGGAGTAATTTCCTGTGTCCCCGTGTTTCCTCAGCTGAACTGGACCTCACTTTGTGCTTGAGACCCTGATCCCCGTTTAACTTTAGAGCTCAGTGCAATGACCATACAGGACATGTGACATAGTCTGACATTAAGCTGTTCATATGTAAGAGCAATAAGATAGGTTGACTAGTGTTATGCCTGAGATTAGTGGATATATGAGGATGTCCTTGTGGTAGTAGTCTGTGGTTGCATACAAGTGTCCAAAGCAGCAGTAATTATCTCTCTTGTTATTTCTATGTCCCATATATTGAGTCTTAAATATAAGATGGAAGAATGAATGTTTGTTATGTGGGGAAACCATTGACAATGAATTGAAGTAGTTGCTTGAGAATGTTATAAAGATTTAAAGCAAAAATTCTGTGAAAAACAGTAGTCTTCGATGAAATGATAGATACCAAAGCAGTAGCATTCAAGGGCGAGACTGCCAGGAAGAGCATTGTAAACAGAGAGAGGGATCACCATAGTGGGGTGGGGGATGGAAATTGAACTAGCCATTTTCTGCAAGTATTGAACATTGAAAGAACAGGGTCTCTAACTTTGTTTTTGGAATTCCAGGGCCTGCTTGGATGGGGTTATTACTTGATAATGCTTCCATTCCGGTTTACCTATTACACGATACTTGATATATTTAGGTATGTACCTCTGTGTTTATATGCTCCTATCAATAAGGTAGGCTTTGAGGTTAGAGTAAGCTTGACACTTAATCATTTTTGACTAGCCTACTTGTCAGATTAAATAGTCTTCCTGCACTTTGTTTTACTAAAGTAAGAAATGTTGTAAATTGTTGCCTAGTGGAAGATGTTCGATTGGCTTCACGTTGGTCCTGGCTGCTGTCTGTAAGAACCACATGGATCTGCCTGTGTTTATTTATTGGTCTTCCCTCTCTCCACCATGTTTGTCACTGCTACATTCCCAAGAGAGTCCCCATGCCCTTTCCTTTCTAACCACCTTATCTGTCTCCTGATTTCATACTCCAGGAACTTTTGCCCCAAACCACTTCTCCTCTGACTGTTCACAATCCCAGTAGATTTTCTTGCTCCAAGACTATACCCACATAGCCATAGATTGTTGGCATCTTTCTAGGCAGTGTTTTGTACGTTTCCCTCTGCCCTGGCGATGCTTAGGTTACCAACACCGGAAGCCTTTCGGATATACACTCTCTTGTTTCATACCTTCACCACCTAGCTTTCTTTGTGTGCCATTCAAATAACTTACCTTTGCAAGGTACAGTGTCCAGAGCTAGGAAATGTTGAGTATAATCTGACTTGTTGGCAGATTAGGCTTAACACAGAATATGATCTAGGGCAGTGCCTGTCCGGGCTTTGCTAAAAGCTGAAATGTCTATTGGAGGCTGGGTGTGCTAGCATCAGTCTGTAATCCACTCGAGAATGAGGCAAGAGGAGTTTGAGTTTGCACAGGGTGGGGGAGAGTGAGTGGACGAGCATGACGTCCAGGCCAATGACGAGCTAGAAATACAACGTGCACAAAGTGCGCCCTTCCAGATTCAGATGCGGGAATAGGGACCCAGCTATTATCAGGGACTGGATAGTAGCCTCTCCTGCTCAGTGGCATCCTTGCTGTAGAAAAATTAGTTGTTTTGGTTTGAGTTTGGTTTGTTTATTTGGTTGGTAGGGGGTTTGTTGTTGTTTTGTTGTTTTTGTTTTTTTTTTCTCTGTAGCTCTGACTATCCGGGAACTCACTCTGTAGACTAGGCTGTCCTCAAACTCAGAGATCCACCTGCTTTGCCTCTCCAGTGCTGGGATTAGAGGTGTGCACTACCAACACCTGGCCATTGCAGACTTCTTAATGGCTACCTGCTTTGTAGTTTTTCCATTTCTGTTTAATTCAGGAATGGGCATGTGAAACCATAAAATTTTTGAAAATCCCAATGGAAACTGAATTGACTTAGACTGTATGGCTTAGACTGTGTTGGCTGTTGAGATGCATTGTAGTGAGAAAGAGTGGACTTCAAGCCTTTGCCCCTCCCTTGGGTTTGGATGCTTAGAGAGATAGCTGTTAAATAACCTTTTCAGAGAACTTAGTCGAAATGCCAGCCTTCTGAAGCACTCATAACTTCATTCCTATATACAGAGCTAATCATATTTTATGTCTTTCATTTTCCTGGGTTGTTCATGTTGATGAATTTGGTTTGATGACTCGGGAAAAATACTCATGGGAAATTTGTTTGGTTGGTTCAGTTTCTTGAGACTCGGTTTCTCTTGTGTAGCTCTTGCTGTAACTGCAATTTGCTCTATAAACTAGGCTGGCCTCGAACTAACAGGCATCATGGCACACACCTTTAATTCCAGCACAAGGGAGGCGTAGGGAAGCATAGGCAAACTCTGTGAGTTTGAGGCCAGCCTGGTCTACAAAGAGAATTCCAGGACAGCCAGGGTTGTTACAAAGAGAAATCCTATCTCAGCTAAAAAAGGGAAGGGGAAAAGAATAGGCTTAAGAATTGGTAAAGTTATCAGAGTTTACTCACCTTTTTCTATACTAAAAATTCAAGTAAATATTGTTTGCTTTCCTTGGGAAAATGTGCATGGCGTGTTTTACTAATTTTAATGCAACGATGTCATCTAGGCAACTTAATGTGAAATGTAGCACATCCTCCTTCTCCCCATAGCCTTGTATGGAAACCCGGAAACCCAGAGCATAAAGACAGGGTGTGATGCGGTACGGCAGCCTAGACTTCAGGGGTGGTATGTGTGCCCATGAGGCACTACATCCTTAGATCTGTCGTAGCCACCAGTATTCCACATCTGGGTCAGTTTTATGATTCCTTCCATGGATGCCATCTGTGTAAACACATCAAGCAAATTTACATGCCCCTTTGAAGAACAAATCAGTTGTGATTAAGTTCAGGTTTGAAGTCCCTGTTGATAACTTGAGAGTGAGTACAAGCTGAAAAATGAGAATCCCAGAACATGAAGAAGAAGCTACAAGTAGGAGACCTAGACAGGGTCTAGAGCAGTGTTTGTCCATTGTACCCCTTTCTTCCTTTCTTTCTTTCTTTTCTTTCTTTCTTTCCTTTTTTTTTTTTTTTTTTTGATTAAAACACATTCTTTGTCCTCATTATTTGGTGTGCAAATCACTGACCACATATTGAGCACTTGAGACATGGTAGGTGTGACTGAGGCACTGAATTATAATTGTATTTAATTTAATGCATTTAAAACAGCCATAAATAGTTAGTGGCTGCCACGGTAGACAGTGTCTGCGATTTGCATCATCCTTACCCCAGCCTTCTGGTCCTGTTTTTCTACAGAGAGCACTCGGGATGCTCAGGCCGGGATGCTCAGGCCAGCACTGGAATGTTGTTGTCTAGTGGTGCACAGTCTTCTTTAGCAGAGAGTGGACACTCGGTGGCTGTGGCTTTCCAGCCAGGCTCTACCTTGAGGGTTAATGGCCACTCACTGACACTCACTTCCTCTGCTACCCCCTCTGTCTCTGTTAGGAAAGTCTGTACAAACTGGCCCAGTCCCTACGCGCTACAGTAAGCCAATTCATGTGATATTTATTCCTTCCTCCCCAGGTTTGCTCTTCGTTTTATACGGCCTGACCCTCGCAGCCGGGTCACTGACCCTGTTGGGGACATTGTTTCATTTATGCACTCTTTTGAAGAGAAATATGGGAGGGCACACCCTGTCTTCTACCAGGGAACGTACAGCCAGGTCAGTGCCACAAACCAAATAGATGCCAACTTACCAGTATGATTCTGTCCTCAAAGGAAAGTGTAGCTTAGCTGTGATCATGTTGCTCTTACACTCACAAAAGTTTTTCATTGGTTAGAGAAATGTAAACAGAGGCAGGACCACGCCCTTCCTCTAGCCTGCTGACCCAGTCCCATTCTTGTGACGTCCTTTCTGCATAGCTCGTCCCCTCATTCCCTTGGTCCCCACTGCCCCTTCCCTGAACAGTGCCTGCCTTAGAGCCTTGCTGTTGCTCTTCCTCCCACCTGCAGTGTCTTTTTAACATTTGGCTAATGGGTGCCTTGCCTGTCCTTCACACCAGCTCCTGCTGTCCTCCCGACCACTCTGTCTTTCCCCATCTCGCCCTACCTTGCTTTCTAAAGTACTGATCTTCCTTTTTGTTTTCCATCCTTCTGTTTTTAAATTTATAGGGATTTTACATTCCTCCTTACATAATTTGTGTTCACGTCTTTGCTGTGTTATCAGACTGTACACACCTTCAAGGCAAAAGCAGAATTTGTTTTGATCCTTTACAGAACTGAATAGGATTTAGACCACAGGCTCAAGATAGCTCTTTGATTCAAACTAAGCCACAAAGACCTTTCATTTTCTCCTTTCAGGGAGGAAAACTGGATTTTAGTCATATATAGTTTGTCAGACAACAATAAAGAACAAGACAGACATTCGTTAAAAGATGGCTGTGTTGTGGAGTGTCTGGAATTCCTGATTCTTATCTGGAGAGGGGGCAGCTCACTCTTGCTTCTGCTTTTACCCACATGTCCTTTTTATCAGTTGATCTTCATGCTGGTTGCTGGACCCCACTCAGTAAACATTACATGTCTGCTGTGCACAGTTAGACACCATGCTCGGGGCTGCGGATGGCAGAGATGAGGGTAGACTACATTAGCCATTCAGGAAATTACAGGCAGTTAGCTAGGAGTATACCGTTTATAAGTGACAAGATTCATGGACACTTGCTTTGTCTCCGAAGATCTTCTGAACCCTGTGCTCTTTAGGATACCTTTGGGTGCTCTGGTCCTTGCTTGCTTGTCCTCTTGCTGGATCCAACTCATCTTTGCAGCTAATTTTTTATTGACAAGAATTTTGAAGCTGCAAAATTGCTTCTACATAGTCACAGTGTCCTGTTTTACCTTTAAACCATGAGAACAGCTGACTTCTTGTGACTGTAAGGAGTTATTTGTGTCACTTCTTCTACCTCATGTGCCTGATGCAGCATAAATTCTAACAGCACGAAAGGCTTTTCATTAAAGCTGTTGGCTTGGGCTTTATAAGGAGAAAGATGCCAGGGATGGATGCAAAGGTAGAAAGCCTGGGAAGTACTTAGCTTCTTGCTTCCCTTTCAGCCCCACTTCCCTCCCCTCTTTCTAGTTGCTAATATTGATTAATAGTTAAGTTCATCTGGACCCTTAGCCTAGATAGTAGTTGAAAACCTTAATAGTAAGTTGTGATCTTTTGTCTCTCGAAGGCACTTAATGATGCCAAGCGGGAACTTCGATTTCTTTTGGTTTATCTTCATGGAGATGACCACCAGGACTCTGATGAGTTCTGCCGGTAAGTAGATGAGTCATATTCTTTCTTCTCTGACGTTTTTGCTGATGGTTTATAGTTGGCAGATTGCTCTCACACTGTTTTATCTTGTTCCCCAGCAATGCTCTCTGCGCACCTGAGGTCATCTCGCTGATAAACAGCAGGATGCTTTTTTGGGCTTGTTCTACAAACAAACCCGAGGGGTACAGGGGTAAGTTGTGTTCCTCTGCCTCACTGAGAAGGTCAGAGTATCTTTGGGGAACTCTGGAAAACCATGCTATGCCATTTCTCAAGTGGTAGTTCTGTGATAGACAGAATGCTAGTTATGGTTTTTCTTTATATCATTTAATTTGGTCAGCAGCCTGAGAGATGAAGGCTGTATTATTTCTTCTTTAAGATTAATGAAACAGTCTCAGAGACATTAAGACAGATCCAAGAGCATATGGTTAGCATATGGTTGGAGTTTAAGGCCCATTCTTTATAGTTAACCGTTGCCAGAGACTCTCATTTAAGTCAGTCTTGCCCAGCAGCTCACTTTCAATTTTAACAGGCTTTTGCTAGGCTTTCATCTTCTCTGTCCAGGCTTTCAGCAGCACTCTGGGTAGTGAGTGCTGGTGAGTGCTAACAGTGGATGCTGGGAGTTCAGTCTTTCTGGAAGCAACTCAGAGATGACTGTTTTCAGAAAGGATCAGAAGATACAAAGACACCCAGTGGCAAAAATACAGTCTATTTGTAGCCTTTTTGTCCAGCAACCTCTATATGTGCTAACGCCTAGGCCTCAGTGCCTGGTGTTCAGAGCTAAATCTACTGTAGCTGTTTCTCCTGCATCTTTGTTGTTAATCTTTACTCCTAAGTGATTTGTAAATGTGTGGTATGTTCCTGCACCATGTGTTTTGCCATTCTAATGTGGTTCCGTGGGGCTAGCAGATAGATGGCACAGAGGATACTTTTTGTAAAGAGTTATACAATTTCTTTTTTCATAACATAACAGCATAGATGCAATTGCATCTTAGTAAGATTTTGGTTATTTACAGACTGACTTTCTCACTTTACTTGGAGCAGAAAGCTGCCTTGTTAAGGGAAGAAGGAATAGGAAAATGAGGAAAGGAAGGAATTAGATGAGGAGGAAGAGACTGGGAGCGGATGTGGTGTAAGAACTACCACGGTCAACAGCGTGCAGCTGAGAATTGCAGCCTTGTCTCCCAGTGGCTTTCCGACCTTCACACGTGGAGACACTCATTATTCTTAAGCATAACTTGGTTCTTTGTGGAGCCTCCTCCTTCCGCTCCGTAGACAGTGTCCGAGAGCCTTGCAGCCTTCCCCAGCATGACAACAACTTACGAGAAGCCTTGCCTTGTCTAAGCACTCACCTCAGCTTAGGAATACAGACATGTGACAGAAAAAGGAAGAGACCAGGCCGGGCTGATGAGATGATGCAGTCTGGGTTTGGTTATCCAACATAGTGGAAGGAGAGAACCAACTCCAGAAAGCTGTCTTCTAATCTCTGCACACACCTGTAGAGGGAAAACAAAACACAAAAACACAAAACACAGTAGAGGGGCTGGAGAGATGGCCCAGTGGTTAAGAGCATGTGCTCCTTTTGCAAAAGACCTAGGTTCGATTCCTAGCACCCACATGGTAGCTCACAACTGTAACTCAAGCTCCAGGGACTCTGACACCCTCCCCCAGCCTTCACAGGCACCATGCGTGCACACGATGCCCAGGTGTACAAGGAGACAAGTATGATACACAGAAGACAGACGTAAATCTTTAAGTGTATTTCTAGCAGTTACTTACTAAAAAAGAAATGACACTGTCCCTTTTTCCCAGCCAAGATTAAAGCATTCTGTCAGTATGCAGTCTGAGGATTGATCTGTTTCATTCCCAATCTTATGCTTCGTCTCTTGGGTCTTTGTGTCAGTCTCCCAGGCTTTACGAGAGAACACCTATCCATTCCTGGCTATGATTATGTTGAAGGATCGTCGAATGACTGTGGTAGGGAGGCTAGAAGGCCTCATTCAACCTGATGACCTCATCAACCAGCTGACATTCATCATGGATGCAAACCAGACTTACCTGGTGTCAGAACGCCTAGAAAGGTACTAGGGGTTCCCCCATTACATGAAGTATGTACAGTAGTTATAGAATATTTGAAATGGGAAAGTCAAAGAAAAAATTTAAAAGCATTTATAATTCTATGGTGCTTTTAGTTTTGTAGACACTTGTGCATGCCTCTCTCTGCTTACTCTGAAGATAATGATAGAAAACAAACAAAAGGCCTGTTTACTTTGTCATACTCAACACAGATCACATGTGGCGCCAGATGTGTAGGTGGTTTTGTCCACGCACCAAGCAAGTTAGTTACATAGTGGTAGACAACAGCTAGGTGTCTACGTGATCAGTTCTGTTCTGACCTTCTGCCTGAGGTAGCATCAGACTCCACTGGGTGAGAGCTCGAGCTGAAGGCTGTCACCTTTCCTCTTTGTTGCTCGCTCGCTCGCTCACTTGCTCGCTCGCGTTGGATCCCAGTTGCACCCTGCATCGCTCCACATGTATGTTTAGCGATAAACACAGGTCAAGGCTCCCACAGCGTGTGCTCTGATTAATGAGCTCAAGCCATCGAGCCAACTCGGGGAAGCACTTAGTGAGCTCCCGTTGTCTCAGCTCTTAGGAAGACATCTAGTCCAGACTTGACCGCGTGAGCACGGTGAGAACATGAGCAGCCACACCCAGGTAACTACGAGGAGGTGGCCTCCCACGGGGGCTTAGATCTGCAGCACCCACATGAGAAGCTAGGACCAGCTGCATGCAGCTGTAATCCCAACACTGAGCAGAGCGGTGTCCTCTGACCTCCACGTGTGCTGTGACTGGCTGGCTCTTCCTCAGTACCACCTACACATAAGTTAATGTAGACGGAAACATGCCGAAGCCTCTAACCGCCCGAGCGTGAATAGATAGATGTGCTGCAGTGCTTGGCTCTGAGTGGGACAGCTGTGACCCTTCCTCAGGGCTCAGGGCTGTCAGGGAGGAAGGAGAGATGCCACTCCTAGTCACTGCACTCACAGGCCCGCCCCTCCCTGAGGGACTGTTGGGCATCAATGGTTTTTGTGGGGAGTAGTTGCCATGTTTCTGTAAGTCCCAGCTACCCTCTGTCAGGAAACTGCACTCTGGCCACATACGGAAGGACAGAGTCGGGAGGAAAAGAGGGGGATTGGAGTTGAAAATAACTAATGTTCATTGTCTAAGTGCGTGAGACTGTCAGACAGGAAGTGAGAGCCGTGAGATAGCTCAGTGGGTACACTGTCAGACAGGAAGTGGAGAGCCATGAGATAGCTCAGTGGGTAACAGCACTTGCTACAAAGTGACACCCAGATTTTGATCCCAAACTACACCATTTGCTCTGCTCTGCTTCAGACACACCTTCGTGGGTCAGCATGTCTACCCTGCTCCCAAATTCTCAGTAGAAGAAGTACTAGGACAACCCTGTGTCCTAGTTAAGGTTCCTGTTGCTATGATAAGACACCATGACCAAAAGCAAGTTTGGAAGGAAAAGCTTAATTTTGCTTTTAATTCTGTATTACAGGACAGGAACCTGAAGGCAGGAGCTGATGCAGAGGCCATGGAGGGATGTTACTTACTGGCTTGCTTCCCCTGGCTTGCTCAGCTTGCTTTCTGATAGAACCCAGGACTACCAGGCTAGGGGTGTCCCCACCCACAATGAGCTGGGCCCTCTCACATCAATTGCTAATTAAGAAGATGCCCTACAGGCTTGCTCACAGTTGACCTTATGGAGGCATTTTCTGATTAGGAGCCTTCCTGTCAGAAGATTCTACCTCGTGTCAGATTGACGTAAAAACAGTCCTGAGAGAAGTCAGGACATGAACTGAATGAAGCAGAAGCCATCTGCTGCTAACTGGGATATTCCTGGTGCCTTGCTCAGCCTGTGGTTTTGTTTTTGTTTTTTTCTTATCTTTTTTTGGTTTTCCGAGACAGTGTTTCTCTGTATAGCCCTGGCTGTCCTGGAACTCACTCTGTAGACCAGGCTGGCCTCAAACTCAGAAATCCGCCTGCCTCTGCCTCCCAAGTGCTGGGATTAAAGGCGTGCGCCACCACCGCCCGGCTTCAGCCTGTGTTTAATAGCATCTCAGACCACCTGCCTAGGGGTGGTGCTGCCCACAGTGGACCGGGCCCTCCCACATGGATCACTGATTAAGAAAGTGCCCCTTGGCTTCCCGTAGGCCAGGGATTCTCTCAGCTGTGGTTCTCTCTTCTCAGGTAACTAGTTGTGTCCAGTGTGTCAAATTCACAAGTAAACAGCAACAACCAGGACCCTTGTCTCATTAAGAAATAAATTGTTTAATGAAGTAGAAGCCAGGAGCTGGGCATGAAGGACATTTCTCTGATCTCGGTACTTGAAAGGCTGAAGCAGGAGGATATCGAGCTAGGGGCTGACCTTCAAGATGAGAAGTGGGAGGGACACAGTCAGGAATGCACTTGTCTAGCATGCAGTCAGCCCTTGGCTCTGTCCTAGAGAGGGAGGAGTGAGCAGGAAGAGGAAGACAGGCTAGGAGAAGAGTTTTGTGAAGTTAGTGTTTTGTTTGAACGCTTTCAATCTGTCCATAGGGAAGAAAGGAACCAAACCCAGGTGCTGAGACAACAGCAGGATGAAGCCTACCTGGCTTCTCTAAGGGCAGACCAGGAAAAAGAGAGGAAGAAGAGGGAGGAGAGAGAGCGGAAGCGCCGGAAGGAGGAAGAGGTGCAGCAGCAGAAGCTGGCCGAAGAACGAAGGCGACAGGTGAGCCACACCGCTGTTCCTTGTCTTTGTTTTGCTGCTTCCTTACATCCAGGATGGCCCTTTGCCCAGTACACAGTGCCTGCCCACAGCAGCAGTGCCTGCGGTGTGCGGGCTTGTTCTTGTTTCTTACCAAGAGGGTTTTTTTTCTGAGGGGTTGTTTTTAAATTTTGTCTAGCCAGATGTAATGGTGCAGGCCTTTCATCCTATCACTCAGAAGGCAGAGGCAGGATTGAGGCTAGTTTGTCAGTTTGAGGGCAGCCTAATCTATAAGTTTTAGGCCAGCCAGGGTTATACTATGAGTCCCTGCCTCAACCAGTCAGTAAAGAGGAGTTTGTTTATTTATCCGCTCTGTGTGCGATGTGAGAGCATTGGCTGACGCGTACCACAGTGCTTCTGGGATGGTCAGGACACAACTTTAGGAGGTCGTTTCTCTCCTTCCACCCTTACCATGGTTTCTGTCTGTCTGGAGCTTGTACCTTCAGGATCTGCACACCATGACCTGCTGAGCCATCCTGCTGGCCCTCAGGAGGATTTCAATAGTTGTTTATGAAGTTTGAGTGAACATTCATGGCCTCTGTGTTCTGGGTTTCTTGTATCCCTGCTGAGCCACATCCTTACCTTTTTGTGTTTCTCTAGAACTTACAGGAGGAGAAGGAGAGGAAGCTGGAGCGCCTGCCCCCGGAGCCCTCCCCTGATGACCCTGAAAGTGTCAAGATCATTTTCAAGTTACCCAATGATTCCAGAGTAGAGAGACGGTTCCATTTTTCACAGTCTCTAACAGTAAGGATCACCTAAGCTAGATGGTGCTGTGATTTGGGCTGTGATGTGTGCATGTGGAGAGTGGGGACAAACCATGGGAGGCCAGTCCCTCCCCTTTCTCTGTGGGTCCCCAGGATGGAACCTTGAGGCTTGACAGAGAAGACCTTTACATGCTGAGCCCTCTTGAAGGGCTCCTGCCCACCCCTCTAACTGTTCTGAGCTGTACCGTGTGCAGTCAGCACGCAAGGTAAGACACAGAGACCTAGCACAGGATGAAAAGGAGGCGTGGCGTGGAAATGATGCAGATGGCTCCATGTGTTCACACTGAGAGCAGTGCTCACAGCTGCTTTTTTGGGTTTTACTTTCCAGTGCTTAGGATAGAATTCAGGGTCTCCTATTAAGCTGTATCCCCTGCCCTGAATTTTTAAACTTATTTTTATTTTTTAATTTTTTTAAAAAGATTTTTGTATTTTATGTGTGTACGTTTTGTCTGCATGTACATCTGCACACCAGAGGAGGGCATCAGATTCCATGAGAGTTACATGAGACTACCATCACAGATGGTTGTGAGCCACCAGCTGGGGGCTGGGACTTGAACTCAAGACCTTAGGAAGGGCAGCCAGATTTTTTAATCACTGAGCCATCTCTCTACCCTGGACTTTTTAATTGGGTAACATCACTGTGCTACCCAGAGTACCTGCTATGTAGTACGTGGTCACCAGAGGTTGATTCTCTTGTTTCCTAACTACAGGTGCATGTGTCACCATGCCCTGCTTTGTGTATAAATCTCAGCTTACAGACTCACTCATCGTTTCCTCTGTGGAGGTTCTTCCCAGTGAGTACTCAGAGGAAAAGTTTGTGTGAAACCTAGCAAGAACTCTTAGGATTTTCATCTGTTTGTTTTAAAATGTATTTGTGTGTGTATGAATGCACACACATGTTTGCATGTGTTGCATATGGAAATCAGGTCAACCTCAGATGTTTTTTCTCAGGATCCATTCCTTATTTTCTTCTGAGACAGTCTCTCCTGGGACCCAGGGCTTGCTGTGTGTACTAAATTGATTTGCTCTCAGGTCCTAGGGATCTTCTGTCCTCTCTTCCCAGCACTTCCTTGTTGTAGTTCACATGTATGAGTGTTTTGTCTGACTGTCCATATGCACTCCACATGTGTGTCGTAAGCCTGTAGAGGCCAGAAGATGTTGGATCCCCTGGAGCTGGAGTCACAGTTGTAGCCTGCCCCGTGGGTCCCATGTCGGTTATTCAGTTGAGTGCTAAACACTGAACCCACGGTTTCTGCAAGAGCAAGCAGCAAGCGCTCTTAACCGCTAAACTGTCTTTCTTTTTTTAAGACTTATTTATTTGTATTTTTATGTATATGAGTGTTTTGCCTGCATATATGTCTGTATACTACATGCTGGTAGTGCCTGCAGGCACCAGAAGAGGTCGTTGGAGCCCCTGGAACAGGGCTTACAGACAGTTGTGAGCTGCCATGTGGGTGCTGAGAATAGTCCTGGCCCTCAGCAAGGGTATCTAGTGCTCTTAGCGCTGGGCTTTCTCTAGCCCTGACCACTTTATTTGTAAAGATTTCGTGTGTGTGTGTGTGTGTGTGTGTGTGTGTGTGTGTGTGTGTTACTGACAGTTGTGAATTACCCAACAGTGCTGAAGGCTGAATTTTAGTCCTCAGAGAGCAGCCAGGGCTCTTTTCCTGCTAAGCCACCTGTGTGGCCTTATAAATAAAAACTTAAAGAAATGCTTAGTTGGAAACTGGACTTGGAGAGGAGAATGGCATCTAAAGGAGGCACGGTTAATTCCATGCTGGCCTGGAATTAAATAGTCCCTGATAGTACCATGTACCAAATAATTAAATTCCATGCTGGCCTGGAATTAAATAGTCCCTGATAGTAGTACCATGTACCAAATAATTACTTTTTTTTGGTTTTTCGAGACAGGGTTTCTCTGTGCAGCCCTGACTGTCCTGGAACTCACTCTGTAGACCAGGCTATCCTCGAACTCAGAAATCCACCTGTCTCTGCCTCCCAAGTGCTGGGATTAAAGGCGTGCGCCACCACCGCCCGGCTTTTTTTTTTTTTTTTTTTTCTTTTTTGTACCAAATAATTAAATTCCATGCTGGCCTGGGATTAAATAGTCCCTGATAGTACCATGTACCAAATAATTTAGTCTGCTTGAAAGCCTGGTGATGCCCTGTGAACTCATGCAAAGATGGAAAAGAATGAACCACTGAGTGGCGGGCTGCCTTCTATCTCAGCCCTCAGCGGGGCAGAGATAGGACAATTTCTGTGTTCCAGGACAGCCAGAGCTACACAGAATCCCTGTCTCAAAAAATAAAAGCAAAAGACTTAGAAATAAACAACTATCCTTGGAATTGGCTGTTTCTGAGGCTGGACCAGGAGAAAGAAAATATTAGAACCTAGAAACTAGAACAGCTTGTCAGAAAGCAAGGCATTGTTCCTAGAGGGATGGGGAAATGCATAAGACACAGAAGCCAGCCATACAAACTCTGTTCCATCTAAGATAGTCTGAACACTAAAGTAGCTGTTGACAGAACATATAGCCTATTGGCTAAAACAGGAAGTGAGGAACCTCCATTAATAAAAAAAAAAAAAAATGGGACTGGAGAGGTGGCTCAGTGGTTAAGAGCACTGACTCCTCTTCCAGAGGTCCGAGTTCAATTCCCAGCAATCACATGGTGGCTCACAACCATCTGTAATGGGATCCGATGACCTCTTCTGGTGTGTCTATTGACAGCTACAGCATACTCATATACATAAGTAAATAAATCTTTTTAAAAAATTAAAAATAAAAGTAACAAAACAAGCTTAAGACTGAGGAACCTCATACCCTTATAGTTTCAGAGTGCGTCTCTACAAACATCCCCAGTTAGAGAAAATCTGGTCCCACCTGAAGCAAGCCATCAGTGCGCACCATAATTAAATGTGCACAGTGCACTAGTGTGAGTACTTTCAACCATTTTAAGGAGACAGGACACTGTATGAGTTACAGCTGAATGTCTGAGGATTTTGGCTTGGGAGAGGGATCCTAAAACCTCCATGGTATCGAAGGATAAGTGTATTAAATTTTATAATATATCAGTTAAATTTTCTGATTTTGAGGTTATTTAAAGGTAATGGGATACCAGGTTGACAGACCACTTAAAATTAACTCAAAGGGAAATACTCTGTGCACTACACTTGTAAGTAAGTATTGTTTAGCTTTGCTGGTTGTAATTGCCCCATGCTGGTGCATGCCTTTGATCTCAGCACTGGGAGAGGCAGAAGAGGGCAGTGGATCTCTGAGCTTAAGTCCACTGTGAGCTACATTGTGAGACCCTCAAATAAGCAAATACAAATTTTAAATTGTTTAGTTTTACCTAAGGACAGATTCTCAAAGGGAAGAACACAACATAATTCAGAGGACTAGCTTGTGCGAATTCTTTTTTCTTTTTTTCTAAGACACAGCCCTGGCTGTCCTGGAACTCACTATGTAGACTAGGCTGGCCTTGACACTTGAACCTGCCTCCAGAAGTGCTGGGCTCATGCAGTCTTTTGTCTCCTTTAACTGTTGTAAGGTACTCACTAGTGAACTGGCAGTACTGTGCACATTTCATTATGGCGCTCACTGATGGCAGAGTTCAGGTTTCCCACTGTAGGTTTTCTCTAACTGGGGACATACTCTGAAAGTCCAAGGGTGTGAGGTTCCTAGGTCTCTTAAACATGTGTTTTTTAAAGGCATATGCCACCACAGCTCTCCTGTGACTTCTTTAAAAGAACCACAACAATATTTCCCAGGGACCTAGAATGCTTGAGGTGGAGTTCCACTGCAATGTGACACTGTCTACTTGGGTCTCCTGGGGAAGGCTGGGACGTATGACTTCACACTGGGTCTCTCCTCACTGCACTCTTTCTCTGTGGCACCTACAGGTCATCCATGACTTCTTATTCTCCTTGAAGGAAAGCCCTGAAAAGTTTCAGATTGAAGCCAATTTTCCAAGACGGGTACTTCCTTGTGTTCCTTCAGAGGAATGGCCCACCCCCCCAACACTGCAGGAGGCAGGACTCAGCCACACAGAAGTTCTCTTTGTTCAGGACCTGACAGATGAATGACACTTCTGCCTCCTTCCTCCCACCCTAATCCCTAAAAGAAATGGAAAAACAAAAACAGAGAACAAGAGATAAATTCATATTATTATTATTATAATACAATATTTTTTTTAAAAAACTGCTGCATCCTATGGAAGGATCAGAAACCATGCTGCCTGCAAGAGTCACAACCTGCGTGCGTGTGCCAGGTCAGCAGTGAGCATACCTGCTCAGCAGACTCACCTTCCCACACCCTCCTCTACCTTCCAGTGAGGAGACGTCACCCTCCAACCCGTCCGTCCATCCATCGGCCCACGTGGGGAAGGAGACATTCCCACTGTTTCTCAGTCATTCTTGCTTTTGTAGAAAATACAAATGAAACCCCCATCAGCTCCAGCAGCAGCTCCTGAGGCCCTGCTCTTCCCGTGTCTGGAGGAAGAGGGGAAAGAAGCGGAACAGACTGCCTGCAGTTTATGAATAACTTTGTTTCTGTTTGCTTTGTAATGATAATGACCAAAGGAATGAGGCTGTCTTAGGTGTATTTTTTTTTCCTTAGATTTGATAAAGAGCCGATGCTGTGGGTGCCCACGGCGGTGTAATAAAGGTGCCCAGGGCTCATTTGCGCTTCCTTCTGCCACTATTCCTCTCCCGGTCCCAGAGAGGTCATTTGGTTTGGTACAGTTCTGCTACTTGCATATTCCATTTGGAACAATGAGAGGAAGTCTCAGATTGTGACCCACAAAAGGCTTTGTGTGGTGTGTGTGCTCACCTTTACACACAAGTACAGCTTTACCTTGGCATCTGTACCAGGTGGTGGTGAAGAGGTCTGAACCAAAGGATAGCAGCTCCTGGTCCCCGTCTCTCCCCCTCGACCCCCCACTCCTCATGCTGCTCTTCCCAGCTTCCCTAACTTGCCAAACTTGGTGCCTTTTCCAGAGAACTAGCAGGACCCAACCCTGGGCCCACCATTCCACCTGTGGATGCTTGTCCTGTTTCAGTGCAACTATGATAATGATGTTTAAGGATAGACCCATCGCAGGCATGGTAGTGCACTTGGAGGCAGAGGCAGCAGATCTCTGAATTCCAGGCCAGCCTGGTCTAGAGAGTCAGATCCTGTCTCAAGTTTTGAACCAGAAACTCTGAAAGAACAATTGGACTCCCAGCTTTTCTGTGTAGTTGGAAAGCACACTACATGGCACCAGAGACAGCTTGTAGCCTTCCTCTTGCCATGGTGAAGCAGCAGGAGCTTTTTTTTCCCCTCTGAATGTCTCATCTGTGATGGAATTTTTGATCGTGGGTATGTGGTTGAGCCATGTATTAGCACATGCCAGTGTGCACTGACAAGTATTCCAGTGGACTAGCTAGACTGGTACAGGTTTGACACACTGCAACTCTCTGGAGTACTATAGTCACTGGTAGACTGTGGGCATTCCAGTCAAGAGAAAGCCTGGCTTGTGTTGATCACCTCCAAGAGCCCTCTAAAGCCACTGCCCTCTGTAATAGTCCTGTGCTTCTGTTGTCTGCAGTTCTCCATTGGTAGAGGGGCCATGTTAGGACAGCTTGTGGAGTCATTTGGAAAACCCGAGGATATCCCTGAGGCCCTCTCACGGGGCTCTGAATTCTACCTTGGGAAATGTTAGCGCTGCTAGGTCTGCTGGCACTCAGTGACGGGTTGAGAGGACTCTCAGATGAAGTCTGTCTTGCTGACAGCAATGCAGAGGGACTTTCCCACTCGGAGCCTCCCTCCCAGATCGTCGTCCCCGTCTGTCTACCTGGCACATGGGTGTGTGGACTGTGGAAGTGTCTTGTTCACAGCTGCTTGGGGAGATTCTGGGTTTTCCCTCTTAATCTCTTTCTGTAATGTGTACATTTTAATTTTATGCCTTTTGATAACTGCAAAAAGATACTAGGCACCAGACTAACAGGGTCCTCTATTGCCACAGCTCTTGAGGGTAGCCTGCTCATGCCCAGAGGCTTGTGCAGGAGCACCTACCCAGCTCTCATCATCTGCCCCTCTCCCTTAGTTTTTCTCTCACCTTTTTGACATAAATTCTGATGGCCCACACTGGCCTAAAACTCTACCTACCCAAGGCTGGCCTTGAACCCTCTTGCTCCCCGCTCCTGTGGTGTGAATGTGGGTGTGCACACCACATCAGGCTCTCTCTCCAGTAGCTGTGAGACACTTCCATTTACTTGCTGTCCCTAGGTCTGATGTCTGGGTGCCATTTCTCTCCCTGGGTGAGCTGTGCACTTCACCTTTTGTCCCTCAAGCCAGTTCAGTCTGTGACTTCCTAAGACCTGTGAGCTTGAAGAGGCCTGCTGTTGTTTATATACCTTCCAAAATATTCCACCAGTTGTTCTGAAAGTCAGGTCATGGACAGTGGACGCATTTGTTCCCAGTCCTGCCCCTCGATCCCCTCTGGAGTGGCCTCAGCTGAGTGACCATGGGGATGACCAAGCAACAATGCCTGAGGAAGTTGAAGTTTTGAAGCCTCAGTCTGGTCTTTTCTTCTGCAGAATTGTCTGTGGCAGATAGGTTTTGTTTGTGTTTTTGTTTTTGTTTTTCTCTTTGCTTGCTTCCACTATGAGATGCAGAGAAGAGAAGGCAAGCCTGTTTCTTTTAAAACTAAAAAAACAAAAAAAAACTAGACTTTCCAACTGATCAGTTATTACGAAAATTGCTAATGGTGCCAAGGGCCAGGAAAGGAAGTGAGAAAGTGAGAAGGAGCAGTGGCCCCAGAGCACAGAGTCAGAAGGTGTCACCTGGCACTGGACAAGGACCTCCACCCTACAGCTGGTTGGCTTTTCTGTTTGTCTGGGGGCAGGTTTTGACTTGTGAAGAACGCAGCAACAAAAGAATGCATCCACAAGAGATGCAGTGTCCCGCCTGGACTTCACCTTAGTAGTTAATAATTTCCTGAAGAAATCTAGTGTACTTCAAATTTTTTCATAAAGGTTTACATTGTATTGTAGGTTAACATTAAACGTTTTGTAACAAACAATTATAAAACCAGCCGTGGGTCTTTCTGTCTGGAAGCTTTCCCATGTGGAGGGAAGGGTGAAAGCCAGTGTGTAAAAGAATCCAGGGAGCATCGGTTCAGATTTAAACAGAGCTCCCACAGTGACGAGGTATCCCTGTAAGAAGCAGCTACCTATCTGTGTGTGTGTGTGTGTGTGTGTGTGTGTGTGTGTGTGTAGGAGGAGGGCCTGCTGCGGGTTCAGGTTGCAGCTGTCATCAGCTTTGGTTCAGCCAAATTTAGTTGCCCCAGTTGTGAATGAAGCTAGCCTTCTTGCCTCTTAGAAGTGTGAAGAGTAAGTGAAATTAGGTGTGTATGGCACGCCCAAAGGAGGTGGGAGAACCCTCTCCAGGAATCTACTGTTCTCATTTGAACCTCAGCCTTTGTCTTCCCTGCCCTTTCCTGGTACAGAGGACTCATCCAGAGAATTCCATGGCTCCTTGTCACCCTCAGCCTACTCTGCTGCATCTCCAAGGGTGGGGTGGAGGGAGGGTCCACTTTTCTTAACCTCTATGTGTGCGGGTGTTTTGCCTGCATTCACGTCTGCCTCACCCATGTGCACAGCTCTGTCTCTAAAGCACATGGGCAGTATAAACTAAGAACGACTGGCCCAGACCAGCTCCAAGACTTTATTCACCTGAGGCAGAAAGTATAAAAATGGGCATTTCACAATTTATTGAACACTTACAGAAATTTGTGTCAATAACAGAAACAAGGGTAACCTAAATTGATGATTCCAGATCAAGTCTTGGCAGTGATTCTGGCCATGTGATTTCTGTTCTCTAGGCTGAGATTTCAGGAGATATATCTATCTCTGTGTAGCTCTGATTGGTTGAGAACTTGCTATGTAGACCAGGCTGGCTTTGAACTCAGATCAGTAAGTGCTGGTATTAAAGGCATTTGCCACCTTGCTTGGCCTGGCTGAAGCATTCACTCAGTCATGCTAAAATGCTGAGTACTGTGTACCCTTCATCATGTTTGCAGAAGTGTGTCATTTGTTCAGCGAAGTTTTGCCTGAGTGGGCTGGAGTCTTCAGTACCAGAAGACTGGCCCAGTGTTGTAGGTGAGTCTGAGTTCTCTCCCCAGAATTGTCAAAACGTAATCCAGGTATGAATAAAGGGTAAGGAGAAAAATGTGGGCTTTGCTTATTGGCAGATAGTGCCTGGTCTCTGACATACCTCATTTGGAGGACTTTTGGAACTCCTGTGTAATTTCAAAAACAAAAAAGAAAGAAAAAGAAAAAAGGTACATATCCAGAGGCAGGCGGATTTCTGAGTTCAAGGCCAGCCTGGTCTACAGAGTGAGTTCCAGGATACCAGGGTTTATAATGAAAAACCCTGTCAAAAAAAAAAAAAAAAAAAAAAAAAAGGTACATATCTATTTTGAGAATAAAGGGGGTCTGGAGAGATGTTCAGTGGTTAAGAGCACTGACTGCTCTTCCAGAGGTCCTGAGCTCGATTCCCAGCAACCACACGGTGACTCTTAACCATCTGAAATGGGATTCAATGCCCTCTTCTTGTGTGTCTAAAGACAGCTACAGTGAACTCATATACATAAATAAATCTTAAAAAAAAAAAGGGACCAAAGGATAACATGAAGGAGTCCTCTCCTTCCCCCACATTTGAGCCCAGGATTTGAACTCTGGTTGTCGGGATTGGAAGCTAGCACCTCTACCTGCTGAGCCAAGCCCCTGACTCTCCTGTGCTATTTATCCCTGCTAGAGCCCTTTCCCCACACCTCAGCCACCATGCTGGGTAGGCCTTCACAACCTAGGACTTCTACGTGTCCCTCTTGCTAACTCTCAGGATGACACCCAGGTTCTCCTCTTTAAATTGAGACTTTCCCTGTAAGATAAACCCTGTTCTATGGAAAGCTGGCCATGTCCATCTCTCCAGTACCAGCTCCTCCAAGGCGGAGGCAGGAGGCTTTAGTTAAGGCCACCTGCCCTGTAAGAAACAAAGTCTGTCAGTATAAGCCTCTTAGTTTCCTGTGACTTGTCACCAGGAACCAGGATCTCTTCTCTGTCACTCTTATGGGTGACCCTAAAGTTGGGTGCTGAGGCACATGGCACCCACTTAGACTACTTTGTCCCCATCTGACTGCTGCCAGCCATTCTCCAAATCCTGACAGCCCATGGACTCACCAGATGATTCCAATGTGGATTCCGTTTTTTAAAATTTTTTTATGATTTATTTATTTTATATATATATATAAGTACACTGTAGCTGTCTTCCTACACACCAGAAGAGGGCATCAGAGCTCTTTTTTTCTTCTTCTTTCTTTTTTGGTTTGTTTTTTCAAGACAGGGTCTCTCTGTGTATCTGTGTAGTCCTGGCTGTCCTGGAACTCACTCTGTAGACCAGGCTGGCCTCGAACTCAGAAATCCGCCTGCCTCTATCTCCCAAGTGCTGGGATTAAAGGTGTGTGCCACCACTGCCCGGCTAGAGCTCTTTACAGATGGTTGTGAGCCACCTTGTGGTTGCTGGGAATTGAACTCAGGACCTCTGGAAGAGCAGTCAGTGCTCTTAACCGCTGAGCCATCTCTCCAGCCAGCTATTTTTTTTGAAGATTTTAAGGTCTTGTGTGTGTTTTTGCCTGCATGTCTGTGTGCACTACTTCTCTGCCTGATGTCCTCAGAGGCGAGAAGAGGGTGTTAGATGCCCTGGAACTAGACTTGCAACTAGTTATAAACCAGCATGTGGATGGGTGTGGAGAGCCAAGCCTGGGCCCTCTCTAGAGCAGCCTCTTAAACACTGATTCATCACTTCAGCCCTGTAACCCTTTCTTTCTTTTGCTGTGATGCCAGGGATTAAACCCAAGCAGGCATTGCAGACCTTGTAGGTATGGAAGTTTTGCTGTTTTGTTTCTTTGAGACAAAAGTCTTCCTGTTAAATAGCTTTAGCTGTCCTGGGACTCACTATATAGGTCAGGCTAGTCAGACACAGAGATCCTCCTGCCTCAGTCACCCAGGTACTGAGATTGAAGGCATGTACCACCATCCATGACTGGTTTGGCTTTTTAATTAATTATATTTTTATGTACTATGTGTGTGTGATTTTTTTTAATGTATGATGATTGCATGAAGGAGCCTGTGGGTGTGAGATCACCTGGGACCGGAGTTAATGGCATTCTGGGTAGTTGTAAGCCACTACGTGATTGCTGGGAATCAAACTCCGCCCCTTATGCCCTAGCAGTAAGCACCCCTTAACTGTTGAGCCATCTCTAGCCCATGCATATGTTTTTAAATGAGATATGCTCTACATAAATGTCCAAATATTTAAGTCTGCACAAAAAGTTGATGCATACACCAAAATGGAGATTTATAGCTCTTCAGTCCCCTGGAGTGCAGCTGCACAGGAGCCAGGACCATGTTCTACTTTCCGCAGGACCGCCTCTGCCTTTAACTGTAGGCTTCTGTTTGCTTGCTTTTGAGTTTGCATTGTAGTTTGGTGTGTGTGTGTGTGTGTGTGTGTGTGTGTGTAACTTTAATTTTTTTTTATAACCTACATCTAATGATGGTTCTTAAACATTTTAACCTTCTCTCTAGCCCACCACCCACCAGAGGTAGTGGAAAAGAAAGGATACAGGTGCCGGGCGGTGGTGGCGCACACCTTTAATCCCAGCACTTGGGAGGCAGAGGCAGGCAGATTTCTGAGTTCGAGAGTTCGAGGCTAGCCTGGTCTACAGAGTGAGCTCCAGGACAGCCAGGGCTACACAGAGAAACCCTGTCTTGAAAAACAAAAAAAAAAAAAAAAAAGAAAAGAAAAGAAAGGATGCAGGGGAAGTGGACCAGTTTAGAAATATTCTTTGGAGCAACTCCTGTCCGTGTTGTCTGGAAATCACCACTTAGGTTCATAGGTCAGTAGCAGCAGCTTGATCCACTGGCAGACACTTTATGGATGTACCAGTAGTCTAGTTCAGTAGCGCCTCAGCAAGAGTCAACAGGAGGGACCAACAGGGTCGCCAGGAGAAGTTCTTGGCTGTGCCTCTCTCAGGGAAGATCAGGGAAGACGGGAGACCAGTAAGTGTTGTACAGCTAGCCGTACCAGCAAGCCAAGCTCAACCTCTCTCACTGTCCGTCAAGTCTGAACATCACTCCATCTGAACATCACGTGTCCTTCACGGGTCTTGTCTCAGTATGTGTCTTCAGTACGTGACTCTGTCTCAGCCGACATCACTCTGTCAATCAGCCTGAGTCCATAGAAGCAACAGGAAGCCTCCACACACCACCAGAGGTTGGTTGTTGCGTTTCTCTCTGCGGAGTCCCGACAAATGGAGCTCAACTACACCATCTAAGGCAGACTAATATATGCGTGTGTCGTTAATAAAGAATCCTTCATCAAATGTCCTTTCACGAGCTTGCTTTAATAAAGCATCCTTTCACATGTGTCCACTTCAGAAAACACTCCTTCACGTGTCTGGCCCAGCAAAACACCGGTGATCCAACACAACTAACTCTCCAAAGAACCTGTAAGTTTCCACTTCATGTATGTGTGTGTGTTTGCTGTTGAGGATTGAGTCCGGAACCTTGTGGATGCCAGGTAAATATTCCACCACTGATCTACATCACGAGCCTTCACCAAAATTATGTTAACATCTGCCTCTGGGAGTGGGGGTGGGGGTGAGGAGAGATTGTTTTTCTGACTACAGTTCTTTTGGTTTTTCGAGACAGGGTTTCACCGTGTAGCCCTGGCTGTCCTGGAACTCACTCTGTAGGCCAGGCTGGCCTCGAACTCAGAAATCCGCCTGCCTCTGCCTCCCAAGTGCTGGGATTAAAGGCATGGGCCACCACTGCCTGGCGTATAGTTCATTTTTTATGGTAAAAATAAATTCAGGAGTTCAGGAAAACAGGGAAGTCAGGCATAATGGCATGCATGCATAATTGCACTGCTGGAGAGACTGAGGCAGGAGGAACTCAAATTTGAGGCCAGTCTGGGGTACATAGAACCTGTCTCAAAAATAATAATAATAATAATAATAATAATACCATGATGACCAGAGATACCTGTTGTTAATATTCTATTAAATTTTATTTCACTTTATTTACCTTGTTTATGGTATGAGCCACAGTATCTGGGTATAAGTCAAGGAATAATTTGTGGGAATTGTTTAATGTTCATAAAAGCTTTTTTTTTCAGGCTGAAGCTTAGCGATAGAATACTTGGGTAGTAGTATAATCCCAACTACCAAACACACACATAAAACCAGAACTTTAAAAAAAAAAAATTATTAGTTTCAGGGCCACACAGAGAAACTGGATGGTCTGGAGAAACAAGCAAGTAAGGAAACAAAAACATTCAGTCATAAATACTGGGAATTCAACACGGATCCTCTGTAAGTGTCCAGCACTGAGCTCCAGCCCCAGCATTTATTTATTTGGTGTGTGTGTGTGTGTGTGTGTGTGTGTGTGTGTGTGTGTGTGTGAATGTATGCTGCATGAGTGCAGGTGTCACCCTCAGAGACCAAAGGAAGGCATTGGATCTCTCCTGAGGTGGATGCTGGTATCTGGGAACTGAATCTGGGGCCTCTGGAAGAGCAGCAGGTGCTCTTAATTGCTGAGCCATCTCCCCAGCCCTCTGTGATGCCTTTTTAAATGGCTACAGCCCTTCACTAACTATAAATTGGTCAAAATCTTCTTTCATATTGTTACCCTTTCTTTAAGAAGCAGGTTGATAAACTTCCCTGTAACTAAATGTGTATATCCATGCTGGCTTCCTGAGGAGAATAAAGAAGGAAACACAGGGATTGAGGTGCTCAGTGGAGGAGTACTTGCCCAAGGTGCACTTGGCCCTAGATTTGATGCCTAGTGCTGGAAAGCAAAGCAAAATTACAGAAGTTCCTGCGTTATAAAAGGACAGAAGTTTTACTTTAAAAAATAAAGAGGGGCTGGAGAGATGGCTCAGTGGTTAAGAGCACTGACTGCTCTTCCAGAGGTCCTGAGTTCAATTCCCAGCAACCACATGGTGGCTCACAACCATCTGTAGTGGGATCTGATGCCCTCTTCTGGTGTGTCTGGAGACAGTGACAGTGTACTCATATACATAAAATAAATTTTTTTTAAAAAAAATTTGTGTTAGGGGCTGGCAAGGTAAAGGTCCTTTCTGTGAAAGTAGGTGATCAGAGTTCAAGTCCCGCCACTTGGTGAAGGTGGAAGTGAAGCCCCTGCTCTACAAAGCTTTCCTCTGACCTCAACCACACATCAAACAAGAGTAACTATTTTTAAAGAAAGTGTTTGTGTTGTCTCCAAATTGTAGTCCCGAGAGTTGTGCATCTACAGCACCATAAGAGTGAATTCCAACCTCCAGTCCCCTGCCAGCATTCCTGGGACTCTAATCCATCATTCCAGTTCGCAATTCAGGAATGCCGGGCATGTTGGTACACACCTTTGATCCTAGTTCTCAGGGTTAGGGAGATAGAGGCAGGCAGGTCTGTGGGTCAGAGGCCAGCCTGGTCTACAGAGCAAGTTCCAGGACAAAGAAATGCTGTCTCAAAAAAATTTTTAAAAGGGGACAACTTGGGGAGGTAAAGGTTAATTTCAGTTCAGGCTTCCAGGACACAAACCCTTACTGAGAGAAAGCAGGCAGGTGGAGGCAGACCTCCAGCAGACCTCGGAGACATGCTGCCCACTGGCTTGCCCTCAAGCTCCTGCTCAGCTTTTTCTTTTCTTTCTTTCTTTCTTTCTTTCTTTCTTTCTTTCCGTCTCTCTTTCTTTCTTTCTTTCTTTTTAGAAATCATAGGTGAATCGAACCCAGGCCTCTGTGAATGCTGGGTCAGCGCTCTACCCACTGAGTGCAGCCCTGCCTAGCTTTCAGCCTTTTTTCCTGGATAGTCTGTGGCCAAATACCACAGAAAGTGTTTATACATGTGCAAAATAAGTATGTTTTTGTTCAGCAGATGTAGTAGCATGAAGCCAAGCTGTATGTGGATGCTGTCATAGCACTGAGCACTGACCAAGAATGAGCTGTCTGACTTGTTTGAGGGTCTTTTCCAGAATGCACTTTCCCCCCTTCCCTTCTCCCTCTGGCCCTACTCGCTCCAGCCCCATGCGCTCCAGCCCAATGGTTTTTATTTATTTATTATATGTAAGTACACTGTAGCTGTCTTCAGACACCCCATAAGAGGTCATCGGATCCCATTACAGATGGTTGTGAGCCACTATGTGGTTGCTGGGATTTGAACTCATGACCTCCAGAAGAGCGGTCAACACTCTTAACTGCTGAGCTATCTCACCAGTCCCAGAATGCACTTTTCTATCAGAGCCTTTATCTGGGATAGAAACAGCAGAGACCAGAGATGTATCTCAGCTTGCCTCATTGTCATACACCAAACAGCAGTAATAACCGCCTGTGGGTTAATAACCGCTCCTTTCACCTGAGCCACGGAGGAGGGCAGGGCCTGTGTTAATGGCACTGGGGCCCAGGGGCTGGGTCAACTTCCCTGATGCTTGCTCTATGAGCGGTTCACTCATTTAACATGCTTGTTTATTCAATGCTTGTATTCTCAAAGTGTCTACATTTCCTTTCTGCCCCGGGTCTTTCACTCACAAATTTACTCTACTGATGCTGTGGGTACATACCTCTCCCAAGTCCAGCCCCCATGGCCTCTTCCCTTCAACATCCCTTGCAGAGGGTTCTCCTGTCACTACAGCTCCTGCTGACAGCTAGTGCCTGTGTTAGACCCAGAGCTATCACATGCACCATAATCCTGTGCCAGGAATTAGTAAGGCTTCTTTTACAGAGAAGGGATGGACTCGGTAGTATGTATTTGTAATTCCAGCACTCTGGAGGCCAGGGCAGTATTCCTGAGAACTGCAGGTCAGCTTGACAACTCGGCTAGTATCCAAGCCAGCCAGGACACAGCAAGACCTGGCTTTAGAGGAGAAAACCCAAACAGAGTAAGGTCCCGTGATGGGTGTACGCTGTGGCAGTGCCACAGGCTTTCACAGGTGTGTGCTGTCCTCAGCATAGCACATACTGCCAGGGGACGTCAGTGGGATTTGGGAGTTAGGTTGGGAGAGGGGAGAGCTTAGGGCTGAGAAAGGAAGAGGGGGGTTGTGGTGCTGTCCGTCCAAGGCCTGCAGCCATGTAGAGTTGCTCCATGAGAGGTGCCAGGGCCCACACCGTTCCTCCCCTCTGCCTTCTGAAATTAGTTGAAATCATTGTCTCCTCATTCAAGAGAAGACTGACTCACTACCAGGCTGCCAAACTGTAGAAATAAAATACTTCCCGTGTGGTGCAGTCTGGCTGTCAGTAAGCGTAGCTTGAAAAGAGGTGGTCCAAACCAGGGCCTCTGTGCGTTCAAGCCCGGGGCACAGGGCTCACCTCATTCCTGGTCAGTTCTAGATCCTGGCTGTTTAGTCCCCAATTTCTCTGGGTGGAAATAAGACATTTCTTAGGCTGTGGAGGAACAGAAGCAACAACTCCTTGGCCCTTCAGTGCCTCCCTCTTCACTCAGGTGCCTATCCTTCAAGGCCCTCGTGATCATTTGAAACAGCGGTGTATTTTAACCTCTGCTACTGGATTGACTTGAAGCAGAGGTCAGCTAATTTCATTGAATACATTTATTTGACACAAATGATATGCCAAGAACTCAGCTTGCCTCAGGAGTCAGGGCAATCAAATTTCTTCTATAGAACGCCTAGGCTTCTTACATGATCTTCGTAGCCCAAGAACTTGGAATGTTCCTCCTGGCCGGGCGGTGGTGGCGCACGCCTTTAGTCCCAGCACTTGGGAGGCAGAGGCAGGCGGATTTCTGAGTTCGAGGCTAGCCTGGTCTACAGAGTGAGTTCCAGGACAGCCAAGGCTACACAGAGAAACCCTGTCTCGAAAACCAAAAAAAAAAAAAAAAAAAAGAAAGGAATGTTCCTCCTGCCGAGGTGCAAGCTGAACACCTAGGACAAAGGATGCTTACCATGGGTCCACAGCAATTGGACTTGCTAGCAAGTAGGCAGAGTTTCTGAGAGGGAACAACTGAGAGCCTTCTGATTCCTGCCCCATGTCGTCCCTTAAAGTGGTAAACCCAGCCGGCTCAAAGACAACTGGACCTTAATCCAGTTTGTCCTGTTGGGTGAGCCTTTATAACTTTCCACAGGCTATTTGGTTTTGAGACCAAATTCATTATGCTACCCAGCCTGGCCTCAAACCCACCACAGGCCTCTCTCCTTACCTTTCCAAGTGGGTGGGACTGCGGGAGAGACCCACCACACCCAGCTTTCCTAAACTTTGTACTTGTGAATACAAACACGTGTCAATAAGATCGTATGCGTACCTCTGTTTCGCTCCAGTGGAACCCGGTAGGCAGAGAGGCCAGAGGTACTGCCCTGTAGCTTGTTGGTTGGGGAGTGTTAAGAAGCAAGCAGCCTCATGTTTGAGTCATAACACGAAAAACCAAAACCAAGCCATGCAGGAAAATCGACACCCATACAATCTGTAACCTTCAAAGGTTTTTACATGAACCCTGTGCCCACATGTGTGTGTTTGTGTGATTCCTCCCTGTCACGTGCAGATCCACCCAACGAGATCCACTCTGCCACCACAAAGGACTTCCTGCTGCTGCCCTCACTGCAGAGTCCTTATTATTATTTTAAAGATTATACATATATATTATAATAATATAATATGTATATTATGATTATATATAGAGAGAGAAAGGGAGAGAGAGAGAGAGAGAGAGAAACACTAGCTGTCTTCACACCAGAAGAGGGCATCAGATCCCATTACAGATGGTTGTGAGCCACCATGTGGTTGCTGGGAATTGAACTCAGGGTCTGTAAAAGAGCAGTCAGTGCTCTTAACCTCTGAGCCATCTCTCCAGCCCCCTTATTATTTTTAAATAAAGATGTTATATTCTTTAAAAAAAGATTTTGTATGTATGTATGTATGTATGTATGTATGTATGTATGCTTTGCCTGCACATATGTCTGCTCACAAGCGGGCCCAATGCTTCAGGAAGCTGTAAGCCTCGATGTAGGTGCTGAAGATCAACCCATATCCTTGGCAAGAACAAATGCTCTTACCCACTGAGCCAACTCGCCAGCCCCTAGTTTCCTATTCCTGCCCCACGTTTGTACTGATCTGTTTGCGGCGTCTCCAACACTCTCATTCGATAGCGTTGACAAATAGAATGGAGTGTTACCCTTGCGATCGGCTGCAGTAGTCTGTGGAAAGTCTCGTTTTCCCCACCCAGGTTCTTGTTCGGCCCTCTCCAAGAATGAACACCGCAGACAAGCAGGATGCTTTATTAACATGGGGTTACTGACCTTAAACAGGGTAAACAGGAAAAACTGGTCATACAAGTTAGTGACAACTCCAGCAGACAGATCTGAACTCTGGGTAGCACCGGGAAGTGGGGAAATGAGCTGAACTGTCAAGATGTTACAGGTCTTTCAGGTTTCCAGAGTAGCAGGTCTGTGAGCAGTGGGCCTGGACACTGCGAGCGCATTTCTGTCTACTGCTGAAGTCTTGGGGGCTGAGGCAAGATTGCTGGAGTTCCAGAGGCTGGCCTGAGAGAGGAGCCTTTCGTCTCCATTGCCTTTGTAAATGTTGTTTTGTGTTTCATTTGGATTTCCGTAACAGCTGACGGACTCGAGCATTTTTTTCATAAGTACCAAATGCGCCTTTGGTAAACTGTATATTGAACGCACGCCTTTAATCCCAGCACTTGGGAGGCAGAGGCAGGCGGATTTCTGAGTTCGAGAGTTCAAGGCTAGCCTGGTCTACAGAGTGAGTTCCAGGACAGCCAGGGCGACACAGAGAAACCCTTGTCTCGAAAAAAACAAAAAACAAACAAACAAACAAAGATTAAAATTTTACGTGTGTGTGTGTGTGTGTGTGTGTGTGTGTGTGTGTGTGTGTCTAAGCCATGTGGGTGCCTGTAGAGGTCAGAGGCATGGGATCCTCTGAGCTAGGCTTACAGGCAGTTTTGAGCCACCCAATTCGGAGCTGTGAATCAAGCTCTAATTCTCTGGAAGAGAACTACTTTCACCTGCTGAGCCATCCTTACAGGTCCAGATTCTTACTGACTGGTTAGAAATACCATTGTTTGTTTATACAAGAGCCCTATGCAAATATGCCTGCATGACAGAACAGGGCATCGGATCCCGTTACAGATGGTTGTGAGCCACCGAGTGGGTGCTGGGAATTGAACTCAGGACCTCTGGTAGAGCAGTCAGTGCTCCTGTTGAGCCATCTCTCTGCAACCTCTAGAAATAATAGCTTTTAAATTTTATTTTCATGTGTTTAGGTTGATGTTAACAGTTGCGTGTCTGGCATGACTGCAGCACTGCACAGACCATGCCTATAACCCGAGCACCTGGGAGGTGAAGGCAGTCTGCTATCAAGCTGGAGGCTGGCTATGGACAGACACATGCTGTTGTCTTATTTTTTTTTTTTCATGTATTCATTGCTAGCTTCTAAAAACCCATTTTCCCCTCACTTTGGATTTTTATTGCTCTAGAGCCTGGGAACTCAGCTGCTGCCAATACATAATCTACCATGTCCTGGTATGCTGCAAGGGTTCACAGCTATAGCTAGAGCAAATACAGAACACACAACCTTAACAATCAACTCTGGAGATTTACAGCACAGGTCTGCGCGCAAGACCCAGTTAGACTATCAGAGCCCTTATTCCTGTATGAACTGTGATGCTTCTTAATGGACTTCTTCACTGTGGAAACACCTCGGCTAATCCTGCCAATCCCCTCCAGCACCCCCACCACCACCACTTGAAATTATATAGAGTACATGAGAAGCACCTGCCCAGAGCTCTCGTTAATGGCGTCACATGAGTTAATGCTCTGCAGAACCATGCTGTTCGGCATACTCACTTCTGAAGCCCTGAACCAATGGCACCATGGAGATAAATGAAGCCCCTCTGGGGTAGGGGACAGAGCCGATCATGTTGAACTGAGACTAGATTAACTGAATTTGCTTGGTTTCAGTCTGCAGCCAGAGTTGTCCAATGTCTAAAGGAGGAGTTCCTGAGGTTTTTCTTTTGGAGAATGCAGAATTGGATTGCACCCTGACTTAAGTCTTTTCCCCCACTTTTTTAAAAAAAGATTTACTTATTTATATGAGTACACTGTAGCTGCCTTCAGACACACCAGAAAAGGGCATCAGATGGTTGTGAGCCACCATGTGGTTGCTGGGATTTGAACTCAGGACCTCTGGAAGAGCAGTCAATGCTTTTAACCACTGAGCCATCTCTCCAGGCCCCTGACCCAGTATCAACACTACCTCAAGATATTTTTGTTTTTCCATTATGTTAGGGATGAGGCCCAGGGCTTGGCACATGCGAAGGTAGCACACACGACCACTGTGCGGCATGCAGCCCAATTCCCTCAGAAGTTCAGT
>NW_021604656.1:3675282-3690024 GCF_004785775.1 Grammomys surdaster
TTTCACGGAAAGAACACAAGTAGGCAGAGGCAGCTTGGGCAGCACTTGTATACATCATACATTTATTAGTGAATATCCCTCTGAAATCAGCAACAATATTAAAAAAAATAATGATTGCACTACTTGGTCAAGCAGAACTAGCAACTTTCATTTTAAAAAAAGTACAAATCTGTTAAAAATTTCAATCAGTATACACATATATAATACAACATACTAGTTATGTTAAATGCTACAAACCAATGTGAGTCCAATGGGATGGAAAAAACCACACATTTAAGCTTTAAGAACCATTTGTCTCTATATATTAGCATTTTCTCAAATACATACATGGGAAAAATGAGGTAACTGTAAGATGTGCAAGGAACAGGGCCCCCAAATCACATGTGTTTTTATATATATATATATATGTGTGTGTGTTTAGTTATCTATATATATATATAAAACTTTTCTAACACAGAACACAGGCGCTGGGCCCAGCAGTGCCGGGCGGGGAAGGTGCCCGCTGTCATGCCTAGGCCAGAAGTCGGTAAATAAAGAGTAAACATTGCCAAGCCCCCACCACAGGAAATCATTGGTAACATGGCGTCTACAGCAAGGTCGGCAAATCACAAACATCCTAAGTAATTGTTTCATAAATCTTTTTTAAATGATTAAAAAAAAAAAAAAAAGGTGTATTCCCCTATAGCTGCTTGTTGGAATCACACTGCAGCTGACACAATCCATGAGCCGACTCCGCTGCCCCAGGAACCTCAAGGGTTTGAAAACCTCTTTTGGGGTGAGGAAGGGAGGGGGGTTGGAGAAGGTGGTTCTCTGTGTAAAACACGTGGATTTTCAACACTGCTAGAAATATAGAAACATCACCTGGAGTTATATACAGTAAGACTTTGGGTTCTTGTGGGGTGGGACCAGGCCAATGGGCCCCTGGCAGGCTGGGGTGGGGGCAGGGAGCCAGGGGTGCTGTGAGAACGAGGGTGGTTGGAGCATCCCTGAGGCAGCAGGCGCCAACGGCTGCCTGCTAGGATGTGCCGGCCCCACACGCGGTTCGTTCACTCCGGGCAGCAACCCCAGTTGGCCGGTAGGAAAGGAAAGGAATGGGACCTGAAAGGAGGGTAAGGAACACAGCCTCCTCCAGACCTTGGAGGGCAGGAATCAGGCTGGGAGGGGCCCCCTGAGGTGGAGGTTCACGCCCTCCCTGACCCCTGTCCTCAGGGGATTGCTAGGAGACTCACCCAGGCAGGTGGGACACAAGCCCTGGCTGGAGAGGAGATGCCCTGAAAAGCAGACGGTCCCGGTAGGCTCTAGGGACATGTGCAGTACAGTGCATGGCAGTTATCAGCTGAGCACAGAACCCCCCAACTCTGCCCTGTGACTTCCGGCCACACTTGTGGAGGCCTGGCGTGGCACAACCTGACCCTACCCTGCCCCCTGGGCATTTGGTCCCGGTTGGTCCCTATGCCCCCACTCCTATTAAACCAAAGGGAAAATAAGATAATAATAAAAAACCAAACACCTCTTAAATATCCACACCCCCTACACGCAATTTTGGGCCAAATGAATAAACAAAAACTGCTGTTCCTCACATTCATGCAAAACGACAGAGGGGGGTGGGGGAAGATCGAGCATGGGTCTGACATCGTCACCGGTGGAGGGGCACCCACCAGGAACACAAGGACATGCCCAGATCATGGCTCGGCTACTGCAGACCACAATGTATCCAGCTTGGAGCCCTGTCCCATTTGCTCATGGAGCCTGGCTGGGATCCTCTCCAGTCTGGGGGTGAGCTCAAATGCTGTGCCTGGGGTAAGGGTCCTAGGAGTCAGACCCACACCGCACAGCAGCGGAGGCAGAGCTCACTGCCTAAGTCTGTCTGGAACCAAACAGGAGAACTCAGGAAATGGTCTCTGGCTACTACCTGCCCACACACAGGTAGTCCCACTAGGGCTGCCTAGAGGAGGGTACATCAGTATAAGAGACCAGTTGACCCAGGGTGGCTATTCCTTTGCCCGTTTTGGGGCCTGGGGAATCACACCAGCCACCACACTCGGGGAGTGGACTCCTGCCTCCCAAAGCCAGCAGGAAGAAGGACCCAGGGGCAAGTGAGAGGCAGACTGAGTTGGGAACACTCAGACAGCTCCATGGCGGGCAGGCAGGCAGGCAGGCAGACTGGGGAAGTAGTCTTTGGAGCTTGGCAAATGCAGGGGCTTATTGCAGGGCTTCTCCAGGGCTGACCCTGGCTCCAGCTCTGGAGGTGCAGGTGGGATGCTGACAGGCCTGGCCCCTCCCTTACAGTTCTCCCTGGGCCACTCCCTGTTTCCCCCCACCCGTTTCCGGAGCTTTGGGCAGGGTTCCTGTGGGCGGCTGTAGACCTCACTCAGCCTCCCTGGGCACCTCGGAGGCATCCGCCCGGCAAATGGGACAGGTCCGGTTGGCCTGGGAGGAACACCCACACATCAGACCCCACACTTGTGTGACCTCCCCGCCCCCACCTATTTGACTTGGATAAATTCTCCATACCTGCCCCCTGTAGACAGTCAGGAGCCAGGCCCAGGCCACCTTACCTTTAACCACTTGTCAACACACTTGGCATGGAACTCATGGTTGCAGGGGAGAACTCGGAGCAGCTGCCGCACCTCAAAGTCACTGAAGCAGACCACACACCTGAAGAGGAACATAGTGTCACCCCACTGACAGCTGAGCACCCTCCCAGGGCTTTCAGTGTGACACTCACAGAGTCTGCTCAGACTGATGGCTGTCAGGGTTAAAGCGGTATGACGGCAGTTGTTCTATGTCTGCTTTGGTGAGGCCTCGGGGTTTGGCATCTCCCAGCCTCTCAGCCAGGTTCAGGAGAGCCTAGAACCAGGCGAGGGAGGGTCAGCAGCACCCGAGGGAGGGTCAGCGGTGCTCTCCCAGCTCTACCCCGGGCCCAGTGCTACAGACCTCATAGTTCTCCATCTCCACATCATCCACATCCAGGTCCAGGCTGATGGTGGGGCCCACGGTGGCTGGTGACATTGGCAGCATTGAACTAGACAGGGAGGGAGTCCCAGAGTGCAGGTCAGTAGAGGCAGAACCCAGTGACCCTTGTTCCCGTGTGCAGTGCACAGTCAGACTCAGGATCCTGGTATTTGTCCAGGCACCAGCAGAGGCAGGGACGACTGCTGTGTGTGCTAAGGAGAAGGCACTATGACGGCTCAAGGGTCTGGGGCCACCAGAGCCATGGAGGCGCCTAGAAAACAAGGCCTAATGGCTCTAGGGCAGTCATGCTGGCACTTACAGGAAGTAGGGTAGGAAGCTTGGGTAATAAGACGGTGGCGGTGGCGGCGGGGGTGGTGGCAGCGGCTGTTGCAGGCGGTATCTTTGTGTGCTCAGTCTTCGTGGCATCATGTGGGAATATGGCTGCACACAGGGAACCAAGAGCAGGTCAGCTGGCAGGCCCAGCTGCTCACTGGCCAAGCTGGGCCTGTGGGATAAGGGGCTGCCACTCACCACACCAAAGGACAGCTCCTGGTGCAGTGGATCATGGGGTAGGTAGTGAAGGGGCACTGAGGGCGACAAGGCTGGGCCAGTGGCAGAAGTGGAATAAGTGAAGCTACCCAAGGGGTGCTGGTCTCCTCGAAGGTCCATGTCATTATCCAGCCGCTGCAGGGGCTGAGCGAGGAAGAGCCAGGTCAGTCAGCTGGTTCTAGCAAGTCCTAGCGTTCCCCTTTGCGGTCTCCCTCTAGTTCCCACACTTACCATCCGTGGGTGCTGGGTCTGCAGGGATACAAACTGCCCAAGTGGTGCCATGTGGGTAGGTTGGGGCGGTGGGGCCGGCGGTGGGGGGTGGAGGATGTAGTGGTCACTGGAGATGAGGTGGGGGTAGGTGTGGTAGGGCACAGGGAGCTGCTGCATGGTGCACGCCTGGATCAGCTGCTGAGAGAGGCAGAGAAGCTGGGCCAATGCTTGCCACGAAGGCCAGGGAACACCGTCCAGCTAAAGGTTCCTATGCATGCACAAGCCGGGGCTTGAGCAGCTCAGTCCACCCTTGCTTTAGGGCACCAGGCAGCATGCCACACCAGACCACCACTGCAGTGCCCTTGCCACTGTATGCAGCAGGCACTTTGTTACAGACAGTCCTTCAATTCCAAACTGTCTTAACCCTGTGTGGAAGCGTGCACACATGCGCATGCACACGAGCACACGCACACACACAGAGCTCTGCAAAGGACCAGGGCCAATATACTGCCCAGCATGTAGCTCAGCTCCCACGGGTGCTCGTGGGCACGTCTGCTGAAATGGACGGCATTAAGTGTGGCTTGTACCTGGGCAGAAGAAAGCATTCACTCACCGGAGGTGGGAGGCAGCAGAGGGGGTAGTGCTGCCCACTGAACATCACGGAGCATGCTGGGAGCTGCTGGGCACTGCAGCCAGGGATGTGTTGGCTTGTAGGCAAAGGGAAGCCTTGGGTTGTCACTGTGGTGACTGTGTAGGACAGAGGGACAGGTCCCTGGTGCACCTGTGGAGAGCGCATCAGAGAAGTGCAGGGAGGAAACCTGAGGAAGAACCTTCCCTTGCTGGAATCCAATTTCTCCATCCGTATCATGGGATAACATGTGCTAAGTACGGCAAGACAGTATAATCTCTGCTGCCTCTACTCATTAGACCAGTCTGGTAGAAACAAGCTGGGGGGTGGGGAGTGAGGTAGGAGTTGTTCTACTTACCTGCTCGTGGAGATCAACCATGAACGGGCTCTGCTGGGCGGCTGGGTGCAGCATTCGGGGGCTCCTGCCGGCAGGAGCTGAGGCTCGGTGCTCCTCTACAGAGAGGTGTGATGGTCCGGGCAGCAGCTGCTGGGAGGGAAAGTGCTCATCCTGGGCCAGTGGGTTGGCCAGGGGCTCCTCGTGGCCAAGGCTGTACCACACAGAGGAGCCCCAATAGGGTAGAGGGGCACCACTCATTTATAATTCACGGAGGGCCAGGGTCAGAACCCAGGCTAGGAAGTCAAGTAGCTCAGGGCCCTGGGGCCCATCCCTCCTCTGCCTTTGAACCCAAGCCACACCGGCTGCCCTTGAACTAGAGATGGTGACTTCTTCCTACCTTCCCGAGAGCTGGCCTGGACTGCTGCTAGGTCTCGTAGAGACTCGCCAGTGACCCACAGGGGCAGAGGGTGGCCACTTAGTCACTGCCAGAGTCCATGGTCTCATCAGGAGGGCAGGGAGGTGGAGGGGCTGGGCCGGGGCTCACAACCCTAGGAGATAATTAGAGGAAAATTGGAGGGATAGAAAAATTCAGTTGCTTGTATAATTAGGAGCTGGGAAACTGATAAAACCTGGACAGATCCTTCTCTGAAGCCTGGGGTCCAATGCTGACAGGCTAGTCTTAGTTTCCTGTTGTGTGAAATGGGATCAAATCTCCTTAGAATATGGGAAACTCAGAGCCAGACCTGTATGCTTGAGGTATGGTTGAAGGCCGGCTGGCCGGCTGGAGTGAGGCTCAGGCTGAGGAAGATCCTCCTCTGCCTCCTGACACGGGCTAAGTCTTGAGTCCCAGGCAGCCGGGACTTTTGGGAGCTTCAGGTTTCCCCCTTCACGTGACTGGCAGAAGAGGAACTCCAAAGAGACCTGAGACTCAACTCCCCTCTAAAGTGCTAGATAAGACAGTCTAACCTGCTTCCCAGTCTTGGAACTTGGTCTAAGGCCAGATGTTGTTGTCTCTCTCCTGAGCCCTTCCTCATGTCCACTCAGGTGAGACTCCACTAGTTAAAGAAAGCTTTTAGCAGGCTGGGCAGAAGAGACTCACTGTCCCAGGTTCCCCGTGTCAAAGCTAGGAAATAAGTGACTTCGAGCCTGACTCTCCACTCTAGAGTTCATGGAGAAGGTCAGCCCAAGGCTTCACAGGGACAAGGAACGCTTGCCACTGGCAGCGTGCCAGGGCCAGGTATATGCCCATGTCTTGTAACCCCAGGCAGAGCCCAGAGTGGGTCTTTAGGGTCAGAATGAGGATCCAGGTAGCTCTCCAACCTCAGGCTTCTGCAACTAAGTCAGAATCAAGACGAAGCCTTAGCAAGGAACATGCTGAAACCTATCAGGCCCTGTGACACTGAAGAGTGTATCGCACTGGACCAGCCAGCTGTCCGTCATCACTGCCACAAGGTGGTTTTTCCATTCTTTCTCAGCCAACAAACCTATGCCCACCTGATGTCCAGTCCCAAATGATGCCACCTGCTGACACAGCACAGGACACTGTGTCAGGTAAGCACAGCAGCCATTCCCTGCAACAGGCAGAAGAACCACTTCCTCTATCCAGGACTTGTCAAGTTTGGGCCACAATTGTCCAAGTTTGCACCACAGACTGCTTTCTCCATACTACCCAACAGGGCCTGGCCAAGGCCACAAGCCTGGAGTACACTATAGCTGGATTCACTTCTGTTATTGACCGGTTCAGGCACTCAACAGGCGTGGGATTCACTGAAGAAAGCCCAACACTGTATGTAAAAGCACAGTCTGACATCAATGACACGGTGTTGTCAGAACACTGGGAGATTATAAATTAATCACTCTCCCCACAAATCCTGGTCTCTGAAATGAGGCTAAAGCATTCAGGGACAGACACACACACCCAACTACATTTGCTCTCCTCAGTCAGAAAATGGACCTTCTCTCCAAGATGTTCTTACACACAGCTCCCCACTTTTGAAATTCCTGGTCAGACACAAGGGAAGACTCAAATACCTTAGACAAGATGCCTGGCCTACCCCAAACCAGCAAATAGAAGGGCATCTAATGGGGAGCAGTGGGGTCAAACGTAACAGCATCATCCCCAATAAACACCAATTTCTTGCCTGGGTCTTAGGGTCCTCTCCCTGAACCTCAGACTCTTCCTCTGTAAAAACGGAAACCACCTAAGAATGATCTAGGGAACCACCAAAGGCCACTCTGCAGGCATGAGAAGAGGCAACCTTAAGTGAAGGCCAGCTGTAGTGAGAATAGTCACTACTAGAAAATAAGATGGGCTGCCGTCCTCCTGCACCGCAACCCTAGGCAGACGCAAGTCCCTAAGTGCTGAAGGAGGCAGAAGGATGCTGTCCTAGCAGTGTACCTAAGGAAAGGAAAGGTGGTTCTCTTAACTCCTGCCAAAAATTAAAGTGGTAAAGAGGAGACACACCCATTTCAGTTACTGAAACCCCAAGGATTTGTTCTAGACCACGGGGAACACAACTGGTCCTCCTGGTTGGTTCCCTAGGCCCAGGCTCCCCAAAGCCCCAGTCCTCTCAACCACAGTGGTCAGAGGAAAAACTACAGAGCACTTCAAGAGCCACGTGGGAGATGGAGCATCTTTAAGTTTGAGTAGCCGTCCCAGAGACGCAAGAGTAACTGAACTGGACCAATCAACACTCTCAAGGTCAACCAGCAACACTGCTTTTCCACAGCTCTCTTTCACTGTACTCTCTATACGAAGTTTGTGTAAATCCCCCTAAGTCTGATCTTTTCCCCCATGGGCCCACAACTCTGCAAGCCAAGTAGTGTCCCAAGCACGCATTCTGACCCTCGAATAGGGTCGGTCTGCTGAAAGATACGCTCCCTCTAGCAGAGGACCAAGATCAGGCTTAGGCAGGAATACAAGCTCCCCTGCCCTACCTGCTGGGCGTACCTCCCGCTAAACAGGAGCTCCCCAACTCCCACAAAGGCAGAGGAGGCGATTTAGGGTGGAACCACCACACTTGACCAGCTTAGACTCCCTGAGTTATTTCTGCTAAGCCTTACTTACAATAAATTAAAGCAGGGACTGAAATCTCCCCAGGGCGCCCCTAAAAAGCCCGAGACAAGAAACCAGGTGTTCACATTATGGGGGAGGAAAACAAAGTCCCAGAGGACAAGGCTCCTCCCCAAAGCAGGCCAGACGCAGTAGGGCTCCAGCAGTCTTCCAAAGCTACCCCTCCCCGGGGACGGAGCCGAGGCTCGCACACCTGTCCCAGGAGGAGCCTCCGTTGTTCCCTCTTACTCTGTAATGCCGCACTCAGAGAACACTGAGGGAAGAGGCCAAGCAGCAGCGCTGGGGCTAGAGCGCTGTGACTTTAAGAGCCGAGGATCCCGGACCATGTGCTCGGCGTGAGACAAAAGCAACAACAAAGGAAGTGGCGGCTGCAGGGGGAGGGGGTGGCTCCTTCCCCTCCACCGCAGCGCTCCGCAAGACAGGAGCGGCCCGGCCCACACTAGGTAGCCGCAGGCAGCACTAGACCCAGGGGCCCCACCGCCTTCCCCCACCACTCCCGCTGCTCAGGATCGACACCTAAGAGGCCCGCAAACAACGCGTCCCCGAAGGAGTCGCAGTTCCGGGGTGCGGGTCCGAAGTTAGAGGCCTGGCCCGACTCACCGGCAGCCGTCCGACCACACGCGGGCTCCTTTGTTCGCGATGCGGGGTGCGGACGGTGAAGCGCCCGCTCCTTCGCGAGCCTGCTCTGTCTTCCGCCTCCCTAGCCCGGGCCCGAGAGAAGGGCGGCGCAGGACGCAGCTGTGTGCTCCGGCAAGCTGGCCCTTTAAGAACTGTCCGCGGCGGCCGGATGGAACCAGCTCCACGTTTTGATTCACAACATTCGGAGCGGCGGGGGCGCGCAGCGCTGAAGGCGGCTCGCGGGGGCGCGCCGGGACGCTCAAGCAAACAGTAGCGGCAGGAGCCGGCACCCGCCCCTCCCCGCAGGCCCCGCCCCGCGCCGCGCGTCGGCCAATCGCGTCCTGCGGGCGGCACGTGACTAGAGGGTCGCCATCTTGAAAGGCTGCTTAAAAAAGCCTCTTCGCCCCCACCTCAGGCTTCAGAGCCCCCAAGGCTAGGTCGCAGGTGTAGACCGGTGCGACCCCAGGTGCGGGGCCCGTGGCGCGCACTAACAAGTCATGGTTACCTTCTTAGGGCCGCGGCCTTTGTGGGGCACGCAGCCTCTCACGCAGCCGAGGTGAGAGGACCGCTCTCAGCCCGGCAAGCACACTTCCCGGAGATGACGTCACTCCCAAGCCCTGCAGGCCTGCGATGACCTCATAGCTCACCTCTCCTCTCGACTCTAGCTTTCAGTTCCGTTACGCGGCGCCTTTAAAAAGCTGGGACAACCCAGATGGCTGACGAGACCAATGACTGAGGACCCATGCAAATGATTTAACGGCTCCCGGGCAGGGGGATTGGTCCTGCGCATGCTGACGTCACAGAAACATTTCGCCACCCCGCCCCCAGCGCGACCCGGGAAAAGAGGTGGAGGCTCTAGTTCAGCTAAAGTGGGAAGAGCTGAAATCTTCTGAACCAAGCCCAGTGAAGTTTCTGCACTTTAGTTCTCTATGCCTCCCAACGCCTGTGAGCCTAGGGATTATGACAAGCAGTCCACTACACCGGAGAAGAGAGTCACTCTCCCCCCAGGACTGGTGGATCAATATGAGTTCGAGAACAGCCTGATCTACATACATAGCTACAGAGACCCTGTCTTCAAAAGACAACAGAAGTATCACACGCTCAGGTAGTGACACAGCTGTGACACAGCTGAGGCGAGAGAGGGAGCACACGTCGGTCTCCCCTTAGGATGTCCCCCAGGCACACATACAAAGCGGGGTATGGTGTCTGCACGGATTATATAAGCAGAACATCACCATGACCTTAAAGCACTCACGTCTACTAGGATGGTCTATAGTAACTGGACTGCTCCAGCGTCCACCAACCCAGAACAAGATGTCAGTAGAAAATGGCAACATTTGCTAAACCTCTGTGGCTACAGATGAGTGACACTCTCTACTCTGTGGATGTATCCCATAATCTCAAATATTTAAAAAAAAAAACCAATTTGCTAAGGAGATGTAACAGTATTATCAATTTCAACTGGATATTGTATCTGCATACAGTGTTTCTAAAATGATACAGAAATTATCATTAGGGCGCACCTGTTTAGGAGGGCAGATTTTTATTTTCTTTGTATTTATTTACCATTGTTTTTGTTTATAAACATAGTCTCCTGCATCTCAGGTGGCCTCAAACTCTTGATCCTCTTCTCAAGTGCTGAGATTATAGGCATATACCACCACTCCTGATTTAGATTTTTACATTTGGTAACTGTGTATTTGCTTCTAAAAATTCTAGACAGAGGGCTGGAGAGATGGCTCAGCGATTAAGAACACTAGTTGCTCTTCCAGAGGACCAGGGTTCAGTTCCTAGCACCCACATGGCAGATTGCAACTGTCTGTAACTCCAGGGGATCTGATACTCCCACACAGACATACATGCAGGCAAAACACCAATACACATAAAAATAAATTCTATTTAAAAAAATTCTAGACAGAGCTGGGTGTAGTAGCCCATGCCTTTAATCCCAGAAATTGGGAGTCAAAGGCAGGCGGCCTCTGAGTTAGAGGCTACCCTGATCCAGTTCCGGGACAGCTAGGGCTACACAGGAATCTTGTCTCAAAAATACAAATTCTGGACAGTACAACCCACGGAATAAAATTGCCAAAACTATAAAACAATATATCTTAGGCCTATTTAAAAGGGTTTTTATCATATGTATATGTATGAGTGTATGCCTGTTTGTACAACATGTGTGCAGGGCCTGTAAGGGCCAGAATAGATCACTGGACCCCTGAGAACTGGAGTTAAAGATTGAATCAACTGATATAGGTGCTGGGAATTGAACCCTGGTCCTCTGGAGGAGTAGCAAGTGCTCTTAACTGCTCAACTACTTCTCCAGGCCTTTAAGCCCAATTTTAAGGCATAAAAACTTTCTCTTATAATGAAAATCTCTCCTCAGGAAAAGGAGTCAATGGAAAGAATCTAGAAAACTGGGGGCTCCAACCTTTGGCTAGGAACACCATTTAGCCAACTAATTACACTGTGAATGTGCAGCCACAAACAAGATGATGGCAAGGTGGTACCTGCGGCAATTTGCAGATCTCTGAGCAACAGGACATCAAGGTAATGACGCAGTGGCACAGACGATACTTGGAATGGCGCTCTATTTCCCACGAAGGTGCGTGAACTGATACGGACATGCACAGTGACGTGTGTTGGCTCCTTATAATTCTCCTGTCTCCTTCAGCCTCATCTCCACCAATTACAAGCACCTACAAATCCTGCCCACATTCAAATACACCGAATCTGCCTGCCTGCTGCCTTTACGGGAGGAGCCTGCAGGGGCCTCTCCCTGCCACCGAGTGTGTGCTGGCCCTGAAGGTGGACGTAATATGCTCACCCTGCCAATCTTCTGGGCTCACCTCTTCTAAGCGCTTCCTGCACCATGATGGTGCTCCTTCTGCCAGCAGAGCCTGGCCCATTCTGTTGGAGGTGCCTTTCTTAGTCTACAAATCACTTCTTCCTTCCTTCAAGGTTCCACTCCCACCTCTCCTTTACACTGACGGACCCTGACCTTCAGTTTGTGTGAACTACTCAAAGCCCTGCCCCAGTCACTGTCTCAATAAACTCCTGGATGAAGGGGTTCAGCTTCTAAATGCACGGAAATCAGCCTTCTCTGGAGATGTGGCATCACAGGGCTAAGCCAGTGTATGGGTGAGGATCTGAGGAGCGCAGAAGTGAGGTGACTTGCCCAAGCACACATTACAAATTTCTTTTCCCAGAAAACTACTGTCCGCAACTAACATTGGTTAGTTCCACATCCATCTTTAAAAAGGATGAACATTGACTAAGAAATGACATCCACATATCACCACACATGTGTACTCACAAAACACACAAACTCACCCTCCATTCACAGTCCAGTGATGGGCTTTTAAGCTCACACCTGGCCTGTGTATAATTTCCTCTACTATGTCTTCAATACCCATACCCACCTCTGACAGATTCTTAGTCAAGCTCTAGCTAAGCCAGATATCTCCCTTGTACCTTTCCTGGCCTGTTAGGTTTGCTTTGGCTTCCCAGACCCAAAGAACCATGATCACACTGCATCTCAACAGGTGGGGCTATCTCCATGTGGTCATCCTGCGGTTCCTAGCAGGGTCCAGACTCATCTGGGACCTGGCTCCCACTGGGCTACAAATACCCAAAGAAACTCTAGATTGTCCCTACCTGGCTAGGCAGTCCCTTTTTCTCATACAGGGCCTTCTTGTTGATCTTCCTAGGCCTGGCCTTGGAACCCCTCAGTCAATCTCTCCCCAAGAACAGATGCCAAAACCACCTCCTCCAAATCTGAAGATCTTTCCTGGCCACATGCAATATTTTTATGGACAGAAGGGAGGAGAATTTTAAGTTTCCTAAGTTTTCAAGAGAAGCCAGAAATCTAGACTATTTTTTAAAGTCCTATGCTTTGGAATCCCTGTGTGGCCCCCCCTCTGTGTACCTCTTCCTCATCACAGCCCAGTCCCTGTGAGGTGCGGCCCTCATACCTACTGTGTGCTTCTTATGACAGCCCATCCCCCCAGTTGGCAGGTACTGTTTACTCTCAGAGAGGAAGTAACTGCCCTCACCACAGGACTCAGAAGGGCAGCCCAGTGGATTGCAGAAAGCACAGCCGGGGTTGCTGCCTCTGTTCCTGCAAGTGCTAAGAGGTTTTTGTAGACCATCCTCAGTTCGCACATCCTGATCATCTCAAAGTAAGCTAGGAGCTAGATACTAGTGTGTGCCCCATTTCACAGAAGAGACCACTGAGGTGACAGATAACCCATATACATCTCTGAGACTGTGCAAAGATCAAAAGCACACATGTCCCTCAGGCAAAAGAGCGCAGAGAGGTGTACGACTAACAAGTGGCTTGAGATCACACAGAAGAGATGCAGGGCTCAGCAGGAACCAAGCGCAACACACTCGCAGCATTCCAGCCTCCTCAAGGCCTCAGCTGCCCAGGAGCAGGACTCTGGCAAGCCGAGGCAGGAAGGAGGCGCCAGCACTCTTTTCCTAGTGGGGGCCTGCCCAGCCAGGGTTCCCAGCTACCATCAGAGCCTGCAAACTGGCTGCCTCCCTTTCTCTGAGTCAGGAAGTATTCGGTTCCTTCTCCCTTGGGCCCTCAGATCTTCCTCCATAGAGGTGGGACACAGTAGCCTTCCTCAAACTAAGAAAACATGAACTGATACGTTGGGACACACAGCACATACCTTAGGACTCAGAGCTCTCAAAATCCTACCAAGCGTCAGACTGGAGCCCAGAGCCTCAGACACCAGGGGGAGAGTGTTAACAGGCCCTGTTCTACATCCCCTCTGCTTTGGGCAAGGATGAACCCCAAGCTTTGCCTCTCCAAATACTTGACCATTTGTGCAGATGGGCAAGGAGCAGAGAGTGTGGGTACTTGCAGGTATGTTCTGGGTCTTGTGCTCGTGAGAGCACCAATCTGGGTTCAGCTTTGAGACACAGGGTAGGTTATCTTCCCTTTACCTCAAGCTCTCATCTGTAAAATGGGGTCAATGACAACACTAAAAACTGAGGTACCTATCACTCACTGAATGTCACTAAGACAGGTCTACATAAAATGGTTACATGTAGGCTGTTTTGGCTCTCAGGGTCTCTGTGACCTTGAAGTTTTCCCTAACCTCCTGAGGCTGTTTGTCCAGGGGTTACACCGGATGGTACCTGTTACCTACCTACCTCCCTACGTGGCTTTCAATGGATATGCAGATGGCCGTGTACCAGTGTAACTGTCTGTCTCTGTGTCCGAAGTGGGGGTGTGTGAACCTTGTGTGTATGCTGGGGGCGGGGAGGGGGCTTTTTTTCATTCACCCCTACACTTCATGCATCTCACCACTGGGATCGCTCAGTCTGCAGTCGGATAGGAGAGCACTACACCACTGAGAAAAAAACTGGGGGCTACAGGAGTGCAGTACCTGTAAGGCCCAATACCCTACTTCCTTGTATTTTACGTATCACCCCTAATTATTTTCTTCCTTGGTACACAGCATCGTCTCCACTCAAGCTGGGGCTCAGACAGCAAAAGCTTTGCGACTGGGCAAGATGCAAACCTACCCGACCCCCTCGGGGTTCGGACATCCTGAATGCAGTGATGGCCCTGTGTCAGTGCTGTTCTGTTCCCTGGACCTCCAGCCATTCTAGCTGCCAAAGGGTGAAATGTTAGAGACCCTCGCGGGACCACAGGGCACAGGATCCTCGCTGACTCCCACCATCCGAGCGCAGAGCTCGCAGGAACTAGTCCAGCACGGCGCCCTAGCACTTGGATCGAGCAGACCGGCCGAAGCGATGACTAGGGCCGGCGAGGCCTCACCAAAGCTCCCGCACCTCCCGCCGCGTCTACAGCGGCCAGCGCCCGGGCGTTACCTGGGGCCACGGCTGGGCTCCACCCCAAATAGGCAGCGGCGCGTTGCTCCCGGGGCAGCCCGGTCCGGCTCCGGCTGCGGCTCGCAAGCCGCCGGCCGCGGCCCTCCCCCTACGCCCGCAGTGGAACCTCCCAGTGGCGACGACCCTGCTCGTCGCCTCCCCCATCCCCAGTGCTCGCTTTGGGCTTGTCGGACCGCACCATCGTGGAAGGGGGGTCTGGGGCCGAGCGTCCGGGTACACTACCTTCCCGGGACGGCAGGGACTCCCCGCCTCACAGCATGCAATGGGCCGCTCGGGCCGTACCATCGCCGTCAGGGGGAGGACTTGGGCGGGGCGTCCGGACACGCCCCCTCAGTGAACTCCTCGCTCGGTGAGCGCAATGGGCGGGCCGGGCCTCACCAACGCGAAGCGGGGGAAGCCGGGAACTGGGAATCTGGACACGCCCCCTCATCTCCCGCAAAACCCAGGAGCAGAACGTCGTCTCCCCCTGCGGCGCACAGTGGGCCTATCGGGTCGTACTATCGC
>NW_021604656.1:3690124-3710162 GCF_004785775.1 Grammomys surdaster
AACGTCGTCTCCCCCTGCGGCGCACAGTGGGCCTATGGGGTCTTACTCGCGCCGGGGGGGGGGGGGGGGGGGGGGGACACTTCCCGACACTTCCCCTTGGCGCGACCTGAGAGGCGCGGGCGAAGCGCGTAGGAATCGTCGCGCTCTCAGCGCCTCGGTGGCCCAGCAGGAGGGCGGGCTCTATTTCTTCTGTAAAATACGTTAAATACGACTCTGTGGGCTTTCAAGGACACTTCAGAGGACATAGACTCTAGATACAAGAGGAGGGGGTAGATCCTACCTGGGCCTTTCCTTAATCGCGCGGGAAGCGGGTCCGTGAGGACTACAACTCCCAGCGGGCCGTGCTGCCTAGCATGCCGGAAGTCGTAGTTCCTGCAGACCGTGCGGTGGGGTTTGCACCAAGCCTTCAGGATCTCAGCCCAAGACTTGGTTGGCTCCTCTGTGGTTCGTTGTCCTCAGCGATAACTGGGCCTTTAAAGCCTCCTTTTGTTGGTTTCCTCCTGACAAGAATGCTTTAAAGGGGATGTATTCCCTGGAAGGGGTCTAGGGTCTGAGTCCAGGTGTGGGTTGGAAAGTTGTTTCTAAGGGTGACCTCTTCCCAGACTGGTGCCCTCACTGCACGGAAGAGACTTTGTACCTGCCAAACAGTGATCTTGGAGCATGAGGAATGAAGGCGTGAACACATCCCACCAAGGAGCCACCCTCGGCGTGGCTCTACCACGAAGACAGTGTTGTACATTTGGTCAGAGCCAAACTACCACTAGATTTCACCTTGACCAGTTTCTGGGCACAGAGGATGCACAGAACAGTCAAGACCACAGGAAGCTTCTCTGGTTTTGTTTTGTTTGTTTTAAGATAGGGTCTCTCTATAGCCTTGTCTGTCCTGGAGCTCGATGTGTAGACCAAGTTGGCCAAGAACTCACAGATACCAGTCTGTCTCTGTCTTCTTAGTGTCGGGATTAAAGGTCTGCATCATTAAAAGCTTGCACGACGATGCCCAAAGACTTTGTTTTTCAAAGCACATACTAACGCAAGGACTACGAAGGACTTTGGTGTATACTTGTTACTCATGCGAACTTTGCTCTGTGGCATGCCATACTTGATGCTCTCAAATGTTACAAGACTACACCATTTCTATGGATTGGAGCCTGTCCTCATGTACAGTTCCCAGGCGAGGGCTTGGGGTGATCTGAGAGGAGGTAGGTTGTAGGCAGACCTTAGGACCCTGGTCATCTTTGGCTTCCACCCCACTTTCTACTTCCCATCTCCTGAAACTGACATTGGACATGAATCTCATCCAGGCCTGGATCATAACAGTCCAATGCCCAGTGAAATTTCCAGGCTGCCTTGGTAGCCAATGGGCAGGATGCTGTGGGCAGATGTTGTGCCATGGTCTAGCCTTTGTCCACTTTCTGGCACCCAGAGTAGTGACTCAGAGCTGCTGACCCTGCCTTAGAGTGAGGAAGAAGTCCTAGGTCCACCTGCTTTGCTGGGTTGGGCACTGAGACCAGCCTGGTGTACTTGGACCCAAGGTCTAAGGCACAGCTGAAGCCTCTAATGAGGTCACTTGCCTGTCCTTCCACCACCCAGGCCACAGCCCATGATTAGTCTCTCATTCCCAGAGCATAATCAGTGGTGAGAGAATCAGGCAACAGTAATTGCCCAGATAGTTACCACGCATGGGTGACCTTCAGCTGATAGCCTGGCCCTGCATCTCAGTTTTTCCATCTGTAATAAAAGAAAGGTTTATTCTAGAGTTGTGGAGAAGAAATGACATTTGTAACAATAGCACAACAACCAGCTGTACACCACAACAAAAGCCAGTGTTCACTGAGACCTTGACCCTGATACACTATTGCCCCCTGCCTGGGCAGGTGTCATATATTACCACAGTTCAGACTAAATTGTTTAGCTTTCCCACCCAAATGGACCCCCATATCCTGGTGCCTGAACCCAATGTCTAGACCGTTACGTGGAGCAGTCTTGTCAGGAATGTGCAGCCCTCCACAGTGTCTTCAGGAACACCTCAGAGAGAAAACTGGGTACTGAACCTCAGAGTCACAGTGTGACTCCAGAGCTTGTCTATAAATCCTCACTGTTTAGACAAGACTGTATGATAACCTTGAACTCCCAATCCTCCGGTCTCTGTCTCCTGAGTCCTACTGCATCACTACTGTTTGTGAGATGGTCTCACTGTGTAGTCTTGGCTGACTTGGAACTCCTTATGTAGACCAGGCTGACCTGGGACTCATAGAGATCCACCTGCCTCTGCTCCCCTCCCTCAATGCTGAGATTAAAAAGCATATGCCACCATAGCTGGACTTAGGTATGTGTTTAAATAGATGGATCCTGTTTTCCTTTTGTGTCTTGGCTACCAGGACTCTCAGACTCTCAGAGACATTTTTCATGGACTACTTCTTCTTCTTCTTTTTTGTTGTTGTTTTTTGTTTGTTTTTTCAAGACAGGGTTTCTCTGTGTAGCCCTGGCTGTTCTGGAACTCACTCTGTAAACCAGGCTGGCCTCGAACTCAGAAATCTGCCTGCCTCTGCCTACCAAGTGCTGGGATTAAAGGCGTGCATCACCACCGTCCGGCTATGGACTACTTCCTTAACCCAGAACACCAGGACATATTTTGTGGATACAATTCAATTATAGATTCCCCTTCCCTCATCCATCCATCCATCCATCCATCCATCCATCCATCCATGTATGTATGTATCTACCTACCTATTTATCTAGACTATATATATTCCTTTTCTTTGTTTTTCAAGACTGGGGTTGTGTCAACCTGGCTATGCTAGAACTCACTATGTAGACCATGCTAGCCTTAAACTCAGAGATCCACCTGTCTCTTCCAAATCCTGGCATTAAAGGTTGTGTACCAGCACAACCAGATACATATATCTTAAAAATTTGTTTTAAATTTGAGAGGGTTTGGGGATCAAATTACTCTGATAAAATGTTTCTATCAAGTACATGTCACAGATCTACTAAGTGTGAACCAGATATGGCTCTGCTCGGGACTAGTAGGCAGCCTAATAGTAGTCACGAGACAGAACATGCATCTGAGGAAAACGCAGCTCAGCCTGGGGGAGCCCAAGTGAGTGCCAGCAGTGTGTGTGTGTGTGTGTGTGTGTGTGTGTGTGTGTGTGTGTCTGCTGTCCTCCAGGCCGCACTCTAGTAGTGATGTCTTAGTTCTTTGGTCTTTTAAACAGTTTTATTTACTGCTCACATGTGGAGGTCAGAATGGGCTCTCTTCTTCCAAGTAGGTCTCAGGGGTTGACTCAGGTTGTCAAGCTTGGTGGCAGACTCCTTTACCTGCTGAGCCATCTCCCTGGCTATGTTTCTCCCAGTCTTCATAAAAATCCTAGAAAGCTGGGCGGTAGTGTACATGCATTTAGTCCTAACACTTGGGAGGCAGAGGCAGGCAGATCTCTGTGAGTTTGAGGCCAGCCTGGTCTACGGAGCTAGTTCCAGGACGGCCAGGGCCACACAAAGAAAACCTGTCTTGAAAAGCAAATTACCTGGCACACGCCTTTAGTCCCAGCACTTGGGAGGCAGAGGCAGGCGGATTTCTGAGTTCGAGAGTTCGAGGCTAGCCTGATCTACAGAGTGAGTTCTAGGACAGCCAGGGCTACACAGAGAAACCTTGTCTCGAAAAAAAAAAAAAAAGAAAGAAAGAAAAGCAAACAAACAATAAGTGAGGGAGATGACTTCTCTCTGAGTTTCACGTAGGCCAAGGGGCTCAGGAGGAGGAGGTCTCCCAGACAGAGGCTTAGCAGTTGGGAGATGGTGGATCCACAGTCAAGTTCTGGCCTCTTAGCCCTGCCCTTGCACCTGGTGGAGAGTTGAAGGACTGAGGACTCTAACCACTAAGGGGAATGTAGGCAGAGCGGAAATGAAATAAAATCAAAGAAAAGAGGGAACGTATTGGTTTAGGTGAAGAATCCTATAGTAGATGACTTCAAACATGGTTGTTCAGGGGCTAAGGAAAGTCACTAAGAAGATACTGTTTCTATTTTCTTTTTAAGACAGGGTCTATCTCCGGAGCAATGGATTAGAGGCCTCTGCCACCCCACCCCCACCCCCACCCGGGGCCCCCACCCCCCGCCCCATGCTTCCGATTCTTTACTCTGGTTTAGTCTTGGGGTGTCTCGCTTATTTGCCCTCATGACATTAAAACAGCTGTGTAATGCCCTAGTCACTTTTTTACAGTTTACACTCCAAACGGGGAGGAAGAAATCCATGCTTTCAACCATTCCAAATGAGACTAATTATTAAATTTGCTTGTCTTTCCTTGTTCCTTTCTTTCTTTTTTCTTTCCTTCTTCCTTTCTGTTTTTCTTTTCTATTAAGAGAACACGTCACCCAGGCTGACCTTGAACTCATCATCCTCCTGCCTGTCCCTTCCTGCTGGGATTAGAATCACAAGCCTCTCATTCTTATAACCAACCAAACCTACCCATTTGCTCTGGCCCTAAGTCTGACAGGCTAGGCCTCAGCCACATACCCAGGATGAAGTGGAGGAGCCACAATTCTGGGTTTCCTAGAAGAAGCTAGAGGACCATTCCCTGGATAAGGGCTCCTGGGCTATTTGGACATTGGTACCCATGATGCAGGTCGGGGTTGGGGGATACTTTGTGGGCAGGGAGAGGCATAGAGAGTATCCCCAAGGGGAATAATGAAGAGGGACAGAGCAGCATTTTCTGTCTGAGAGTGGGCTCCTCTCAGCCACTAGCAGTCAAGGGGGGGATTCCTGGGGGTGGACTCCACAAGCATAGTCCTTGATTCTGGTGGTATCCAGCATCCATGAGACACAATGTAAAGCACACAGTAGGTTGAAGTGGAAACTTCTGGAAACTTTGGAAAGTTAGTCATGTCGAATGATGCTTTGCCAGGGCACACAGGGAAAAGGATGTCTCGCTAAAGCAGACACGTGATGTTTAGAAAGATTATAAATATGACCCCACAGTCAGTGGGCACTCGGGTTTTGATTGGTTCAATTCATTTTACCTCGCTCGCTAGTCTTTGCTGACGACCTGCGTGTATTGGTTGGCCTCACATTGTGTTGCTGAGCTTTGCTTGTGGTAGAAAGAAACTGGCCAAAGAACTCCTTCGGTTCCTGTGGCTTCTTGCGGCTTCCACAGACTCCAGCCAGGTGGTGAGACTCACAGTTTCTTCTGATTCGTGTGCGGTGTCTGTTGAATAGACTGAAATGAAAAGACCCCAAAGAACTATTTCTAAATATGTCCACTTCCCGATATCCTAATAAACGTTCTTTTCTACTATCTCTGGTGGGTGGTGGGCTACAGGGGAGGTTGAACCCTACCCCTAGAGGGTAGGCTGTGAAAAATATATGCCAGCACTAGATGTTCAATAAATACAGATTCTAGCCCCTCCCCAGAGACATGAGGCCAGCCTTCACCAGGACCTTGAAGAGCCGTGAGCTCTTTGGGTGGATTTTGGTGCTCTTTGAGAACTTGAAGCAGTACACCAGAATCTCAAAGGGATGCAGCAGTATCCAGAGGGAGCAGCAGCCTCCAAAGGCCACTCAGCATGGAAGAGGCACACGGCTGGTGATCTGTGAGGTAGGATGAAATGAACTTGGGGACCTGTTCCCCTGTGGGAAGCCACCACTGGGAGTGTGTGGAGCCCCTGGGGCAGTGTGTGAAGCTGCCTTTTGATTTTTTTCTCATTTTTTTTAAAAGGTTTTTCGAGACAGGGTTTCTCTGTGTAGCCCTGGCTGTCCTGGAACTCACTCTGTAGACCAGGCTGGCCTCGAACTCTCAAACTCAGAAATCTGCCTGCCCCTGCCTCCCAAGTGCTGGGATTAAAGGTGTGCTCCACCACCGCCCGGCTTTGTTTTTGTTTCTTTGAGATAACATCTTACCATGTCTGGTCTAAAACTTGTTATATAGACCAGCTGGGCCTGTACTCACAGGGATCCAGCTGCTTCTGTCTTCTAAGTGCTGGGATTAAGGGCATATGACACTATGTCCTATATTGGCCCTGCCCTTTGATGTCCTGCTTAGAGGGGAAAATATGGGGAAGAAAATGTCTGGTTGGAGCTGCAGGGTGCCCCTTCATGTCAGCCTCAGGGCTTACTTAGCCTGAAGGTTCCATGCTTGATAGCTGTCAAGTCTCCTCACCCCAACAAGTCTCCCCACCCCACTTTCTCCACAGGTCCCCACTACTGAAGATGAGCCAGAAGAGGACAGAAGGTCCTAACATGTCCTCTGACTGTCACCATCTCCAGCTTACAGTGGGACTCTGGGCTTGGCATCTGCCTAGCCCCTTCTCTGGCAGTGGGCCTGCCTATTCCTCCAGTACTACAGCCCTAGGGCCTTGCCTGTCCTAGCCGCTGCCAGTGCCTTCTGAGGAGGTGTGGTCTCTGCACGGTTAATGATTGCTCAGAAGAGGTGGAGACGGTGCTAAAGTCTGCAGCTGTGTTCTGCCGGCTCCAGGCGGTGCCCACCTGGGACTGGTGCACATCACTGTCTCTGGGCCCCTTCCAGGGGCTGTCCAGCTCAGCTGCTTCAGGGGCTCTTAGCCCAGGGGTAAGCCAGGGGGTCCTTGGGATTGAGGCAAACTTTGAGGTCTTTTAGACTTGTTTCCTGGCATCTGGGGTATGGAGGGGACACCACGGGGAAGAGCTAGCTGTGTCATTAGCTTCTGGCCACTGGGATGGCTTGAATTTGGTAAGGCTACCTGTGAAGCCTGTTTCTTCTAGAATGTAGGGTAAGACCTCCTCTCTAGGCAGTGGCAACCTCCTGTTTGCCTTCTTAAGTCCCTGAGAAGTGAATTGACTACCTCATCTGTTACCTACAAGGGGCAGATGAGGAAGACAGGCTGAATCTGGCCCTGAGCCTAAGGAGGAAAGGCTGGCTCCACTCTGCCGGGCTCATTCAGCTCCGTGCAGACTTTGAGTGAGCCGCTGACTGTTTTGGGGCCTCGGTCTCTGCATCTGTGGAGTGGGCACAGTACTAGTAGCCCCCGGAGGGCTCATGAAGCAGACATGGAAGGCTATGGAGGCTGTTCCACACAGACTCAGAGATCAAATGTTAGGTTACCTCAGGGAGGACTAACCATGTTGGTCCCAACCCTTAACTTAGCCCTTGCCTGGTCACAGGTAAAGACTCAGCCAGGCAAGCTTGTGGACTTACTTGCTGGTTGGCCCCAGGCAGCATTTCAGAGAATAATGCTGCTCTCCTGACCAGTATAGGCCAGAGCCTGCACTCACCTTATTCCTCAGAAAACTGAAGCCAAGGGCAAGGGAGGCTTGCCTGGCATTGGACAAGCAGTATGTGAAATGCTAAAATCCAAACCTGTCTCCCAGAAGTAGCAGTCAGGAGGGCGGACGCCGTCTCTGGCTCCAGGAAGCCTGGTATCCCTGGGACATGGACGCTTAAAGGTCCCCAGGTCCCGCGGCTGGGTCACTTGGCTGGGCTGCTGGAACCAGGAGAGACCTCTGAAGAATCAGCAAAGTGGTGACTGGGTCTAGCCTTGCCTGCAGCTGGTGATTGACCCTCTCTCTCTCCTTGTCATTGGCTGTCCCTCTGAACTGCAGGGACGAACAGTAACTGCATCACAACTGCTTCCTGAGAGGCAGCCGTGGGAAGCAGTGAGAGGAAGCAGAAGTGAAAAGGAGTGCTCAGGGAGCCGTGGAGGCCGAGGCAGGGTGGGGTGGCTCTGGGGTGAGGGAGTCCACGGCTGGGTCATTAGCAGGGGAGGGCTTCCTTCCTCTGTGGCCTTCCAAGATGTCCTGGGTTCCTCACACCCAGCGGATTGAATTGTAGAAGCTTTGGTTTCCTGGAGTCTTGTGAGCTGTGGCCAACGTGTCCTCTGAGACAAGAGAGAGGAACCCTCTTGCTATGTTGGGCCTGGCAGAGGATGGCCTGGGTCTGGGGGTCCATAGAGCGATCTGGAGCCCCTAATGCTCCCGACTTTCCTTCAGACACTTTGTGGTGTGAATAGCTGTATACTTTTGTTTTTAACTGGCACAAAGGAATTGACCATATTGATGGAGTTCAGCAGAGCATCTCCACAGTCCTCAGTGTGTCCTCCACAGCTAGCCTGCTGTGGTAGAGTACCTCCTGCCCAGCCCCAAACAAGGGGAGGGGAGCTCGGGAGCAAGGACCTGGGATTTCTAGGCTCTAGATCTGTTATTTCTCTCTCTCCTCTTTCTCCATCATCCCTATCTTCTTCTCCCTCTCCCCCTGCTTCTCTCTCTTTCTGCAGGTCTCTCTATACAACTCAGGCTAGCATAGGACTAGAGAGCCTCTTCTCTCCTGAGTACTGGGATACTGGCTACGCTCCAGGCCCAGCTTCCCATCTCTTAAAGAAGCAAACTGTATCAGGCATGGAGTGGTTGGGGGCTGGCATCAGTGGTGTCTCACGTGAGCCTATGTTTGACTTGTGGTCCTCCATAGGAGAAAAGGGCACCTGGGGGAAGTTTTCTCTGCTCCAGTTCCTGGGCACATCCCCTCCCTTTTCCCGTATGTCCTATAGCGTATGTTTCTCAACTGGAGCTCAGAGGCTCTAGCTGTGACCTGAGCCTTGAAGGATAGAGAGAATTTGCACATGGACAAGGGACACAAGAGGGCCTTTGGGGCAGAAGAGACACATGCAAATCTCGGGTAAAGAGAATACAGGGTGTGTGTGTGGACTGTGGACAGGATACCACAAGAGGAAAAGAGAGCCACTCTTGGAAGGTGAGACCCAGGTCCCCTAAGGATTTGGCTTGCCAAGGGTGGGAAGTATGTCCCACAACTAGTCCGAGCCTTGTACAGGCCTGGTCTTGGGAGGGCCTGTGACCGTCATCAAGGTGAGGCAGGTCACCTGATACTTTCCTATCTCACAACACATTTTTCTTAAGTGATGGAGTCTGAGAGATGCTGCTGCCAACTGCAGAACTTTGGCCTCATTATGATCAATGAGTATGCTTGTGAGAAGTCACAGTGACAAAGGGGAAGTGGGAGGGAACAGAGAAAGAGACTTGAGAGGAGCCTCCAAGGGGCTGTGGGGAATGAAGGTCCCAGACTTGTTTCTTTTTCTTCAGCTGCACCTCTCTGAGGTTCTGTGTAACCTGGGGGGAGAAATGTGTGTGTGTGTGTGTGTGTGTGTGTGTGTGTGAGAGAGAGAGAGAGAGAGAGAGAGAGAGAGAGAGAGAGAGAAGGAGAGAGAGGAAAAGAGGAGGAAGGAGAGGAGGAGGAAGGGGAGGAGGAAGGGAAGGAAGAACAGGGAAGGAGAGGAGGAAGAGAGGGAAAACAGGGTTGGTCCAGTGCTGGGGATGGAACCCAGGGCCCTGAATATGCCAGGCCAGTGTTCTACCACTGTCATATATCTCCAAGCCTTTACAGGTTTATTTTTAGCTGGATGGTGGTGGTACACATCTTTAATACCATCACTGGGGATCCAGAGGCAGGTGGATCTCTGAGTTCAAGGCCAGGCTGGTTTATAGATCGAGTTCCAGGACTGCTAGGGCTACACGGAGAAATCTGGGCTGGAAAAAATTGTTTTGAGATACAATCTTTCCAAGTTCCCAGGCTAGCTTTGAACTCTTAGCTTTCCTGCCTCACTTTCCAAATAGCTGGGATTACAGTCAAACACCGCCACACCCAACTGCCTGCCTTTGGATTGGAGTCCTGTTACTGGCTGTGGTGGGTCCGTTCCTTCCAAGCTTCTTTGCCAACAACATGATAACAGGTGCAAAGGGCCATCCCAACATGGTCACTTGCTGGGAGATGGGCTGAGGCGAACTTTGTGACATGATGAGATGAATTGTGCTGACATCAGCGACTCATCAGCCCTTGGCTGCTGCTTTACACGAAATAGAAAGAAAACAATTGAAAGAAAGAGATAAAGGAGGTAGGCTCAAAGCTAGAGTCCTGAGAAGGAGATGCCAGATGCTCATGTGCCGGCCCAGCCAGCAAGGAAGCCCCAGGACCTTCCACACAGACATCAGCATACATATCAGCACTCTGCTCCCCTCCCCCAACTCTCACCCTGGAATCCCCCGACCCCAGCTCTACCCAGACCCTCCCTGGTTGGTGTACCATGACCTCTACATTCAATCTCAGAGCGTGTGGGACAGAGTCTCAGGAAAGAGCAGGGTCCGCAGAGACTCCAGTGAGGTTGCAAAGGCATGGTGAAGGTGCAAGCTCCGGCACAAAAGAGAGGGGTTCAAGTCTGCAGAGCCCCTGAGAGCTACAGGCACATGGGCTGGCATCACATCATCCACAGAGCAGGGCAGGGCAGAGGAGAGTCACTGAGAGTCACCCCCCGGACTGACTTCCACGTCTGCCCTCACTGATTTTCTTTGATAGGTTTTCTGCTTATTATCACAAGTCGGTCCATTTACTCTGCCAGAGATGCAGACCTCCCACAGGATGTGGGAGCCCGATCCTAGGCTTCAGGGTCCACCACTTCTCCAACCTATGTGTGGGTACACAGTCTCCTGTCTTGGGTTTACTCCTATACTGGCTTTCTGAGGATAGATTCCTAAGAGGTAAAAATGTAGGCTTGGTCTGTCTAAGACTGTGTGACCAATAGCTTTAATGGGTATGGACAGAATCCTAGGCTGGAAATACCATGTTTACAGCATTTTGCAGAAAGTGTCCTGGCCACTCACTGCCACATCATAAAACATTCCAGAGCACGGCAGCTTAATCAGCAATCTGTTATTAATGTTCACGAATCTGTAGGAATTTAGGTCTAGCAAGAACTGCTCAGCTCTGCTCATGGTATCTGAGGCTTCAGCTAGGATTTAGTGGTGGACTGAGCGGGCATCTCACAGCTTGGCAGCCACAGTGGCTCAACACCCCCTCCCCCAGCACTGCTGAATGTCTGTGGGAGCAGGTCTGTACCGCAGTCTCTAGTGTGTACATACTGTATGCTGGCAGCAGCCCCTACATTTTGAGACATTTCTGCTCTTGAATGTTGGTGTTCATAGAAGCCCCTTGCCCTGCTCTGGGGGTATCCATGATTATAACGTTTCTGGGTCTCTTGCATTTCATGTTTCTCCAGAGTTGGTCAGCCTGAGTTTGAAAGCTCTGCTATATTCTGTTTGTCCACTTCCCTACCATGGCTTCATCTAACTCTAGTTGATGGCCTCGGTCTATTGGTAGCATTGGTCACCCGAAGGCCACAATACAAGGCGACCCTATGGAGACCCTCCCACGCACATTTCAGAATCTACTATTTGTTTTCCCCTTTAGGCGGGTCATTTAAATCTTTAGGTTATTATTTTGTTTGCTATGCTGGAGGTGAGACCCAGCGCCTCACTCAAGCTAGCCGAGCACTGTCACGGAACTGAAGCAGGTTCCCTCTGCTTGCCCCATGTTCTTGGCTGCGTGTCGGTTGTTGGTGGAGTCATTCCATCATCGGTAAGGGTGCAGCCTTTCATATCACCTCACGTTACTATGGATCTTTCTCCTCTGTGGTGTCCCCAGATTCAGCTGTGTCTGATCTGGACTCTCTGGAAGTGGACTCTCATTCCCTGGGACAGAAGGTGGGACAGTGTTTGCCCATGTGGCTGGGGCAATGGAGTCTAGAAGTGCAATTGCTTCTCTCAGAAGTTTCCCTTCTTTTGGCCCACCCCACGCCTCTGCTTTCAGGGAATTCTAGAACTTTCAGAGTTGCTGGGATTTAAGTCTTCTTTCTGGGCTGTACTCTCTTACCACCCCCACTCTGTTTCAAGTGTCATCGGCTTGATGAGGTGACAGACACCAAGACAACAGCTCACTAGCTTCCATTATGCCTACTGCCATTCTAGTGGGGTCTAAGAGGGGCACAGAAGAGTAGCAGCCAATGCAGGGCACCCCACGAAGCTCTTCTGCTCCTCACAGAGCCCCTCCTCATCCCTCAGATCTTCACCTGTTTGGAGATCTCCCCTTCCTGTTTTTGTTATCCATGGCTGCAAGACTTATCACCACAAAGGTTACTGGGAAAGAACAATAGCAGTGAGGCCACATGCTACACAAGTCTCTGATCCCAGCATTTGGAAGGCTGGAGGATCACTCAAGCTTAGGAGTATAGTGAGACTTACATCTCTCTCTCTCTCTCTCTCTCTCTCTCACACACACACACACACACACACACACACACACACACACACACACACGAGCCAGCTAGGCATCATGGCACACACCTTTAATCCCAGAACTTGGCAGGTAGAGGTAGATGGATTTCTGTGAGCCTGAGGCCACCACCCTGGACTACACAGAGAGTTCCAGAACAGCCAGAACTACACAAAGAGCCCCTGTGTGAAAATAACAATAAACAAAACACAAACAAACAAAACCCCCCAAAACACACCAAAAAAATAACCTTCAATTCCAGCATTTGGTCAAAGGAAAGTAGATCTGAATTTGAGGCTAGCCTGGTCTACATAGCCATCCAGAGCTAGAGACAAATACACAAACAACAGAACCCCAACCACTTCCATCCTGTCTAGAAAGCTTGAATCTGGGCAGGGCTCTGCATGGATATGCAACTCCAGGCATAGGCTTTGATTCAATATGGTTTCCTCACGCCTGTGGCTACTGAGTATTGATTATCAGCAGGAGCTCTGAGTGGCCAGCCTGTCCAGCTCCACGGGAGCGCCACAGAGGCTTGCTCCCGTCTCTGACAACCGTTCAAGGGCAGTGTAGGCTTCCTTCCAGCACAGACCCGTGTTCCTGGCTCAGAAGACAAGAAGTCCTGTAGCCTTGGCAGAGGGCATCTCTGGTGTCACATTCTGATGACCACTCCCGTCTGATGTCGTCATAGTTCTTATGGGATGTGTCCCAGTCAGGGTCACTGTTGCCACGATGAAACACCATGACCAAAACCAAGCTGGGGAGGAAAGGGGTTATTCAGCTTACACTTCCACATCACTGTTCATCATTGAAGGAAGTCAGGACAGGAACTCACACAGGGCAGGAACCTGGAGGGGTGCTGCTTGCTGGCCTGCTCCCCATAGCTCGATCGGTCTACTTTCTTTTCTTTTTATTGGATATTATATTTATTTACATTCTAGATATTATCCCCTTTCCCCATTTCCCCCACCCATAAACCCCTTATCCTATCCCCCCTCCTCCTGCTTCTATGAGGATGTGCCCCCACCCGCCCACTCCCACCTTCCCATTCTCAAATTCGCCCACACTGGGGTATCCAGCCTTCACAGCATCAAGGACCTCCTTTCCCACCAATGCCCAACAAGGCCATCCTCCATTACATATGCAGCTGGAGTCTCTCCATGTCTGTTCCCAGGCTGGTGGTGTAGACCCTGGAAGCTCCGGTTGGTTGGTATAGTCACTCTCCCCATGGGGCCACAAACCCCTTCAGCTCCTTCAGTCTTCTCTCTAACTCCTCCATTGGGAACCCCTTGATCAGTTCAATGGTTAGCTCCCGGCATCCGCCTCTGTATATGTCAGGCCTGGCAGAGCCTCTGAGGAGACAGCCATATCAGGCTCCTGTCAGCATGTCAGCATGCACTTCCTGGCATCCTCAACAGTGTCTGCATTTGGTGACTGCACACGGGATGGATCCCCAGGTGGGGCAGTCTCCGGACGGCCCCTCCTTCAGTCTCTGGTCCACACTTTGCCTCCGTATTTGCTCCCGTGAGTATTTTGTTATTCCTTCTAAGAAGGACTGATGCACCCATAAACCGAAGGCCACCAGCCCAGGGTTGGCACCACCCACAATGGGCTGGCCCCTTCCTGTCAATCACTAAGGAAACACCCTGCAGGCTTGCCCACAGCCCAATCTTATGGAGGCATTTTCTCAATCCAGGCTCCCTCCTTTCAGATGACTTTAGCCTGTGTCAAGTTGACATAAATCTATGCAGCACAGGATGTCACTGGCTTAGTAAAGAGGTGACTGAGTGGTGACACAGACACTAGGAACATTGGAAGCAAGTATGGCCACTTCAAGAGGAAGGAGCCTGCCTCCTAAGGAAGCCCAAGTGGGCCATAAAACAGAGGGAAGGGGAGAAGCCAAGGCAGGGGGTTTTCTTGTGTTTTCATGGGAAGAAAGGTGGACAGGAAGCCAGAGCATAACCAGCAGGACTGGGTGTGGGGATAACCCCTGGGTGCTGTGGGCAGCAGTGGTAATCACCCACCTGTTTAGTATTTGCCCCGGGATTTGCAGTGAGAGACGCTGGAGAGTGGTTAGCACACTGGCTTTCAGTTGTTCCATTTATACAAGAAAGGCGTGTCTGGAGGCTTTGTTTGCTGTCTCTGGAATTAGCTGCACTAACTCTCCAGCCAGCCACACCCCAAACAGAGCATCATAAAATACAGGAAATAAAAAAGCCACAGTTAGCACTCCTGGTTCAGCTAGCACTCAGGAGGCAGAGGCGGGAGGACTGCTACAAGTTCACAGCCAGCCTGCTCTGCAAGGCTGAGTTCCAGGCCAGCCAGGGCAATACGGAGGCAAATATAGTCTGCATTTTTTTTTTCTGGTTTTTCAAGACAGGGTTTCTCTGTGTAGCCCTGGCTGTCCTGGAACTCACTCTGTAGACCAGGCTGGCCTCAAACTCAGAAATCCACCTGTCTCTGCCTCCCAAGTGCTGGGATTAAAGGCGTGCACCACCACCACCCGGCTTAGTCTGCATTTCTTGCAGAGGAGAATGTCAAACAATGAAAGTACTTGTCTGCCGTAATGCCTAAAATAATTTCTATCCTTTATGTTCTCTCTCTCTCTCTCTCTCTCTCTCTCTCTCTCTCTCTCTCTCTCTCCTTCCTTCCCTCCTTCCCCCTCCCTCCCTCCCTCCCTCCCCCCCTCTCTTTCTCTCTCTCTTTCTTCATGATGGGGGTAACTAATATTTGGCCAGCCATTAGCTGAGCAAGGCTTGTCCGCTCACTGTGTATTGCCAGAGTTGGAACAGGTCTGGGAGATGGGAGATGATAGGTGGCAGCCAGTATCTATTGAGGGTGTAAGTTGGGACACTCATCATGAAGAGGGTACTCAGGACAATGTCAGAAGACATTTAAAATGACCATTCCCCCAACCCCGACCCTTCAGTGTCTTCTATCAGGTTGGGGAAAAACTGAGTGTCTGAGTTAGTGTTCTATGGCTGTGAAGAGACACCATGACCTTGACAAATCTTATAAAAGGAAGCATTTAATTGGGGCTGGCTTACAGTTTCAGAGGCTTAGTCCATTATCACAGTGGGGAGCATGGTGGCACACAGGGAGACATGGTGAGGAGCATGGTGCACACAGTCAGACATGGTGGGGAGCACGGGGTCATATAGAGAGACATGGTGCTGCTGGAGAAGTAGCCCAGAGTTCTACATTCTGATCCCAAGTCAGCAGAAGAAGACACTGGGCCTGGCTTGAGCTTTTGAAATCACAAAGTCCACTCCCAATGACACACTTCCTCCCACAAGGCCATGCCTCCTAATCCTTCTAATCCTTTGAAATGGTTCCTCTCCCTGGTGACTAAGCATTCATGTATCTGAGCCTATGGGGGCCATTCTTACTCAAACCACTGTACCGAGGCAAGATTGATCTGAATCAAAACAGGAGATTTATGCTGGGGTTCAGAGCTGGTGGACAACAAAGGGGTGGAAGCCAGACTTGACTGTTGAAGGGACATTGAGTGAAAGGAAGCCAGTCATGGCAGAGACTGGGGATGAGAGGGACCAGGAGTGGAGATACCAGTAGCAAAGGGACAAAAGATGCATTCCTTTCCATGGTCGCAATCACTAACCTTTGTTCTATGCTCTCTGGGAGTTGTCACTGCAGTGTAGAGGCCAGTGTGCCTTCCTCACAGGGGAGCCAGAGTCAGAGGGGTTATCCACAGGCTCTGGGCTACACAGATGGCCCTGCTGAGTCTCTAGGTGCCCCATATTAGCCTCAGGCAGCTTGGGACTCGTGGTATCATTTGCTCGGTTCAGTAAGGACAGGGGAGGAGGAGTCGGTTCCTTCTGGAAAGCACTGAGGTGTGTGGACAGGAAGTGACCCTGGAGGTCATCTGGGAAAGCAGGAGGGCAGAGATTTTGCTGGAAAGGAATGGTAGGGTAGAGTGGCATATAGGAGTGTAGAGGCTGGGGGGTCACTAGGGGTCTTGGGGAGCTCTGTTTAGGAGCTGACACAGGGCTTTAAGCAGGAGGCGAGGAGTTAGGATGAGATTTCTTGAGAGCCGGGAGTGGGCTTGAGTTGGAGAGAGTCCTTGAGGCAACTGATATATTAAGCATGGGGACGGGGAGGTGGCCGATATGGCACAGTGGAGTGGAAGGGAAGGGGAGCAAATTGGATGCGACACTTCTAGAGCAGAGATGTGTAGGGGTGAGGCTCTGAGTGTGTGACAGAGAGCATGAGCTGCGTGCTTCACGGCCATAAATCTTCCCTCCCCCGCCTCCCTCTCTCCCCATCCACGTAGCCCTCTGAACCCTTGATTCTGAACGGTGCCGAGGTTGTGTGTGAGACAGGGGAGGTGGAGTGGAGGCTGAGGGTGTGCATACTGGAGTCAAAAGACCTGCTTTCAAAGCCAGTCCTGTCACTGTTTTCTGTGTGGCCTCAGTCATACCACTGGCAGTGCTTAGCAGCTGCTCTGCCACACACCCAAGGCACTTAGAACAGCACCCAGTGCTCAGTGGGTGCTGACTTCTGGGGTTAAGTGTAGATTCAAACATTCTTCCTCCCCTCTGAGTTCCCTGTGGAAGATGGACAGAGGGCAGTAGAGACCCGAGGGCGGTAGAGACCCTGGCAGAGATACAGAGTGAAGGACACCCATAGCTTAGAGGCAGACCCAGGCAAGCAGGCTTTGCCAGGAGGGAGGGCTGTCTTACTGCCTGTCCCTCATACCTTTTCTTTTAGGTCCCTTCAAGATGGCCTGGCTGTGGCTGCTCTGTGCACTGCTTCCTGCCTTCATGGTGTCTGGTGAGTGCCTTCCTCCCCAACAAGAGCAGTATTAAACTGGGGACCCCCAGCAAGACCTTGTGGGACCCGGGCCTCACTAACAAATGCCCAGACTGAATGACCCACCCTAGGTAGGCCCTGGGAGGACTATAGAAGAGTCTTGGTCTAGTTGGGTGATCTGGGCTGAAGGTTGGCAGTAAGAGGAAGACATCCAAAGGATCAGCTGGTGCTGAGGTGCGGGGTGTACAGACCTCCTCTGCTGTGTGTCCTTACAGTGACAGCTAACTCGCCACCAGTGTTCCAAGACCTTCCAATAGTGAGCCTTGCAGAGGACTTACCGGTGGGTGAGTAACGGTCCTTATGCTGCAACAGAGCCCAGCGTTTGTCCTGAGATCCTCACATACTCCCTGCCTGTCTGAGGAACAGCCCCTGAGTGATTGCATGTGCAGTCAGCCCTCTGCATCTGTGATCTAACATCACAGGTTCAGCCTCCAGGGGCTAAAATACTCAGCGGGGGGAGTTTTAATAACTTTTACTCTTGTTCTTACTTCATAAACCAACTATTTCCACCATATTCAGTGTTACCGTCATCTAGAGGGGTTTTGAAATCAGGAAAGACAGGCTTGGGTTCTATACAAAAGCTCCATCACTTTCCATGCGGGTCCTGGGTACTCACTGATTTTAGCATCTCGGGAGTATCCTGGAACCAGCCTTTCTGGATACCACCAAATCTTTTTACTAATCCATTTGAGGTTGGTTGATTCTGAGGTTGTGTAGGACAGAGGACCTCACTTAGGACTCTTGCTCATCAGCTAGAGGACAGAGCACCTCAGATAAGATTCCCACTCATGAGCTTCCCTCCCGTGTTTCCTTAGGCACTGGAAGTGGGCCTTCCTGCATCTTAGCATTTTCTAATCAGAAAGGGTCTTTCTTATCATGGCATGGTCATTTAACAGTTTTGTTTTTGTTTTTTTTTACTACAGAAAGAAATAAAATTTAAAAGCCATTAAATAACCACTGTACCTTCCAGCCAAGAGTGTTTCTTCCACGGAACACTGTACAGCCATTTCTAGTCTTACTGAAGCAAGAAGCCCAGAGGCAGGAAGAGAGGCTGGGTGGTGGTTGAGGGGATGGGGGTCAGAATCCCAGATCTCAAGTTGCATCTGCATCTCTGCCCTGTGGGCAGCTGAACCATCCCATCCCAAAAGAGGTAGCCATGGACCTGGGTCAACCCTGTTCATCTGTAGGTAGCATGGCCTTCCAGTTGGTGGCTACAGACCATGATAATGACCAACTGACCTATGGAATCAGTGGCCTAAATGCCAACTACTTCTCCGTCGCCTCAGACACTGGGGTAGTGACGCTGGCCAGCCCTTTGGACTATGAGGTAAAGGATGGTGGAGTAGGGAAAGCCTGGAGGGAGGACAGGCAGGGGCGGCCCTTGGAGCCAGAGTTCTGGGAGCATGGTTGGGATCTCACACTGAACAGGGCTTCTTCTTCCTGTTGCTACAGACGCTCCCTTCCTTCGAGATCACTGTCTCTGTAAATGATCAACAAATCCAAGTAAGTGAAAGAAGAGAGGGGGGGTGATCAGGGATGGGGTGGACACACATCGAGTGTCCACCTCTGATCATGTGTCTATTTCAGCCAAACAGAGAGTAGTTGATGTCCCAGTAGATAGTGCTTCATGTTGATTATTTTCAAAATTATGTGTTTACCTTGTCATACAATATGACCAAGAGTTTGATATTTATTAACTACTAAGCATTTGGTTTATAAGATTAACTTTTATCTTTTGTGTGAATGCTTTGCCTGCATGTATGCCCCTGCATTGTGTGCATGCCTGATGCCTTCAGAAGCCAAAAGAGGGCACTGGGTCCTGTGGAATTGGAGCCCCATAGTCAGCATGTGGGTGTGGGGAGCTGACTGTTGGTCCCCTAGAAGAGCAACAAAGTGGTCTTAACTATTTATCTGTTATCTCAAAGTCACTGCGTCTACTCAGTGACTGGCATAATGTTGTTTCCTAGTCTCTGTTGGCATCCCATTTTTTCTTTTTTTTTTCACTGAGTGGCTTCCCCAGCCCTCCTCCTCCATCCTCCTGTTAGTCATGGTGGTATGGTGACACATGCCTGTAATCTCAGTGGTTGGGAGCTGGTGGCAGGAGGAGCCATAGTTCAAGTCTACCTTTGGCTACACCATGTTTTAAGCCAGCCTAGGATAGGTAAGGCTCTGTTTAAATACATGAAGGCAGTTAAGAGAGCAGACTTCTCCTGGCTCACGGTTCTGGCTCAGTGCCAAGGGGCTGCATCTGCTGAAGGACTTCCTGCTGGCAGTCACAAGGTTGCACAGAATATCACACACACACACAGGACAGGGATCACCGTTCATCGTTGTGATATCTGTTTCACCCTGTGGGAGCCCACTGGGATACTTTAGTTGAGTCCCTTCATCTGGTACTCAGGTTCACCACAGATTATGCTAGCGGGAGGGGGAGGGAAGCTAAACCACGCCCCGTTATGGAGCATTGGAGCAAAAACATTTTAGATTAAAAAAAAAACTGAACGCTTGCAACTTCACATTCACCTAATATACAAAACACACACACACACACACACACACACGTGCACATATATGCATACCCATGAAGGATGGAGAGGGGGGATGGAGGAGGGGAAGGGCGTACATCTAGAAGAAAGGTAGCAGAAGCTCTCCTGGAATCTTAAGTCACATTTTCTGACCTCACCTGGGTTTTCTCGTCTGCAGGTGACGAGGGTAATGCGGGTGTTTGTAGAAGACAGAAATGATAATGCGCCTGTTTTCCTCAACACTGGCTTCTCCGCCAACATCAGTGAGGTATCCCAGGGTCTTGGTGGGGCAGGGCATGGGGAGGGTATCTGAGAGCACCACTCAGCACAGAGGCCAGGAAGCCTTGGCCTGGGAGGTGCAAGGACATAATGGCAGGATCGCTTTTACAAGCAAGCACCTCCGATTAGAAATCTCTCAGTTGTAGGAAAGTACGAAGAGAAAGGTGATTCTCGCATGTTTATAAAGAGTGGAGGTACACTGACTTAACAGAGTCGGTGATGACAGTGCTACCCCGTGCCTGCCATCGCTGCGTGACTACCATCTCTGTGTCACTGCCATCTGTGTCACTGCCATCTCTCTGTGTGACTGCCGTCTCTCTGTGTCACT
>NW_021604656.1:3710262-3722517 GCF_004785775.1 Grammomys surdaster
GCCGTCTCTCTGTGTGACTGCCATCTCTCTGTGTCACTGCCGTCTCTCTGTGTGACTGCCATCTCTCTGTGTCACTGCCGTCTCTCTGTGTGACTGCCATCTCTCTGTGTCACTGCCGTCTCTCTGTGTGACTGCCATCTCTCTGTGTCACTGCCGTCTCTCTGTGTGACTGCCGTCTCTGTGTCACTGCCATCTCTCTGTGTCACTGCTGTCTCTGTGTGACTGCCATCTCTGTGTCACTGCTATCTCTCTGTGTCACTGCTGTCTCTGTGTCACTCCATCTCTGCATCACTGGCTGCCTCTGTCCTGAGGTGTGGAGCCCATTGGCTCTGGCTGTGAGCTGTCTCCCTGCCTCAGCAGCTTCAGCAGAAAGACTGGCCATTTCTCTGTGGTTTCAGCTTCCATCCAGTCACGTTGGCCCGTGTGTCCCGCCTAGAGACAGTACAGAGGTCTGGAGTGGCTGGTCTGGGCTGTGGCCCCTTCCTTAGCCGGATGGCATCTGGACTTTAGCCGCTTTAACTGAGTAGGAAGAGGCTCTCCCAGTGCTGTGCTTCAGTAACAAGTAGAATATTGTCCCCAGATCTCCAGACCATGTGGTGGTGAACACCTTTGAAGTGGGTTCAGGCATAAAATTCACCTGACAGGCCCTACCCACCACCCATGTTGTAGACATTGTCCTGGTTCCTCACATCATCTGGTGGGCAAGACTCCCCTGGGTATGATGCTTCAGGACTTACAGTCTAGAGCACAAGTGGTACCCAGAAAAACAAGTTGTGAGGGATGTTTCAGATATGTGAAATGCTATAAAGATGGCAAGATAGGGAAGAGTGGAAGAGAGTCCCTATGATCGGGCTGCTTCTGCCTTCTCTCAGTAGGTGATGTTCAAAGAGACCTGAATAGCAAGGAGCCTGCCTGGGGCGGGGGTAGGGCTCTAGCAAAGGGATGGTCCAGATGGGGGAACAGCATGTACAGGGGTCCTCAGGCAGTGATGAGGCTAGCCTCAGGCTAGAGGGTAGAGCGTGAGGAGGGTAGAGCCAGCAGCAGCCTGACTTCTGAGGGCCACCAAAACTGTTTGGATCATGTTCAAGGCAGAATGGGAAACTTTCAGAAGCCAAGTGTGAGGAAGTCCAACTGTGGCTGTGGTCTATAGGGCTACAGGACGCCTTCAGGAATATCTGAGCAGGGGAGAGGCATAGCCAAGCTGGATTCTAGAATGCTCTCTCACTTATGGCCTTGATTGTACATCTCAGGCTCATTGGGTGGGTGGGTGTCCTGCTGGGTGCTCCCATCCTTAACCATCTGATGCCTCCCCTGAAGGCCCAGTCAGGGTTGGGGTAGGAGGAACACACAGGTGAAAAGTCCCTTCTTACAGACCCTGCCAGTCGGCTCCGTGGTGTTGTCTGTGCTGGCTGAGGACAAGGACACGGGGTTAGCCGGTGTAGTGCAATATTTCATAGAGAAGGTGAGTGTGAAGAGTTCCTGTGGCCCCAGTGGGAGCGGGACTCACTGTGTCTTATGTCCACCAGGGGGCAGCATCTCCACAATTACAATCCTAGTTCCCCAGCCTTTCTCTGATCACCCCCTTTCCCCCAGCCCCCAACACAGAGAAGTTGCACTAAACTCAGTTGTTGAAGGAGGGTCCATCCTTGCTCCCACCCCCTTCACCAGCACTATCAAGGCCTCCTGTAAGCTAAAACATCATAGCTCCCAGGAGAGCTCAAGGCTCAGAGAGGACCTGGTTCTTGCCCAAGCTCACGAGACAACTTAGGCCTGTGTGTGTGTGTGTTTTGAACTTTTGAAAAACTTAGTATCAACCCACCGAGGCATTTATACCAGACAAGGGAGAAACTGAGGTTCTGAGAGGTTATGTTGCTTGGAGACACTTGCATGTCTGGCCAAAAAGTAGAGCCAGGATTTGATCCTATGTCTCTCAGAGCAGGAGGAGCAGTGGTGTCACTGGGACCTCACCCAAGTGTCCTCTGTCACAGGTCATCCCCAGCACTGACAACAGCATTGATCTCTTCCGCATCCTGGCAGACGGCTCCATTGTGCTGAATGGTAGCCTCAGCTACAACAACAAGAGTGCCTTCTACCAGCTGGAGCTGAAGGCCTGTGTGAGTGGGGTGTAAGCTGAGCTAGGGGGCTCAGAGTTGTGGCGCTGGCTCACAGAAGGCCTTCTCTCCCCCAGGACTCAGGAGGAAAATTGAATGACAAACCAAAAACCCAATGCTCCCAGCCGGTCTTTGTATCCATCTCAGTGATTGACGAGCCAGACCTGGACCCTCGGTTTGTCAGGGAGTTTTACTCAGCCTCTGTGGCTGAGGATGCTGCCTTGGTATGTGCTGGGGATGTGAGGGCGTGGGGTAGCGAAGGCTGCCTGAGAAGAAGGTCAGATGCACTCACCCAGCCTCTTCCCAGGGGACGTCCGTGTTGACTGTGGAAGCTGTGGACAGTGACAAAGGCATCAATGACATTGTGACCTACAGTATCACCAGTGAGAACCTGGTTGTCCCCTGGACAGGGCTCGGGTAAGACTGGGGTGGGGCAGGGTGGTCAGAGCCCCTGCAAACAGCTGCTGCAAGCGCCTTTCTCTCAGACTCCACGAGGCCTGGGTGGTTTGACATCGAGAAAGATGGAGTCATCGTTGTCAGCGGCTCCCTGGACAGAGAGGAGCTGCTTCTGGATAATGAAGAAGTGCAGATACAGGTCACGGTGAGTGCGGTGCCCCTCCTCTAACCCCCTGACCTTTGCTGTCACTCTCCCTGAGCCCTGCCCTCCGACCTCAGGCTTCTGCTCTGTACCTCAGGCCACTGAGAAGAATCATAACATCTATGGGCAAGAGGCCAAGGTGAGCATGTGGGTCACAATCAGGGTGACCGATGTCAACGACCACAAGCCGGAATTTTACAACTGCAGCCTCCCAGACTGCTCCTTCAGCCCCCAGGAGGCCCAAGTCAACTTCACAGGCTATGTGGATGAGCACGCCTCTGCCCGAATCTCCATTGATGGTCTGACCATGGTGGCTTATGACCCAGATCAGGCAGGTGCAGGGGGTAGGGGAGGGGCAGTGGTGGAGGAGGGCTGGGGGAGGGGAAGATGACGGATGGGGGAGGGAAGCAACAAAGGGGGAGGGAAGGTGGGGAAAGAGAGTGATGATGGTTGAGGTTGACTGTGGCAGCGGATTACAGAGCACATGACAGGACAGTGTGTATATGTGTAGACTTCGTGGGGAGGGAAGCTGGTAACGTGGTGGTAGTGACGGCAGCCCCGATCTGCAAGGAGGAGGTTGTTGCCTGCCGCTTGGTGATGTGGTCCAGGGGAATGCTGGGTGGTGCTGAGCAGAGGCCTCGTGGAGGCGGTTGACATTAGGTGCTAGGCAATGGTGCTAGGCGTGGTTGTGATTCTGGTGCTGTTGGCTCTGGGTAGCCTGTGGTTTGGGGAAGTAAGGAGCCTCAGAGAAAGGCAGCCGGTGTTACGTTCAAGGTGATCTGGTCAACTGGGAAGGAATCACCACGGAAAGGACAGTAGTAAGTGACAGGTAAGGTCACCGTTTCTTGAGTGATGTGGGGCTGAGTAGAGGCTGCTCAGTGGTGACCGGAGGCTGGTGGGTGTGCTAAGCTGGCAGTGGTGAAGAGTAGCTTTGAGGGAACGGGATGGAATGGCATGAGTGCTGAGTGGTGGCCAGGAAGGAAGGCTAATGGGAATGTTTTATGGGAGTGAGGTGAATATGGCTCCATCTCTCCAGACCAGGAGACCCACAGGGCTGAGGGCAGTCCTCAGCTTAGATGCTGAGCAGCCAGCCCGACTCCCTAGGCCTGGACTATTGTCTCAGTCTTTTCTGACTCCTTCTGTGCGTCTCACAGGGCAGGGCTTCTGCAGAAGGCCTGAGCTTGGAGATGTAGGGAAGATGCAGGAAGGAGGTTACAGCAGCTCAGTGCTTATTATATCACTCTCCTTTACAGGGTGAAAGTGGTACCTTCCTGCTGTCCCTGAAGGGCCAAGATGCTGAAGCCTTCAATGTGTCCCCAGAGCGAGCAGCAGGGTCTGTCAGTGTGCAGGTGGTGGTGAGAAACTCAGAGATGGTGGACTACGAGAAGAAGAGGGAGATGTTTGTGGAGGTACAGTGTGCTGAGATGCTGAGGGATACAGATGCCATGGGCAGCTGGGCCCCCGTGCCACCGCATGCTCTTCTGCCCTCAGGTTGTGGCCGCTGACTCAGTCAGCATGAACTCCTCTGTTGCTAACGTGACCATCTACCTTAGAAACATCAATGACCACAGACCCGTGTTCTCCCAGAGCTTTTATGAACTCACTGTGCCAGAGAACTGTACAACAGGTACTGTGGTCACCAACAACACCCAGGTGAGTGATGCTGGCTGGATCACACTGGGGAAAAGCTGCCGAGCAGGGCTGATCTCAGACCGTCCCAGACTCGTTTCATTCAGTGTCACTGGGTCTCTGTGAGTGTGGATACAAATGTATCTGGGTGCGTGGAGTGTCTAGGTGTGAATGCAGATGTGGTGAGCTTTGGGTGCACAGCAGTGGGTGTCGAACGGGTCGTGTGGTGATACAGATGGCCCTGTTTCCAGTGTTCTGCCATCTTTGTCTCACAGGCTACAGATCTAGACGGGGACGAATGGGGTCCAATCACCTACAGTCTGCTTCCAGGAAATGGGTAAGATCGTAAAGTGGGCAGAGGAGAGTGGTGGAAATCTTCTCTACTTTGCCACGGGGCTGGGGGAAACAGCTGAGCAACCTGCAAAAATATGAAGTGCTCAGTTGTGTGTCCATTCCAGAAAAACAATCTGAAAAAAAATATTGGTTTTCTGTGACTATAATAAAATACCCGGGGCAGGGTATCTTATAAAGAGAAAGATGTATTTAGTTCTAAAGGCTCAGAGGCGTGGGGTGCCATCCACTGTGCCCCGTGAGGACTTGATAGTGTATTGAATCACATGATGGGGTTGTGTATGACACAGAGAGATCACATGACAAGATAGGAAACCAGAGGAAGGGAAGGGGTGGGGGACAACTTCCCAAAAGGCCCTACTTCTCAGATGCCCCTGCAACTTCTGACATCATAACACACTGTGGACCAAGTGTCCAACACCTAAAGGCGTGAGGGCACTCACAGCTCGACCAATCCACCATCATAAGTACATTGGAAAGACTGACTACACAAGGTTCAGTTATGTCTGTGTTATCATCTGTCTGAAATTCAAACGTAAGTGCACACACATCCTGTCCTTTCATTGGCTAAATTTGCCCACCCCGAGCAGAGAAGACCTGTTTGCGGTGGATCCAAACTCAGGGGAACTGACTGTGAAAAATGGCGAGCTGCTGGACCGGGAGAAGCAGTCTGTATACTACCTCACGCTGCAGGCTACTGATGGTGGGAACCAGTCTACTACCACCACACTGCAGATCACTGTGCTGGATATCAACGACAACGCACCTGTGGTCCAAGGCTCCTACAACGTCTTTGTGCCAGAGGAGGATGGCGATGTCTCTGTGACCATCCAGGTGAGAGCCACACGGGACCTGGTAGGGGAGGTTGGGGAGGAGACCATGCTGCCCCTGCAGGAAGTCTCAGCTCTACAGCGTGGCCCTGAGGAAGTTGCTCAGTTTCTCTGGGCATCTCTTTCCTCTTAGAAAACCAAGAGTTGTGGCCCTTATTCACAGGGTCAGCAGAGACCCTGTAATGAGATAAAGGACCTGTTGTACCCTGAGCAGGTCTGGTGTGGGACAGGCCTTCACAAACAAATCACTCTTTTATGTACACATTCCCAACTCGTTCCAAAAAGATTTGATGTGGCTTATATATAAGATCCAAGTGAGGCATGGCGGTGCACACCTTTAGTCCCAGCACTCTGGGGGACACGGGCAGAGGGATCTCTGAGTTTAAGGCCAGCCTGGTCTACAGAGCTAGTTCCAAGACTGCTAGGGCTATGCAGAAAAAAAAAACTGTTCTGAGAAAAGCAAAACAAACAAACAAACAAAAAACCCCAAGCAAACAAACAAAAACCAACTTCCAAACAGAGAACAAATAACAAGAAATGGGTGATGTTTTTAAAGGGCCAATACTAGCATTAAAATCCAGAACGCAAAGAACACAGTTCGAGCAAGAGGCTGAGTCTCTCCTTCAGAGTGACCTAGATAGACATCTTGTGAGAAAGGGCTTGTGGGTCCTCACAGGCTGTCACTCTGTCCCTCAGGGGCTGAGGCTTCCTGCTGATGTTCCTACGCTTTTCTGGCAGTGGCAGAGGGCTGTAGTCCAGATCTCAGTAGACTTGCTCCCTCTGGCCCTGGCCCTGTACGTGTGTGTGTGCACATCGGTGTTTTGCCTGCATTTGTCTATGTGAGGGTACCAGATTCTTTAGAACTAGAGCTATAGACAGTTGTGAACTACAATATAGGAGCTGGGAATTGAACCCATGTCCTTTGTCAGAGCAGCCGGGGCTCTTAACCTCTAGGCCATCTCTTCAGCCTGGTCTTTAAGAGCCTCAGGGAAGAAACGTTTCTGATCTGCCAGATCCGTGGCACCCTTATAGATCCAGAGAAGTGCTTGGCGAATTAACTGACCAAATACAGAGCGCCTTTGCAGGAGTGGGTTGGTCTTGCCTTTGGAAGAGCCCTCTCTGGTTGCTTATGAGGGGCGCATTTCCTGAGCAAAACCCAACAGAACTGAAGAGAAGGCAATGGTGGTGGGGTGAGCAGGAGGAAAGACAAAGAATAGCTTCCATCTCAACCCCTGGCTTCCCACTGGCTTCCCACTGGGTCTTCTACTGAACCCAGGTGCTCAGAGGTAAAACCGCTCTGACTCCTGTTCCTGGGGCTTCCACTAAAGCAAGCCAGCAGACCTTTCCTGATGGTGTTGTCTGTGCTATCAAAGGTAGCAGGGCTATATGGAGCTGCAGAGATAACAGCATGGTTAGGAGGCAGACAGAGGGCCCAGGGTGAGGCTAGGGGAACGGAAGAACACGTATTCTATATGTTGGTTCATTCCAGTACAACCCAGATGTTTGGGCCCTGACAAGACAAGAATGTAGGTATGTGTTTACACACACACACATTTTATATGAAGAACAAGCTATTTAAAAAGTACATCAAGATAGCCAGATGTGGCGCATACCTTTGATTTCACCTTTGAAAGGCAGAGGCAGGCAGGTCTCTGTGGATTCCAGGCCAGCCAGGAATAGTGAGACTCCATAGTGAGACTCCACCTCAGAGTAAGTTGGGTGAGGAGCTGGAGGGCTGGCTCAGCAGTTTGCACTGTCTGCTCTTGTAGAGGACCCAGATTTGATTCCCAGCACCCACACAACTCACAACTATCTGTAACTCCAGTTCTAGGGGACCTGATGCCCTCTTCTGGCTTCTGTGGGCACTGCACACACAGGGAATGCTTACAGTGCAGGTAAAACACTCAAACATATGAAATTAAAAAAACCCACTCAGACATATAAAAGAAAAAAATCCTTTAAAATTTAAACATGAGCCGGGTGGTGGCGGCACACGCCTTTAATCCCAGCACTTGGGAGGCAGAGGCAGGTGGATTTCTGAGTTCGAGGCCAGCCTGGTCTACAGAGTGAGTTCCAGGACAGCCAGGACTACACAGAGAAACCCTGTCTCGGAAAAAAACAAAAACAAAAAACAAAAATAAAATTTAAACATGAAAAAATATAGTTCTGGGCTAGGGTTGTAGTTTGGTTGGTAGAGGGCTTGCCTAACATGTGTAGAAGCATTGGGTTCTGTTCCCAACACCACATAAACGGGGTGTGTCTGTGCATGTGTGCCTGTGATCTTAGCTCTCTGGAGGTAGAGGCAGGAGGATCAGAAGTGTAAAGTCACCCTTGGCTGCACAGTGAGTTTGAGGCCAGCTTGGGCTTCATAAGACCATGGAGTCTCTAAATAAATAAATAAATAAATAAATAAATAAATAGCCTACCGTGTGTGTGTGTGTGTGTGTGTGTGTGTGTGTGTGTGTGTAGTAACAGAGACAGACAGAGAGACAGAGAAACAGAAAGAGCATGCTGGCGGTAGCAATTGTAGTAAAATTAGATTTTTTTTTAAACTTCACACTTCTATATTAAAAAACACTCTCCCACACTCTTCTCTGCATCAGTGTTATGGGAACCCCCCACTTCAGGTCTCCTCGGACAGTCTAGCTCAAGTCCAGATTTGCACGGTTCATTCAGCACTTATCTGGGAAACGGCTCAAAGTTAAGACTAGCTTCTGCTGGCTGTGCCCTGCATCTCAGCAGGAAGCTGTGGCCTGTGTCCTCCGGCTCTAGCCAATGGCCACTTAGACCAGTGCTGGAAGGAAGTGTTAGGCCTGAGGCCTATATACCTGATTGGAAGCCAACTATGTCCACAGGCCTATGATAATGACCAGCCAGACACTAACAACAGCCGTCTACACTTCAGCCTGCTTCCTGGACCCTATAGCCACAACTTCTCCTTAGACCCCAACTCAGGGCTCCTCAGGAATCTCGGGCCCCTGGATCGAGAGGCCATTGACCCTGCCCTGGAGGGCCGCATCGTGCTAACTGTGCGTGTGGCTGACTGCGGCGAGCCTTCCCTGAGTACTGATGTCAATGTCACCATTACTGTGGAGGTAAGCAGGGGACTCCCACACAGTCTGACTCCCCAGTTCTGTCAAGCTATACTTCCTGCCTTGTACAGCATGGTGTATAAGAGGTTCGGAGCCTCTGACAATCCTTGTCCTTAAGTCAGAAAGTCTAGGGGGAAATCTGCACGAATGAATGGAGGTGTTCTGAAGAGGGGGTCACCTGGGGAGGGCTCTCAGTGCCTTAGCCCTGATTGACAGACACAGAGTCTTGTCTGGAACCGTCTTGACTGGCAGCAAGCAAAGGTCAGAGGTCGGTGAACCTGGCTCCAATTAAGTTTCCTGCACACCAAGAGGTGGAAATCAGGCCCCAAGCATGCTGGTGCACACCTGTAATCTCAATACTTGGGAGACTGAGGCAGGGTGATTGAGGGCTATGTAGCAGATCTTGTGACGTCAGGGGACGATTGAGACATTGAAGCAGACTTAGGATTTGTTGGCTTCCTGGGAACAAGGTAGAATACAAAGGAAAAAGGAAGAATTACACTCACTGAATTAGAGGGGTCCTTTTTGTCCTATGAGTTTCACACTCTCGATGTAAGTGTCGGAAGCTACCCTATTTTAAATTAAGGACACTGAAGCCCAAAGAGGCCAGAGCCATGGGAGAGGCAGAGCAGGTGTCTTAGCCACTCCTGTGGGAGGCAGGATGACCAAGAGAATTCAGCAGCCTTGTGCAGGGATCCAGTGGCGCCTGTCTAAGGAGTCATTGTCAGGAGTGCAGGACACGAGTTACATGATGTGACCGCTATCCTCGGAAAAAGACAAAGGAGGAGGGAGTGGGGAGAGAAAAGAAAGACAAAGGGAAAGGAAGGAGCGAGGGAAGGAAGGAAAAGGAGGGAAGGTACACCTACTGAAGGGCTAGAATTCTGTTCCCAGGTCTCTGTCCTATGGTTATGTAGACAAAACCGACCACCAAAGCAGGCATGTATGCTCACAGATAAGGAAGGGCTGGGTTACTCAAGGCATCTCCAGGCACACAATAATACTGAGGAGAACGTGGAAGACAGGGGTCCAGCTCTGCACGTGGGCAAGGACAGAAAGCATCAGAGGCCAACTCAGACTGAGCACAGAGCTGGTGTCACAGGTCTGAAAGATGGGACCTCAGCCTAAGCCAGATGGGAACACAGTTCTGGAAAGTAGAACTTGAGTGGTTCTAGACCGAGGTCAGACAAAAGAAGGTTAGACTAACAGAAGGACTGCTTTCTGGCTTTCTTTGGAGGGTTGTCTTCACATCTGGAAACTGGGGAGTGCTGTCTGAGGGACACAGAGTCGATGGCTCTATCTGTAAAGATATTTCTGGGTGCTCAGATGGCTCTGGGGAGGCTGAACCTGGGCTGCTAGTGTCTCTAGGACTCAGACCTGCCTTTCCCTTTAGGACATCAATGACAACCTGCCTATATTCAACCAGTCTTCTTACGAGTTCCTTGTGCTGGAGAGAGATCCAGGTATGTACCCTCTTGGCTGGTTGGGGCTCATACTTGGGCTAGCTGTGTGGATGGGAGGGGAATATGTATCCTCACACCTTGGCTACATGCAGGATGCATCCGCAGGTGTCATCCTTTGGTGAGGCAGAACGTAGAGAAAGGGTACCTAGGAGGAGAGGCATGTTTACATCCCATCTCTGGCTAGGGCTCCATGATAGGACCAGCCTGGAGTGTCAGGCCTGCACAGGTGTCCCTCCAAACCCTGTCCTCTGTCCACAGGAGCACAGGTGGGCACAGTAAAGGCCTGGGATGCTGACCAGACAGCAGCCAACAACCGCATCAGCTTCACCCTGTCTGGAACTGGCGCCAACAACTTTATACTCCAAGGCAAAGTGCTGGAGCAAGGGTGGGCAGAAGGTGCCCTCTGGCTGCTCCCCGATGTGGACCTGGATTATGAGACACAGAAGTCCTTCAACCTGATAGTGAATGCTGAGAACCCAGGCCCCCAGGTCCTCAATTCTACAGCCACAGCAATGGTCACCGTGTCTGTGGTGGATGTGAATGATGAGCCACCTACCCTGAATGCAATCTCACTCCAAAGCATCTCTGTGGCTGAGAATGGCTCTGAGCATGGCCAGGTGGCTCAGGTGACAGCCAAGGATGTGGATACTACCGCCTTGCTGAGAATAGAGCTAGTGAACGTCATTTGCACCAAGGGTGGCGTTGATGTGGGCAGCGTGTGCCACGGCTGGTTCTCTGTGGATGCCGACGGCTCTGTGTACATCAATCAGAGCGAGGCCATAGACTATGAGGCTTGTCACCTGGTCACGCTGGTCGTGCGGGCACAAGACCTCGCCACAGATCCCCGCTTTGACGCTTACAGCAGTAATGGTGAGAAGGCATGTGGGGCTGCAGCGGCTCAGGGTCCAGGGGCTTGTGTCAGCCCTTGTCACTGTCCTCTTATAGGTTCTGTTCTCCATCTGTCCAGTGGGGAGTGGCCAGGGGGCGGGCTGTGGAGAGTGTGAAAGCATGCAAACGTAGTGTTTAGTGGATCGTCTGGAAGCACCTACTGAAGGCCACCATTTTGTGAGGAGCTACGGGCATCCTCATCCCATTCCATGCAGGCACAAGGGCCACGTTAGCAGTGAGCACAGCACGGAGCCATGCCAGGCAACTTACAGCATTTGCTCATTTATTCCTGCAAGGCTCATGAGCTAGTGGTGGCCATTCAACTTAAAGACAAGGAAGCCAAGGCACAGACAAGTCTTGCTCTATGGCCCGGGCTGGCCTCAAATTTATAATCCTCCTGCCTCAGCTTCCCACGTGCTGAGATTTACAGTTGTGTGTCACTACTCCTGGCTCAGAGTGAGTGCTCAAATGACCAACTGACATAAAATGTATACATCACAATTACATATTAATATAGACAGATTGACATAATATTTATAGACACACACACACACACACACACACACTTTTAGGTGTGTTAAGAATGGAGACCTGGATCTTGCTTGTGTCAACCAAGTCTGCTGCCACTGAACAATACCCATCTACGCATAACATGCCTGGTCAGCTGGGGCAGAGCCAGGCTAACTCCTGGAGTGCCTCTCTTGCGTGGCTCTGACTAGTTGTTTGCCCTTTGCGAGGGTGGGAACAATACTAACAGCCAGAGGAGACTGTGAGGACCCCTGGGCGAGGAGCCGGGATGTGCAGGACGGGCAGAGCAGGGGCAGACAGCAGAAAGCCTGCTAAGGCCCAGGCTCAGATGCAGGTTCTCCTGGTGAGAACTTTGCTCAGAGCTTTGACCCGCAGGACCTTGTTTACCTAGGAAGCCTTCTTATCCACATCACGGACAAGAATGACAACACCCCCTATTTTCTGCCTGACAACCAGACCTTCGGTGAGTGAGCGTGGCACCCCATCTTCATCTTGTATCCACACACCTTGTAACATGGGATTACCCTCAGACACCCCCTCCCACCTCTGTAAAACCTTCCTAGGCCACAAAGGGACCCAGCCCACCTCTGCCCTGGGTTGTAGCTTGAAGGGACATCTGAGTTTTCATTCCAGCTCTGTATCAGCTGATGGCTGGCTCTAAGGCAGGTCTTTCCTCTTTGGGCCTCGATTTCCCCATCTGTACAATGAGAGACGTGCACCTTGCCAACTCTAGCCCCTTACCCCCTCTGGGAACAGCTGAGATGGAGT
>NW_021604656.1:3722527-3733492 GCF_004785775.1 Grammomys surdaster
ACTGTCCCAGCTGTACTTATAGCCAGGTGGGCACTGTCCCAGCTGTACTTATAGCCAGGTGGGCTCTGTCCCAGCTGTACTGACCTCTTCCTGCTCACATTTTTAGTGATCATTCCAGAGCTTGTGTTGCCCGACCAGCAGGTGGCTTCTGTCCAGGTGAGTCCTCAGTTCCAGTGGTTTTCTGTCACAGTAACTCCAGGGACAGAACTAAAAGCTTCAGGCCTTTCAGCTGCCCTAGGTCCAATGGGCTCAGGATGGCATGAGCTCACACAAACCTTTCAGCTGCTCTAGGCCCGACGGGCTCAGGGCGGCGTAGGCTCACACAAAGCCTGGGCTGGGGCAGCACTTGCCCAATCGATGACTTCCCGTCTTGCTAATTGTTCGATTTAGTATTCATAAAAATTTCATGACCAGAAGTACTACTTGTAGGCTACATTTTCCTGATGATGCCATAGCCAATTGTAAATTAAAAGGCTTTCTTCTACTTAAATAGCTTTCTGAGCACAGTTATAGCAATGCTTTCGATTTGTTATGGTGATGGATGTGGGTGGATGTCTAGGAGGTGTAGGGGGAGCCCCGAGGGTGGAGCTGTGGTGCTTTTCTGGGATTAACTTTCCCTTCCTTGCTGTTTTGTTTTGTTTTTGTTTTTCGAGACAGGGTTTCTCTGTGTAGCCCTGGCTGTCCTGGAACTCACTCTGTAGACCAGGCTGGCTTCGAACTCAGAAATCCACCTGCCTCTGCCTCCCAAGTGCTGGGATTAAAGGCGTGTGCCACCACCGCCCGGCCCTTCCTGTATTTTGAGACAGGTTCTGCCTATGTAGCCTTGGCTATTTTGGAACTCACTATGCAAATCAGTTTTGCCTGGAATCCACCTGCCTTTGCTTCTGCAAGGCTGAGATTAAAGGCATGGGTCACTGCGCCCAACTCAGTCTTTGACAAGAGGCTGGTGGCTCCTGCACTAGGCTTGGAAAGGCTTAGCCCTCCCCATACGGAGTTGAGGGCATCCTTAGGACTGGAACCCTGGGTCAGCAATCTTCCCTTTCTAGATTCTTTTAAGACTTAACTCAGTTAATTTTCAATCCTCAGCCAACTTTATGCCAATGTCCCAATTTAGTCATGGCTTTGAATTGTTTTATTTTCTACTCGTGCACTGGAACATAGGTGTAGGTGGGTTTACATGCTGTGTGTGTATGCATGTATGCGATCTCGGGTACGTATGTGTGTATATTTGCATATTCATGTATGTGGTGTGTGTGTGCTACAAACAATGTAGGTATTGTTCCTTAGGAACTATCTCCGCCCCACCCTGCCCTTTTTAAATGGAGACAGGATCTCTCAGAGCCTGGAACTTGCCTATTAGGCTGACAGGCCCCAGGAATACACCTGTCCCCACCTCCTCATTGCTGGAATTACACTGTACCTGGTCTTTTTAATGTGGGCTCTGAAAGCCAAACGCAGGTCAGGCCCTTGTATCTGCAAGGTAAACACTTTTACTGACTGAACACTTGCCTTTGCCAAAACTGGTTTGTTTTGTTTAGCTTTGTTTTTCGAGACAGGATTGCTCTGTGTAACAGCTCTGGCTTCCTGGAACTTACTCTGTAGAACAGACTGTCCTTGAACTCACAGAGACCTGCCTGCCTCTGCATCCCAAGTGCTGTGATTAAAGGTGTGAGCCACCGATGCTTGGGTTCCAAACTAGTGCTTTTTTTTTTAATTAATTAATTTCTTTTTACAACCAGAAGCCCAGCTGTTCACTCTGAGCTTGAAGCGCTGTGTACCTCTTGCATTCTTTTTTTTTTTTTTTTTTTTTTGGTTTTTCGAGACAGGGTTTCTCTGTGTAGCCCGGGCTGTCCTGGAACTCACTCTGTAGACCAGCCTGGCCTCGAACTCAGAAATCCGCCTGCCTCTGCCTCCCAAGTGCTGGGATTAAAGGTGTGCGCCACCACCGCCCGGCTCTTGCATTCTTTTTTAAGACACTGGAATGAATCCAGATGTTTGTCCTTCCTTCTTGTGTGTTTCTGGTCCACTAGGGAGTGTAGACAGCCCTGAAGGGAAGGCTTTAAAGAGGATTCATTCACACAGTAGGTGCTCTAGAGCTGAGCAAGTCTTCGATTGGGAGTGGGTGTGTATGTGCCTGGCAATTGAGTAGAGGGGGGGCAGGTTTTAGTACAGGGGGGCTTTGGGTGTTGATCTGTTATATTGGGGTACATGAGAAAAAACTTAGACAAATATGGATGTGCAATGAACTCGACCTGTCCAGGTGCGGTATACATTTCTGTAGTCTTCTGAGGCAGAGGCAGGAGGATCACAGAAAGCTCAAGGCCATTCTGGCCTAACAGTGAGTTCCAGGCTAGCCTGGACTATATAGTGAGACCTAGAAAGAAGTATTTCTGCAGTAGCCACTGTAGCTTCTGATTGTGGTGGGAATGGGAGGCCTTTCCTGGCCCCTTTCCAGACATCCACTCTTGCTCCAGGCCAGAGACGAGGACTCAGAAGGCAACGGGATCATCAAGTTCTCCATCCTGAAAGCATATTTTGTCCGCAACGATGGGACTACTGACCCCGTCCAGGTCTTCCGCATTACCCGATCAGTGGAAGCTGGCCTGTTCACTGGCAGCATCGAGTAATGTGGTGATGGGTGCTTGGGTGGGTGATGGGTGGGGCAGGAGCCCAAGCCTGAGGCAGGGCCTCCATCCTGGAAGCTGTACAGGTGATTTTTCAGTAGGACTGTAAGAATCCAGATTAGCATACAGAATAAAGTTATAGCTTTACTTCTCTGTAGGCTATTGAGCAACCTTGATTCTACTATCCAAGGCACATACCAGGTGACAGTCCAGGCCCAGGACCAGCCTACTGTGGATCCTCCACTGGAGACTCAGACCACTGTGAATGTGAGTGCCGCTCTCTGCCTCTAGCCCCTGCTGTTCTTGGCTAGCCCCTGTTTCTTTTTTGTTTGTTTGTTTTAATATTTTGTTGTTTTAAGACATGTTCTCACTATATAGCTCTAGCTGGCCTGGAGCCCCTACGTAGACAAGGCTGGTCTTGAACTCACAGAGATCCACCTGTCTCTGTCTACCAAGTGCTAAGATTTAAGGCATGCTTTACTGAAGTTTTATTCAGAATACTTGTCACGGTCAGACTGACCCTGTCCTTTGTGGAACAAGAACAGGAGGAGCTTGAGGTTGAGGCCAGCCTGGGTTACATAGCAAGACCTAGCCCGAAATAAATCATAAACCACACACACATGCACATAGATGCACAGACACACGCAGACACACAGACACACTCATAGACATATAGACACACAGATACACACAGACACAGACACATACACAACACACATACACACTGACACACAGAGGTACACAGAGATACACCCAAACATACATACAGATACAGACACACAGACACACAGAAATACAGAGACACACATACACAGACACACTCACCCCCCCAGACACATAGAGATACACACAAACACACACACACAGACACACATACACTGACACACAGACACACACACACCGACACACACACAGGTACAGAGATATACACACACAGACACATACAGAGAAACACACAGACAGACAGACACACATACACACTGACACAGAGACACACAGGTACACAGACACACACAGACTGATAAACAGACAGACAGACACACACCCCTAAGCGATGGGGACTTCCTTGCTCTCACCCACATAGCAGAATCAAGAACGACCAGCACACACATGGAAAGTCAAGTCCTGGTCCACACCAGCTCTGTGAAGGACTGAACGACCCTTCTAACACCAGAGATCTTACTCTCGACCCAGACCCTTCTTACTCTTGTTGGGACATTAAATCAGCTGTGACCTTTTTGGGGGGGGGGGGGTTTTTTCCCCTCTACACCATATCCACAAAACACACAGTGTTTTAGCCAGCAAGTCCCTCTCCTTCCAGGGATGTTCCTCAAGACACACTGATGGTACATCAGGGTACATGAGAGCACCTGGGGGTGAGGAAATCAGGAAGAGGTGAGGGTGTGTGAGACACTCACATGGACAGCCACAGACACTAGATCATGTAGAGAGATGAGGAGAGATGCCCAAGAGAAAGTGAGCGAGCAAAAACACGTAAGGAGCACATAACCCAGGATTCTAAGTGTGTGGCCAAGGAAAATCATGCAGGAGTTCATGGGATTATTTATAGCCAGACAATTCCAAGATAAAGTCTCATGAAACTTTCATTACGATGGCCTCTTTAAAGTGAGAACAGGGATCTGAGTGTGGAAGAGCCTTTTCTTCGTGTGCCTCTTTGTGGCGTCTGAATCTGGGTTGCAGGTGCTGTGACAGTGGCTGTGTGTCCTGAGAAGCATGTCCTGTTGGCGATCTTGTGGTTGCCCCGTAGTATTTCTCATGTTTCCTCTGCCGCCCCTTCTACCCTAGCTCTTCACTGTGGACCAGAGCTACCGTGTGAGGCTTCAGTTCTCCACCGACAGAGAGGATGTTGGCGCCAATGTGGAGGAGATCAAGGCGTAGGTCTGGGAAGTACATGGCGGGGCTGTTGGAAGATGAGGGCCTAAGGGGCTGGTCTCAAAGAACTAGATGAAATACCTCTCTACCCTGTCCCTGACCCATACTTGACCTTGTCCCCCACCTTCAAGCCTGTGCCTGTACACCAAGAAGGCAGAATGAGACAGGAAAACAAAAACCTTTACAGTTGTGAAGCCAGGCACCAGAGAAGAGCCAGGGGCTCGAGAGAAAGAATTGCCATTTCTGATTTGTGCAGGGGTGTCAGCTGCTTAGCGAGTGGCACCCTTTCCATTCACACAACTCCTGAGTCCACTGCACAGCCCTGGCCACAATCCTGGGCTAAGGTCCCCACTCCACCTTCTTTGTAGGGCTCTTATCCAGGCGACCAGGACCTCTGTCTACGTTGTAAGGATCCAGAACATAGACTCTGTGGCTCGGTGAGTGTCCCCAGGCACAGTGGCTGGGCTGAGGGAAACAACAGTAGTTAGAGAGGCTCATGGTGTTCCTGGGCTGCTATTTGTCTATTCCAGGGCCCGAGTCAGCTCCTACATGGATGCCTACTTTGTCTTCTCCAATGGATCAGCCCTGACACTTTCCGAGCTGAATGTGTGAGTGGGGCCGTCTGGGAGGGTGGGCAGGGGACATCAGAACAAGAAGCCTTCGGGGGAAGGTCAAGTGACCCTTGGGTCTAAGCAGGACTCTGTGGCAGGATGATCCGGAAAGACCAGGATGCATTGAGGCAGCTGCTGCAACTGGGGCTGGTGGTGGTGGTGAGTTTGGGGGGCTGATAGGGTTACAGGTAGGGGAGGGATACGGCCCCCACAGCCTGCTCACCCTATCTCTTCTCCAGAGCTCCCAGGAGAGCCAGGAGTCTGATCAGCCGAAACTGCTCACCAGTGTCATCATAGGGCTGGTGGTGTCTTTGGTGCTGGTCCTTGTGATTATGATCACGGCCATCGTGTGTTTGCGCAAGAGGTACGGCTTGCATTTCTCGTGTCTCCAGCTCTCTCCTGGGCCCGATGCCCAGTGTGTGTGTGTGTGGGGGTAGAAAGGGGAGCTGGGCAGTGGTGGCACACGCCTTTAATCCCAGAGGATTAAAGGGATTTAATTTATTTATTTGGGAGGCAGAGGCAGGCGGATTTCTGAGTTCGAGGCCAGCCTGGTCTACAGAGTGAGTTCCAGAACAGCCAGGGCTACACAGAGAAACCCTGTCTCGAAAAACCAAAAAAAAAAAAAAAAACCAAATCCAACTTGGGGTCAAGCCTCATCTCCTCACCTGCAGAATGGGCTTTGTGCTAGCCTCCTCCATGAATTTGGGGTAGCAATGGTGAGCTCCCCATCTCCTCTTGCCAGAAAAGTCGGTAGCTTCTCCAGTTGTACTCTGGCTGTCACTTCTAGCTGCTGGTGTGGCTTTTGGCAACACATTCCCTTGGCTGTTAGTTTCTACTCCCTACGAAATGCAGCTAAAGTTATCACCAGCCAGGATCCTCGTTGTGAAGCCACAGTTGAAGGGCCCCCACTAGGCACTGGGCCAGTATGTTTCAAATGTGACTTCCTCTGGCTCAACAGCTACCACCGGAAGCTTCGAGCTATGAAGGCTGGCAAGGAGGCCCGGAAGACCCCAATAGAGACGGCAACTTCAACTGCTGCCATCCCAGGGACTAACGTGTACAACACTGATCGGTGAGCAGGGGTCAAAGGGGAGCAAGAGACCTTGTAAGATGGCTGAGGGCCATGGCTGCTTGACCATACTTTCTCCCCAGGGCCAACCCCGTGCTGGACCTCCCCACCAAAGATCTGGGATTGGAGTGCCACTCTTCCAGTGACTTGGACTATCACAGGTGAATAGTATCTCTTACTACCAGACTAGTTGTTTGTAGAGGGGACAGAGGTGGTGGTGATGGTGATAACGTCGGTGGTGATGGCGGTGGTGATGGTGTGGTGGTAGTAGGTGGTGGTTGTGGTGATGCAGATGATGGTGATTATGTTGGTGGTTGTGGTGATGATAGTGAGGGTGGTGGTGGTGGTGATGGTGGTAGCAAGGCCACAGACTAGGAAGGCTGGGTCAGCTTGCTAACAATCTAAATTCAACCATTCCTCCCATAGCCTCAATTCCCTAGACGAGAACTCTGTGGACTTGGATATGGACAGTAAGGAATTCAAGGTAAGATGTGGGAGGGGTGAAGGCAAGCTGTGGGAGGTGTCAAGGTAAGATGTGGGAGGGGTCAAGGTAAGATGTGGGAGGGGCCAAGGCAAGATATGGGAGGGGTCAAGGCGAGATGTGGGAGGGGTCAAGAGAAGATATGGGAGGGGTCAAGGCAAGACATGGAAGAGTTGGTACCTGGGGCTTCTGACTTGAGACTCTTGTTAGAAGTGGAATTCTGGATGAGTGAGGCTCGGCACTGTTCCTCCCAATTGCGGGCTGCTTTTTGCTTTGGGCGCTCAGTTCTTTTCATTTGTAAATGGTAATCAAAGCAGGCTCTGCTGTGTGGACTAAGCCAGAGCAAGCATGTGGTGTAATGGTAGAGCACTTGCTGAGGCTCTGGGATCAGGCGCCAGCACCACCACCAAAACAAACCACCAAAACCCCGAACAAGAGAAAGGAAAGCCCTGGCCCAAAGTACATAGCCAGGAACTGGTCCTGCCTGTTTTGGGCCTCTGTACAAACGCTGGTGGAGCAGGTGAGGAGGAAGTCTGGACACAAGCGAAGGTTCCCAAGGAGAGAAAGGAAGCCCAGTAAATGATCAAACGACAACACCACTACTTGTTAACTAGGTTAGTTGGTTAGGTGGTTGATAGATGAGTCACAAGCTTACAGTTTGAGCCCTTTTTAGAATTGCCTGAGGAGTTGTAAAAGAACAAATGCCCAGCTCACACTCAGAGACCTTGATCTTGATGGCCTGGGGTGGATCAGGCAAGGACACACTGTCACAGCTCTCCAGGGGACTCCAGTGATGGGCTTTTGATTTGTTTGGGGTTCTGTTTTGTGATTGGGGCCTTACTTTGTAGCCCAACCTCAAACTTTCGTCTCCTGTTTCGGTCTCCTGAGTGGCGGGTTACAGGTGTATTACTGACTCTTCAGTCTCCTGAGTGGTGGGATTACAGGTGTATTACTGACTCTCCAGGAGACTCCAGTGTTTAGGTGGAATGGAGATTTGCTGGTACTGCTCAGTAATGTCGGAGGGTCTCTCTGGAGTGCTCCCCCTCCTCCCAAAGGAGCAGACGGTTTTGGGGTCCATCAGCTGCAAACATTCCTTTCTTGTAAAGAAGTGGTATTTGCACTGTCACAATACACTGTTCTTTGGACCCTTCCCCCCCCCCCCGGGTGCCCAATCTCACGTCACCATCCTTATTTTTCCTTGAGGACTCTTCTCTTTCTCCCTCCCTCTCTTCCTTTCTCCTTCTCTCCCTCCCTTCCCCCCTCTCTCTCCCTTCCTTCCTTTCTTTCTTTCTTTCTCTTTCTTTCTTTCTTTCTTTCTTTCTTTCTTTCTTTCTTTCTTTCTTTCTTTCTAATAATATATTTTTTGAGATAGAGTTTCTCTGTGTGGCCCTGGATGTCCTGGAATTCTCTCTGTAGACCAGGCTATCCAGGAACTCAGAGATCCTCCTGCCTCTGCTCCCGAGTGCTGGGATTAAAGGCTTCCACCACCACTACCTGATAGAGGACTCAACTATTAGATCGATCAGGGTAACCAAAGCTTCTCTTGGGTTTGTACAAGGGCCCAGACGTAGCATGATACAAAGTCTGACATAGCGACTTCTAGAGGACTCCCAGGAAGGGGGATCATGGGTAGCAAGCTAGTCAGCCCCTGTGTGTGGCTCATCTCAGTGTGGAGATGATTAGAGGCAGAAAAACAAACAACAAAAACAACAAAACAAAACAACAGCAAAAAAAAACCTCCCAACAACAACAACAACCAAAAACAAATGAACAAACAACCACCCCCCCAAAAAAAACAAAAACAAAAAAAAATCAAAAACCCCAAAACTCTAGTGAACTTCTTTGACACAACTGAGGCAAAAATTTCAGGGCCCAGAGAAGCGCAATGGAGACCTGCAGCCCAAGAGTAGAGTTAGAGGTTCCTGACTGCCCTGTGGAAAGAACAGGGCTTCAGAGAGAGGAGTCTAGAGAGAGGTTGTGACAGACTGGCTGAGAGACAGAAGAGGTTTTTCTAGCAATATCCCTGAGTGCCGTGACCTACAGCAGCTCTGTTAACGCTGTGTACAGGTGTAAGCAACCAGGAGACAACCCAAGCCCACTTGCCAAGCAAATAGCATTGGTGTGAATGCTCAGAGGCTGCTGTCTGGCTTAAGGCCTGAGGCAGCCTGAAGTGAAAAGCAGAGTCAGGTCCCTGAGCTTAGGTACCAGATTATATTGTCTAGTGTTATACCAGTTGCTTTGGGCTCAGGGTCTGTACTAAGGAATGAGAAGCCCCTCAAGGCTCCTGGATGTTCCGCTGTTTACCAGGGATAGTAACATCTCTAGGTTGGAAAAAGCTCTTATAGTATCCAGGGAAAGATAGTGGTGGCTTGGGGCTCTAGTCCTGTGGAGAAGGGGGGCAGTCTCTACAGTGGACTAACCTAGCTCAGGGCCTGGGGTCTCTCATGGGAATGCATATCTGTGAAGAGAGATGAGTGGGCTGTGTGTCTAATGTCACAAGGGAAGGGCAAGAGGAAGGACAGTAGGATGTGTGAGTACCATGATAAGGTACAGATGTAGTCCTGGGTGACATTTCTAAAACAGACGGGAGATGCTAAGTTCAAGCAGACTCTGTGTTGTACCATGGACATCCACAAGGCCGGCTGAGTGGTTCCTACCTCTCTCAGAAGGCCATCTATGGCTATGTCAGGGAATCGAGGGACCTTGCCCAACCCATGGCCTGTCCTAGGGTATAGGTGGCAGGAACTGTGACAAAGTTGCTCTTTGGTTTATGACTGGTTTGAATGCCAGAACATTCTCTACTGGGATTAGGTAAAGGTCACAGATGACCCCCAAGGGCCACCCCACCCATCACCCTTGGCCACCTCTGCCTCTGGGATACAGCAAGGTGACAGAGGCCTAAACAGAGTGAGCCTCAGAGAAACCTCAGTCGAGGAGCCATTGGCTGTCCTAGGGTCTGGGGTGAGAGCCCTATCTTTATCCTTCCCTCCTTGTCTCTCCAGTGGAAGGATCTTCCACGGGACTCTCCTGAGCCTGCCCCTGAGCCCCTGACTGCAGTGCTCTCGGAAAGGTCGGGAGGCACAGGTGGACAGCAGAAGAAGAAGAAGGAGGAGGAGAAGAAGAAGCTGTCCTTCACCAACCCTAGCCTGGACACCACAGATCTGTGATGGAGACCTTCATTCTTTAAGCTCAAACTGTACTGTCTGCCCTCCCCTAAAATATAATATATGGCCTTGCTCTGTTCCTTACTTTCAATCATAGACAAGAGTTGGGGAAAGGTTTTATTACCAATGTATACTGTGACAGTTAGTAGCCAAAAACAGAGGCTAGAGGGTTAGGGACCAGGGCACTCAGTGGTTACAAGGAACTTGGGGCTCACAGCATTGTGTGTGTGTGTGGGGGGGAGGAATAAGAGGGGAACCTTTAAAGACAGCTGTGGATGTCAAATGGGCCCTCCATCCTGTTCCCAATACCCAAGGCCAGCTGTCATCCAGGTGGTTGATGGCCTGAGACCTTCTAGGAGCCTTAAAATGACCTTCTGTCCTGTCTAAGACCCTCTGACCTTCCATGACTCTCCTCGGTTGAGCCCCAGGGCACTCCTAGCCTTTGGCCTCCATGGGAACTGTGCATAGTGACTAAGTAGGGGAGAAAATAGGACTAGGGTATTGGGCTAGGTGGGGGAGAGACAGGGATGGGGCTAGGACTACCAACAGCATGCAACAGATGCCCTGGCCATGGGGCCAGCACCATGTAGAGACCTCTCACTGCTCAGAGACTCACTGCCCCCCTCCCCCCAGACTCCTATTCCGTGTCTGCCTTTCTGGTGGCCTTACATCAATCCTGCCACACGTGAAAGAACACTTAAAAATCTGCATGCAGTCTTTCCCGGTTTGGGGGATCTGGCCCACTGGAAGCCTCAAAGCACCAGTCTGGCCATCTCAGGAGCCTGCCTCAGCTCTAGGGTGGGAGGGTGGGAGCAGGTCCCTGTGCTCTCCCCGTAGTTCCCGCGGGAGTGGAGCAAAAGGCTGTGAGGGCACTAGGGTGGAGTTGACCGGGCTGGGTGCGTGGGCTCCTGGCCACAAAGGGACTGGATAAGGGGTCTTCATCAGTGTTTGGGGAGGGAGGGACTGGAAAGAAGCCCCTGAAGGCTGCTCACTCCTCGGAGGCGTGACGCACTTGGGGGTGGGACACAGCTTTCAAGGGCCAGACGTGAGAAGGGAGCCTGAGAAGGTTGGAAACCCGGGCCTACAAAACACACGGGGACAGATCACTCTGCGGTGGGTCCCG
>NW_021604656.1:3733892-3745633 GCF_004785775.1 Grammomys surdaster
CGATCTGACGCTCCAAATGCTTCTGGATGGCCATGCCCAGCACCTCCACCTCCATGGAGGCACCGTACACTTCCCACGTCATGCCCTTCTCGTCCCAGCTCACGTCGCGCACCGGCTCGGCCGCCTCCTGGGGCGCCATGGCGGCCGCCAACACCGAGCCTGGCCGCACCCGCACCTCGGGGAAGACCGGCGGCACGGCGGGCGGCGCGGCGGCCTGCGGGGTCATGGGCCCCGTGGCCACCGAGCGCGTCTCGGCGGCTCCCAGTGACACCTGCAGGCCCGCGTCCCGGCGCGACGGCGGCCTGGGCGCGGGGCTGGGCGCACGCGGCGCCGCCTGGAAGCTGAAGGCCGGGCCGCCCGCGCCCTCCTGCGGGGACATGGGGCTCACCGCCACCGAGACGCAGGCCTGCGCGCCAGCCTGCGTGCCCGCGTCCTCGCGCGGCGGTGGCGCTCCGGCGTCCCACGACGGCGCCTTGGTGAAGTTGTCGCGAGTCCGCGGCCCCGGTGGGGGCGCTGCACCCTCCGCGCTGGGGCTCTTCTGAGCCGCTGCTGCCGCTAGGTCTTTCTGGCTGGTGCTGGCAGAGGGCTCCTGCTCTGGCAAGGCCCCGAGGCTCCTGGTATCTCTCCGGGGCTGGGCTGAGCTGCAGGGTGTACCATCTGATTGCCCGAAAGAGGATGTGGCCTTGTCTGGAGCCTGAGGGACAGTCTTTGCCGAAGTCTGAGACTCTGCTTTTCTAGGAGATGGAGACGCAGAGTCAGCCTTCCCCAGGGACACAGTTTCCAAAGACGGGGTGGGGTCGACGTTTCTGGAGGGATCCGTCTTCTCGGACAGTTGTGGCTGCTCTTTTTGTAAAGACGGAGCTTCCACCTTTCCCGGGGGTGTGGCACCTGGAAGCTGGGTTACGACTTTGACCCCAGATTTGGGCTCAGTACTCCCTGAGACTCTGGTGTCCACCTGTGTGGAGTTCCCGGGATTCCCTTTCTCTGGAGCCTTCAGCTCTGGAACGCCTTCTGCTCTTTCTGAAGCCACGAGATCCACCTTCCCTGGGGACACCAAAGCCGTTTTTCCTGAACTCGTTGGGACTGTTTTTCCCAAAGTCATGGAGCCCACTTCTCCAGAGGGAACAGTTTCTGACTTTCCCTGGCTTGCAGAGCCCGCCTTGCTTAAAGCCAGGGGATCAGCTTTCTCTGAGGCTGGGAGACTTGCCTTCTCCAAGGACTGTGGGTCTCCTTTCCCCTCAGTCACCTCAGCTTTTGCAGCAGACAGGGACTCCCAAGTCCCCAGAGACCTGGTATCTCCTGAACTCGAAGACCCAGGGACCGTCTTTCCTGAAGACTCGGGATTCCCCTTTTGAAATGTTTTTATGTTTCCTGTGATAGTCGTGTGATCCACCTTTCTAGAGAACCTTGGGTCTTCTTTTCCTGAGGATAAGGTTTCTGTTTTGACCAAGGACACACGTTCTGCCTGCCCAGAAGACAAGTGTTCTGGTTTCACTGGGGACACAAGTTCCGAATTTCTTAAGGAAACAGGGTCCACTCTGCCTGAAGGTCCTGTACTGCTTGAAGATGTAGGATCTGTCTTTGCTGGAAACATACCTTCTGGCTGTCTGGCAGACACTGTTTCTGTCATTCCCACAGACACAGGCCCAGTCTCTTCTGAGGAGACAGGTTCTTTCTTTCCAAGAAACCGAGGGTCCTCTTTGGCTGAGGACAGAGTTTCTGTAGTCCCCACAGCTGGATCTGCTCTCCCCAAGCATACAGGATTCACATTTTCAGAGGTTACAGGAGCCACAGTTACTGAGGAGTCAAGCTCTGTCTTGCCTGATGATCCTGGAGTTAGCTTTCCAGAGAACCCAGGATCTGTCTTTTTTGTGGATGCAGGATCTGCCTTTTCTGGGGATTTCATATCATTTTTCCTCAATGATACAAGATCTCCCTCTCCTGTGGATGCAGGGTGCTCTTTTCTGGAATTCACGAGGTTTTCCTTTTTTGGATCCATTTTGCCTGAGGATATAGCCTCTACCATTCTTAAAGACCCAGCATTCTCTCCTCCTGGGGACACTATATCCACTTTGCCAGAACATGCTGTGTCTACTCTTCCCAAGGACCCAGAATCCTCTTCCCTTGGAGCTGTGCAGTCCACTCTTCCCACGGTCCCAGGCTCCCCCTTGCCACAGATCGTAGGCTCTGCTTTTCCCTTCAACATGGACTCTTCCTTCCTCAAGGACCCAGCCTCTTCCTTTCGTGCGGAAGTAGAATCTGCTTGCTTCAAGGAGTTGGAATCCATCTTCTCCGAGAACACAGGATTTCTGATCTCTGCGACTGTGGGAGCAGCTTCTGCTGAGGACATGGGCTCTGGTTTCCCAAACAAAGTTTCAGAGGCTTCTGAGGTCAAGGCTCCATGTGCTCTCACTGTCTCTGGGAGAGGGCTGCAGGTAGGAGATGGGCAGGCTAAGCTCCCAGCAGGGTTCTCAGAACAGGAGGCCCCTTCCCCAACCCCACTGGAACTGCTGTGTCTGGAGTCCATGCCTAGGCTTTGGTCAAGGGTGTGCTTTGGGGGTGCAGGGATAGGCTTTGGAGAAGAGCAGCAGTCCCTCATGACCGGGCCTCCAGTGCCCAGGCTCCCATCCTGTGGGGAGCAGAGGGATCTTGGGGAGCTGGAGTCCTTCCGAAGTAGGTGGAGCCAGACTGGGTCTTTAGGACCAACCCTCTACCCTCACTGCCATGTTTGAGCTCAGGACAGTTGTCTAGTTCTGAAACAAAGAGAATAGATTTAGGCTTAGGAGATATTCTGGGGTGGGGTGGGGGACAACTCAGTCTGTTCAGCTTCTCACTGGATTCTTTGTCCCCATCTGGTCCCCTTGTCAAGAAGGTATGAGCTAAAAACATAAACCCAATCCTTACAGTCCCCTGCTTCATCACACCTAATAGCCATCCAAGAAGCCAACACTCCCAGCACTTGGGATACTGAGGTAGGGGATTTTCTAGTTTGAGACCAAGCTGGGCTATTCAGTAAGACCAAACCCTCACAGAGAGACAGACAGACAGATAGACAGACAGACAGACCCTTCACAACATGGTGACAATCTGACTTTTTAACTTTACTGCCATTTCCCTATTCCATCTCACTTCTTGCTTCCAAAAGTGACGTATTTGTCTTCAAGCCTGGTGGCTGCAAACCTGTGATGTCACCAGGCCAGATGGGTCATTTGAGTTGGGGGAACAGAGGGAGTGGTGTAACTATGGCAAGTGGTAGAGGACATGGCTTTTCCAAGAGGGGCTGCGTGCTGCTCTAGAGCAATGAAACCTGGAACTGTGGGAGCTTTTCTAGTGTCTTAGGAAGAGTGAGAAAGCTGGACTTTGGTGTAAAATATGCTAACTAATTCAAGATTTAAATTAAAAACCCCAAACACTATGTGAGCTAAAGAAAACATGTCTGTAGGCCACCGGTTTATGTCTGTGTAGGCCCTGGGGAGCTGTGAATGGTCTGTCAGGGAGAGGACATACTAGTCGTGTACTTTCAAAGACTGCTCTGAGACAGTGTGGTGATGGGGCTGAAAGGAGAGAGAAGCTAGCCGAGACCCAGCAGGAAGACAGCCAGACTCTCACTGAGTGATCCCTCACTCATTCTCTGAGCCCCTTTTATACAATGGGCCCTGGGTAGCTACCCTGAGTGATCTAGGTGGGAGACTACCCTGAAGGCAGAAATAAGAGCTGAAGAACCAGTGGAAGGTAACTGGCTGTGGTGAGTGACAGCAGGGGCGGGGGTGGCATGCAGAATGCTGGGTAAGTGGGGATTGCAGGGCTACAGTGCTGGCCTGGAGATCTGGGGTGAGAGGGGACTCTGTTTAGGATGAGCTGAATTCTTGATGTCTGGAGATCATTAGGGGAGAGGGTCCAGCAGGCTGTTGGACCTAGGAGAAACTGTCATGCATTATTCATGCAGCAGCCCGAATGAGCAGAGCTGGTGATTGCCCCTTGCCTGCATCCAGACCCTCTCACCCATGCTCAGGCCAGAACTCCTAGAACATCGGTGTTCAATCTGTGGGTTGTGACCCCCTTGATGTTACATATCGGGTATCCTGCATATCAGATATTTACACTGTGATTCATAACGGTAGGAAAATTACAGTTATGAGATAGCAATGATGATAATTTCATGGTGGCGGTCATCCCAGCATGAAGAACTGTATTAAAAGGTCAGAGCATTAGGAAGGCTGAGAACCGCTGCTCTTGCGTGTCTCTTGGCTTCACACACTGTGAACCTGCCATCAGCAAAACAGAATCAGTCTGCCTTCAAACCATATCTAGAACCTGGGTATAAGGCCCCTCATTGCTGGCTCTGTTGCCTCCTTTGACCCTTGACCCTTCCTCCTACTATCCTCCCTCCTCTGCATGTTATTTTAGCTCAGTGGGCTATCTCATGGTTCCTTGAGCATTTCCCTGCAGGTGTCTCCATGGCCTACTCTCAGCTCATCCTGTATAAAACAGCCATCTCCTATTCTGGCTGTCCCTCTCCATCCACCTTGTTCAATTTTTGTTTGTTTTGTTTTGAGACAGGGCCTCACTGTATAGACTGTGTGCCTGGCTTGGAACTCGATACATAGACTATGCTGGCCTCAAATTCTCAGAGATCAGCCTGCCTCTCTTTCTTCAGTACTGGGATTAAGGGTACCACACCCAGAATTGTTTTTTTTTTTTTTTGTTTTTGTTTTTTTTTGTTTTTTGGTTTTTCGAGACAGGGTTTCTCTGTGTAGCCCGGGCTGTCCTGGAATTCACTCTGTAGACCAGGCTGGCCTCGAACTCAGAAATCCTCCTGCCTCTGCCTCCCAAGTGCTGGGATTAAAGGCGTGCGCCACCACTGCCCGGCCAGAATTGTTTTACTGAGTTTAAAATCCAGAATGCTTGTCCCTGCCCAATCTGTCATAGGTATGTATTCACTGAACGCTAGCTCCATGGTGGGGCACACCTGTAATCCCAGTGTGCAACAGAAGCAGGAGCTTGAGCTTCAGGCCAGCCTGGGCTTTATAGCAAGACTTGGCCTCAGAACAAATCATAAACCACACACATATGCACACATGTATGCTTGTGCACACACACACACTGACACACACAGGTACACAGAAATACACACACAGAGACACATACAGAGACACACACAAAGACACACAGACACACATGCACTGACACACACAGACACACACACAGATACACACACAGACACACAGATACACACAGATACACACATACTGACACACACAGGTACACAGAGATACACACACAGAGACACATACAAAGACACACACACAGACAGACACACACACTGATACAGACACACAGAAATATACATATACAGACACATACTGAGACACACACACAGACACACAAACACATACAGAGACACATACACAGACACACACAGACACACGCACACTGACACACACAGACACACACAGAGACACACACAGACACACATACACACACTGACACACACAGACACACACAGAGACACACACACAGACACACATACACACACTGACACACACATACATACACAGAGACACACATAGGTACACAGACACACACAGACTGATAGACAGACAGACAGACACACACCCCTAAGCGATGGGGACTTCCTTGCTCTCACCCACATAGCAGAATCAAGAACGACCAGCACACACATGGAAAGTCAAGTCCTGGTCCACACCAGCTCTGTGAAGGACTGAACGACCCTTCTAACACCAGAGATCTCGACCCAGACCCTTCTTACTCTTGTTGGGACATTAAATCAGCTGTGACCTTTTGGGGGGGGGGATTTTGTCCATCTCTACACATATCCACAAGACACACAGTGTTTTAGCCAGCAAGTCCCTCCCCTTCCAGGGATGTTCCTGCAGACACACTGATGGTACATCAGGGTACATGAGAGCACCTGGGGGTGAGGAAATCAGGAAGAGGTGAGGGTGTGTGAGACACTCACATGGACAGCCACAGACACTAGATCATGTAGAGAGATGAGGAGAGATGCCCAAGAGAAAGTGAGCGAGCAAAGACACGTAAGGACCACATAACCCAGGATTCTAAGTGTGTGGCCAAGGAAAATCATGCAGGAGTTCATGGGATTATTTATAGCCAGACGATTCCAAGATAAAGTCTCATGAAACTTTCATTATGATAGCCTCTTAAAAGTGAGAGCAGGGATCTGAGTGTGGAAGAGCCTTTTCTTCGTGTGCCTCTTTGTGGCGTCTGAATCTGGGTTGCAGGTGCTGTGACAGTGGCTGTGTGTCCTGAGAAGCATGTCCCGTTGGCCATCTTGTGGCAGCCTGAATCTCATGAGGTATATCTAGTACGGTCCTAAACAGTATGGGTCAGCAACTTCCCACAGCCTCTTGATGCAATCAGGAGTCTCAGAACACTTGAAATGCTATTGGTAATATAGCGATACTGTCTGTAGTCCATTTTAAAAGTGCTTATTTTAAATTACATGTAGGTGTTTGTCTTCATAAAGGTATGTGCACAGATATACAGAGGAGGCCAGACACCTCCGATCCCCATGAAGCCAGAATTACAGGCATTGTAACAATGGGTGCTGGGAACTGAACAGGGTCAGTAAGTGTTCTTAACTGATAAGTCATCTCTCCAGCACTACATAACCTTTAAAAAAACAAACAGGAGCTCACTCTAAAATAACCGTAACAAAGAACTGTGCTGCTCAGCGGTAGAACAATTGTTAGCGTCTCAGCACTATAAGAAAATAACAACGGCTGGGCGGTGGTGGTGCACGCCTTTAATCCCAGCACTTGGGAGGCAGAGGCAGGCGGATTTCTGAGTTCGAGGCCAGCCTGGTCTACAGAGTGAGTTCTAGGACAGCCCGGGCTATACAGAGAAACCCTGTCTCGAAAAACAAAAAACAAACAAAAAAAAAAAAAAAAAGAAGAAAAGAAAATAACAAAACAGCAGCAGCAGCCCGGGGATCCCTAAACCAGGATCCCCACCATTTTTGATCACAGTCAGGTGACATCCCGGTGTGTCACACACCTTCTGTGTCTATATAGGCCTGGCAACACAGTAGATTTCTTACTATTAACATTACCACAAACAGGAGATGGAGACTTGTACTGAGACTTTAGGAGGTGGTGGTGGTGGGGCTCTCACTCCATTCTGCATGGCTGCATTGTTTTTGAAAAATAGGAAAATAAAATGTTTCTCTGTGAGGGTCAGTCCGTCTCCTTAATGTGCTTCTAAGGCCCATATGCTCATTTCCTTCTTTTGTTGGTATTTATCTTTTATTATCCTTTTCATACCCAAGTGCATATATGCACACACACCCATGCATGTACACACTTGAACACACACAATGTGACTGCTTTGTGCATAACCATGGCTTGGAGTTCTCTCCTGTCTCAGCCCATATACACTCTCTAATGTTGGCATCGTGTCAAAGTTTTAGTTCTCAGCTTACATGTTCCTTCCTCCAGGAAGCCTTCTGTGCCTACCAGCTTCGTGAGGCTCCGTGCCCTCCTCCTACCTCCCTAGCCAGATTTCTGTTACTCTGTGTGTATCCATTTCACCTGGGTTCCTGACAGGACTTCCAATGGAAGTCTCAACTGATACTGTTCATTTCCGGGTCTCCCCCAAATCTCACATCTGCAGCTTGGGAGGATGGCAGTCATCAGAAAGACAGACATACAGAAGGGCGTCTTGCTGAGGACTCTAAGGCCTTAGGTTTTGGAGAGCTGGACTGGATGCCTCTATGTCTGTGGGGGATATGCAAGAGTCAAGTGGGACGCAGGTCTAAAGCATAGGAGAGGTGGCATGGGTGGTTCCTGCCCTCCAGATAGAGAGAGGAATGAGGAGAGGGTAATAAGCTAGCAGTAAAGAAATGATGTCATTCCTGATGTGAGATGATGTGAGGATGAAGGACTGGACAGCTGGTCTGGACACGTGGTCAGGGAAGGCCCCTAACTTCTGAGCCACCCATGCAAAGGCCAGAGAGGCTGGAGTAGAGCTGGAGTCAGACAGGGAGGACGTGGGAGGAAGAGGCAGTAGCAGCCAACCATGTGAGGCCTTGGAGCGGTGGGGACTCATCCCAAGGTACTGAGTAAACACTGCTGTGTTTTAAGCAGGAAGTATGTGAGACTGTTTGGTGGCCAGGCCCCTTAGTTCACTGAGTAAAGTCACAAATATGGATTTTTTAAAAATATATATATATATATATTTTTTTTTTGATACGATGAAGGCCAAACAAGACAATTGTACAGGTCGATTTTGTGACCTATCTTGTCCTTGGGACTGTGGAAGAGGATGTTGCAAACCAGAGTGACCAGGCAGACAGGCAAGAGAAAGTGCCCAGAAACCAATGAAGGCCAAGGTCTGTTTGCCATGTTTTCTTGTTTCCTCCGCTGGAACTTGACTGTCTAGCAATTACTCAGGGAGGGAAGTACAGACAGGGCTGAAGGAGGGGTGCCTTGGGCTTCCACTTCTCCTTTCACACAGGTGACCCAGTCAGCCCCGGGTGTCTCCGCACACCAGCTCCTGCTTCTTGTGTGTAGCCTGGACAGGGAGTGCAAACAGTTCACTGCTCGGCACATCTGAGACTTCAAGCAGGGCCCTTCCCACTGAGCCCCAGCCCCACCCCTACTCAACACCTCCTTCCCCACCAGGGTTGTTGTGAGAATTAGAGACGATGTGGGGTGTGCATGGTTCTGCTCACGTTAGGGCCAGGCTGTGTACATGGAAAGCCTGTTTTTATCTACTCAGCCTGTCAGAGCCCAGCTGTGCTCCCAGGAGGGGGTGGGGGTGGGGGGCTGAGGCTGAAATGGTTGCAGCAGAGACAAAATTCAGCAAAATCTGCCTTTAGGACATGCTTGTTTAGCCTACGATGCTAAGAAATTATTTTTAAAATCAGATGTGTGTGTCTGTGTCCGTGCGTATGTGTGTGTGTATGTGTGTGTGTGTGTGTGTGTGTGTGTCTGCACACAGTAAAGGTCAGCCTTGGGTGTTGTTCCTCAGTAGCTGTTCCCCCCTGTTTTTTGAGACAGGATCTCTCACTGGGACCTAGGACTCACCCATTAGGCTAGACTGGCTGGCCGCTCAGGGAGCTTCCAGTCTCTGGCTCGCCACAGCTTTTTTTTCTCTTTCTCTCTCTCTCTCTCTCTCTCTCTCTCTCTCTCTCTCTCTCTTTCTTTCTTTCTTTCTTTCTTTTTTTCTTTTTTTTGTGGGTGGAGGGCATCAACTCTCTCTAGTCCTTTTAAGTCAATTTTAAATAAGGGAGCAAACTTGTCACCATCTAAACACTGTTAGAATTCATGTGGAAATCCGATGTCCAGGTTATTCTGGCAAACTAAGATTTGGCAAGCTAAGCAAGCTTCCTGCAGAGCGAGGGCCAGCTGGAGATGGATAGGATGCTTCAAGAGGCAAGCAGCCACAGTCCCCACCCTCCCTCTGGTGTCCTGGACACTAAAGCTAACTGCACATTGCCACCCGTCTCAGAGGCTAGAAGCTTTTTCCTTACCACCAGCCTCTCATGAATGCTACCTTCCTGTCCTGTAGCCCCCAAGTTTTGACACTTTTCTCACATGCCAATAAAAGCAGGAAGTGGCTCTGCCCGACACAGACAGCCCATACACCTGTCAGCCAGGTGACCTGCTCCTATTTTCCAAGAAAGAAGCAGAAAGTTTGACAGGCAGCCATGGCCACGTGTTAGCATACCCCTTTTGCAAAACCTCCCCAGAAGAGGTTGGTGTCCCACTTCCCATCCAAGTTTGCAGCTTCTGAGATGCGATTGGGTCTAGTACAGTGGACGGACAGCTTGGTTAGATGTGGGTAAACCCCAATTTGGTCACTAACCTGTTCTGTGACTTTGTGTGGGTTTTCCACTCTGGGAGCCTCTGTTTCCCATTTTAATGGCCCAGAGACAAATTCCAAAGGGTCTACTGCTCACGGATCTGCTGGATCCTTCTGGTTTGGGAGGGACTCTCAGTAGCTTCCGGACACTTGGCAGCCCAGGCCAGGAAACCCACATCCTCTCCCTCCACCTTACCTCTAGAACACAGCTCCCTTAGCCCTGCATGCTTAGCCCGGGATCCAGCATTCTCAGGCTTGCTTTGTCATCTAGACTATCCACAGCAACTTCACAATGGGGCCCCTTGTTGTCATGTACCACAGACGAGGACACAGAAGTCAGGCGGAAAGACCACCAAGGGCATGAAGCTGAAGGGGGGAAGACTGGGGTTCAGAATGAACGGAGTCTGATCTCAAAGCCTGGATCCTTCCCAGTTTGTGAACCAACATCTACACTCTAATGCTAGGCTCTTCTCTATTGTGTGTATGTGTGAGTGTGGACATTCTCATGCCCATGTGGAAGTCAGCAGGAGACCTCAGGTGTCAGCCCTCGACTTCCACGGTTTTCTTGTACACCGGGTAACTGGCCCTTCAGTTCCTAGGGATTCTTCTCTCTTCCTTCTCACTGTTGGAGTGTGTGATCCAGTGCGGGTAGCAGGCTGAAATAACCATGTAGGTGAATGGGTCAGCTCACCTGGTATGCAAATGAGTGAGTGGTCTGTTTGTGGTAGACACCAGCTGAGAGCAGTCTGGGCCCAGGACCTGGCTCCGGTGTCCTAATCAAGAAGACCTTGGTGTGCCTTTTGTATACCCCATGTGCATAGAATGACCTGTGCATCTGTGCCTTGTGGGAGTCACTGGGATCCCGTGTGCCTTACAGTCTCATCTTGGGGGAGCTAGCCTGTGCACATAGGTCCTTGTGTTTGGCTCACATGCAGGGCAGTCCTGTGAATGCAGAGATACAAGACTAGCCTGGCTTTTCCTTTCCCTCTAGGATCTCTTCCCAGCCTGGAGTCATCTGTACACCCCCAGCCAGGGCCAGAGCTGCCAGGCACCTGCAAACATCTCCTGCTATGGTAACAAGACTGACAAAGGCTTGTGTATGCCTGTGAGTGTAACTGAAAATCCCAGTCTCCTGCCACTTGTCCCCTCATCTCCTAGGTGCCCCCCACAGCAACCATCCCCCCCCCCCCCGCAGCTGCCGCAGGTGAAGGAGTCTGTAACAAAAGGCCTTCTTCGAGAGACAGTCCCCAGACCATCTGTCCGTTTGTCCATCCACCAGTCCACAGAAGGGCAAGGATGGATGTTCAAGGGTGTGCGGACTTGTGCTAGTGTGGGTTGAAGAAGAGCAGCAAGCTAAGAAACAAAGCAAGGGTGTGCACAGGGTCACAGCCCGCTCCAGGGTGGAGGGTACAAGAGGGGCAGAAGCATGAGCCGGAGCAGGGGGGCTGGATGTCGGTTAGAGAGAGTATTGCTGACTGGGATCCAGGATTGATGCTATGAGTGCAGAGCCCCATAGGTGCACTAGGTGGGTTGCACAGGTGGCCGGACGTGTGGATCTGATGGAATGACCAAAGCCCACGAGTGCGTGTGTGTGTGTGTGTGTGTGTGTGTGTATACCTGTGGCCTCGTCCAAAAATGAGGTTCCCAGGCATGAACGCGGTGTGTGACCACGTCTAGGACTGGTTGCCACACTGGGTGTGTGACGGGTGGGATGAATCAATGAAAGCGGCCCCTCCCCCCGGTGGCGGGAATCGCCCCCTCCCGCACCGCGGTGCAGAACAAAGCAGCGGGCAGCGGGGCTGGACGTGGGGCGGCCACCCCACGCCACAGGCCGGGCCGGTCACCGGGGCCCCGCCCCACCGCGCCCCGCCCCGCCGCCCCCGCCCCGCCGCCCG
>NW_021604656.1:3746033-3804212 GCF_004785775.1 Grammomys surdaster
GGGCGCACTCGGGAGCCGGGAGGGGGCGCCGCGGGGGCGCGCGAGGGCCGGCAGACGCCGCCCGTCCCCGGGGGCCGCGCGCCCTCCTGGTGCTCAGCTGGGAGCACCGCGGGAGCACGGGCGGCGGCCGCACCGGAACCCGGGTCCTCCCGATCTGCCCGCTGCCTCGGCGAGGAAATTTCCCGCGTCCCTCTCGGCCGCACTTCCGGCCTCTGCCCCCTCCGCCCCGCCCTCGGCCCTTTGTCTCGCTGCTGCCCACGCTTCGGCGAGTGGCGGCCCTGGGCTGGGAGGCGCTCTGCGTGCTCCCTGCAGCAGCCTCCCCGACGGGGAGTCCGCCCACCCTCTCTCTGGTCAGGGTATGCCCGGTCCTCCTCCTCCTGGATACTCTCCAACAAGTCACCTCGCCTCTTTGAGCCTCAGGTTTTAGGTTTGTAACCAGTATTAAATCTCCTCATAGCAGTCTTAAGAAGGTGCTTGAAGCAGATGTCCAGGAAGTCCATTTGAGTGAACTGCTGAGGACTCACTGCCCATTTCTCTTTACATTTGAGCAGAGGAGTGGGAGCCTCCCCTTGGACTTAGATGAGAACTCTGTGATATCTTGGAAGTGATAAAAGATCTTGTGCCTGAACTGTGAAGCCACCTGCTAGATTACTAAGGCAGATGAAAGTCTTAGGCAGGGACACAGAGCTAAAATTTGATTTATAGGTGTCGATGGCTTCCAAGTCCAATCAGACCAAGTGAATATTCTATGCACACTTTTCTTTTTTTTTTAATATTTATTTATTTATTTTATTGACGAGTACACTGTAGCTGTCTTCAGACACACCAGAAGAGGGCATCCAATCTCATTACAGATGGTTGTGAGCCACCATGTGGTTGCTGAGATTTGAACTCAGGACCTCTGGAAGAGCTGTCAGTGCTCTTAACCGCTGAGCCATCTCTCCAGCCCCTATGCACACTTTTCAAATGTGGGTGAGTTCCTTGTTTGTGGCCACACCATTCCTTAGTAGGTCGAATTGGGGTTGCAAATTTATGTGGGCCACTTCCTGCAGCCCCACACTTGGTCTTATGTCTTAGGGACCATTGCTTACCTTATCACCTTACCTTGATAGTAATAAGAAAATCTAGAGGGCAAGTGAACGTTTAAAATCCACAGGAAAAGTAGGGACACTGCCTGTAATCCCAGCATTCAGGGGTCTAGTGCAGGTCCATAATCCTGAGTTCTGAGACAGCTTGAGCTACATAGTGAGTACTGGATCAGTCTGGACAAGACTGATAAAACAAGCAAGACTCTGTTTCCAAAAATCTCAAAACAGTGGAATTTATGGCAGAGATCGCAGACCCATTTTCAGGACCACGGACAGCGCACATCAAGCGTCGCTCTCTTGTGTTCTTGGTGCTGAAAATGGTTCTTCGACTGCCCAAGAGGGCATTTAGTTAGCTTCAGAATTTACAAACCCTGGTCCACATTCATCATTTCCCCGCTTGCCAGCTGCCCCTTCAAGGTGAGTATTATTGGCTCTCTGGTATATAGGAAAGCAACAGAGGCTTAGGATGTCCATGAGACACACGAAAGTGTCAAGAACCAGCTGTGATTTACAATAATCTCCCCAGAGGCAGAATGGCTCTGGAGCAGACCCAAATATATTGTGAAGTCTGTGGCAGTGGTTCAGGTGAGGACTGGTTATAAACGAAGCTGGAAGCCTTTGATAAGATGGAGGGGAGGCTACTCTTACGTATTGGGGGAAAGTCAAGTGGTCGTGGTCTTGGATGTTGAGAGAGGCTCCTGCTGGTCCTCTGAGGTTCCACCTTGTGGATGAAGGACATTTGTTGGGGAAACGAGTTGCCTGTGGAATGATTACCCTGCTGTATGAGTTCATGGTTGAGCTCTATGCTTGGCAGCTGGAGGCACACCATGAAACCCATCGACTGAGAGCCGATGGTGGAGGTCACAGGTGGGAGGGAGGGAGTCAGCACATGGAGGAGAGGTATTAAACCAACAGGCAAGCATGGGGGTCCTAGCACTACCCAAGGACCATGAGGCTGCTGTGAAAACCAGAAGAAGAAAGGACTCTGATAAAGAAGACATCTTTCCCAAGAAGTCTGGACCCTGAGAGAGAAAAGAGGTGTGGTGGTATGCATCTGTAATTCCATCACTCAGGAGAGATTATGGTCAGCCTGGGCTACATAAGACCTTGTTGTAAAAAGGAAAATAAAGAGAGAACGGAAGAACAGAAATTAATGTGACAGCTTCCACGGAGGCAGAGGAGGCTGAGATGGGAGAGGAGAGAGCAGAAGGGAGCGACAGAATGCCAGCAAGGGAGAGCAGGCGTCTGGAGGGAAGAGTGAGCCGCAGACCCTTGGGATGCCTCTGAGAGCCTGAGATGAATGTGAAGGGCACACAGCCCATTTGTGAAGTGCTAGGACACCAACTGGGGAGCTAGAGGGTCACCCGAGAAGGGGGTGCCACCAATGCGAGGTTACTAAGCCAGCTGCCACAGTGGCTGAGTGGAACTTGGCTCTGCAGGGAAGAACCAAGAAAATGGAGTAAATGTGGTACTCCAGAATGCTTCTGCTTGGAGGCGCTTCTGGGGCTGTGGGTTCTTCCCAGACATCCCAGGCAAAATGGTTCCAGCAGAACGAGTACTTCTCTTTGGTAAAGACTTAGGTGGTGGATGGTTGAGAGCCCTCTTGGTGGCTATGTCTGAATAGGGTCTGCTGTGAGGTCAAGGTCAAGGTCTTTCTATCTGTGTCCTCGACTGCGTCCTCTGACTGCTTCTGTTCCAAAAAGACTTGTTAATAAGAATATATTTTGGAATTTCTGGACAACCAGCACTTGCTGGAGCAGGTGAGGAGCTGGAAATAGGCAAGACAGTAACAGAAGTGCCCCACCCCGACTCCCGCGTTCTGTGCTGGCATTGCCAATAACTGCAAGGTCTCTGACCTTCAGGCCAGATATATAACATCTAACATATAACACTAAGCTTCCAGAGGTCTGCAAATGCCCAGCATAGCGTAGCTCTGTTGGAGAACACCTCTGTCAATAGCAGGCCTGATGCAGATGTCCTTTTTCATGTGACACCCCCATTTTCCTTCGGGGGCTACTCTTCCCCCCCAATGGAGTGGGGAGTGACCCGGATTTGGCCAACAACTACCCAATAATTCATTCTTGGAATGGGGTAGAGCAGGGGACCAAACCCAGTACAAGAGACTCTCATAGTTTTCTGCCTACCTGGAGCTTCCTAAAAAGTTATTTGTGCCCCTTTATGGAGATTCAACCGAGGCCTGGGACTTGGGCTCCTTGTATTAAACCGACATGGTCTCCCACACCCATGTGGTGTGTATATGCACTCTCAAATGTGCTTATGCCTCAGACTGGGCTGCCGCTGGGGAGCCATACACACTCCACATTCGTATGCACCAGAAGATAAACAAGTGCCTGCAGCTCCTTGGCGGGTGCCCAGGCTGGGGGCGGAATAAACAATCCCAGCGACTTTCTGAGAAGAGAGCGTGTGTGGCAACCGGCACCATGGAGACAAGCAGACTGTATCAGAGCAGAGGCAGCAGCCGGCCCCCAGTGTCACTCTGAGTGCCTGTATGCACATGCTTACAAGCGATGCAATGTGTGTCTCATGTTCTCCCTTCCTCTCTGTCATGTCCATATCATGTTCATGTCAATTTCAAACATAGTCACGTTTCACACCTGAGGCCACCCACTCCTGGACTCTAGCTAGATAACCCCATTCCAGTTTTGTTTGACGTTAAAGGCTTTGGAAAAGCTTTGGGGTGGGCAATTAATAACACCTGCAGTTCCTGTCCCCTTTGCTTGTGCACTGGCTGTCACCTAGACTGAAGTCCAGTTTTTAGCAAATCAAAACCTTGAGGGATGGTGTGTGTGTGTGTTTGTATCCATGTATGTGTGTGTGCATGTGTATTCATGTATGTTTGTGTGCATGTGTGGTGAGTGTGCATTTCTGTGGTATGTGTGTGGTGTATGTGTGTTACATGTGCATGTGTGCATATATGCACATGTGTGTGTGCATGTGTGTTATGTGTTGGAGTTAGAATTATGGTGTGTAGTAGCTCGCAGGCCTATCTTTGGGCACCGTTCTTGCATGTAGTTCAGTGCTTCAGGGAGACACATGCAGCTCACGTCCACGAGCTCATCAGGAGTCGCCCAGACTACAGATTCCTTCAGGCTCCATGCCTCTCTGTCTGCACACCGTGCTCCCCATCCTCATGACACTGGTGGTGCTCACCACCATACTTGTCACCTCATCTTACTCAATTCTCAAGGAAAACCAAAGGGAATGGAGAATTATTAGACCCATTAGACAGATGGGAAAAGTAACTCACCAGGATCACACAGCAGACAGAGCTGGGAGTTACAGTGAGAGTTTACATGTACACATGCAGCACCCCGTGTTTGTGCAGCCCCACAACTCACACCTGATGAGGCCCCTGATTCCCTCACATGTATTTCTCCCAGGTCCTCACTGTGCTGCCTCAGAGTCATGAGAAAACTAACTGGGCATGGTGGTCCAGGCACGCAGTTCCAGCACACAATCAGGAGGCAGGGGGATTGAGGGCTCCTGGACTATGGGATTGAGGAGGATTGAGGCAAGCCTGGACTAGGATATTGGCAATTGACCAAGGTCCTGATTGTTAAAGTAAACATAAAAACGAGCCGAGGTTGAAATGCAGCTAGCATTTCATGTTGGCTAGCACATGCAAGGTCCTGGGTTTGATGTCCAGTACTGAGAAAGAGAGAGATCACAATCTGATGCCCACACAGACCCCTTCCCTACCTTTCTGCAACTCTCCACCCCCAGCAGCTGAAGGCTGGGGTGGCCCAGGATTTGGACTGGTGACTCAGGCTGAATCATGGCCCAGCTGCTCCTTCATAACCCCTCCCACTTCTGCCCAGAGAGTCGATTTGGGAGGCAGGGGTGGGCCTTGGTGTTGTGAGGAACAGGGAGCAGGTTGGGGGATGGTAGGGGACAGAATCCTTAAGAAGTAGTGTAAAAGGGAAGCCATCCTCCTTATCCAGGAGCGTGGCTCCCTTTGTTTGGAAGTGGGCCAGGAGCTCACTGGCTAATCCCGAGCTCATTTTGACTCCCCTCCCCGATCCCATAGCCCTAATAAAATAACACAGACATTAACTATTCTAATTGATCACTCACAGTTAACCGTTCTCGCTCTGCAGTTTATAAAGCACCTTTTAATCTGGGGGTAGAAATGAACACCCTCACACTGAAGCAGAGGAAACCAAAGTTCCGAGAGCTTGTATGAGCTGGCCAACATCACGCTGTTGGTGATAGGACTGACACAGGGCAAAAGCCACAGGGCAAAAGCCCAGGCCTGTGGAAGGTAAGCACTGAGTAGCTGATGAGCAAAGGGCCTGGTGGAAATTCGATGGGTGGGGTGTGTGGGGTGATGTGTAGCAGCGGGAAAGGCCTGGGGTGTGGCCCTGGAGGGTACGATGAGGTATTAAAGGCAAACCGTGGTGTGGCATAGTTGGGCTAGGGCCAGGGTACTACTGAGAGGTGAGGCTTGTAGAGAATGCAAGATTGTTAAATTTTAATTTCCTTGTAATTAATGAATTATGGAATTATCTGTGCCTTCAAATCTTTCATTGTCAAAGACCAATACTCTAAGATCCAGAGCATGGAATTTCCCTGGAAAATGGTTGGTCTTGGAGACTTTGCTTCAGGCAATAAATAACCCCAGGCCTCTGTTAAAGCTACTGGAAAGCTTGGGTGAAATCCCCACCCTGCCCTTTCCAAGCCGCGAGGGACTCCACAAAGGCCTGCTGCTGCTTTCCACACTTTGCCATTTAACAGACATCTATGGGTGCTGGGCAGAGGGCAGAGGGTAGAGTGGGCTTCTGGAAACCTGGGGGCGGCGCTGAACAGGGAGTGGGTAACATCTCTTCCTTTCCCCCTGCCTGGGCTGTGTCTGGCCTTCCCCCACCCTCAGCCCAGGAGCCCGTTTCTAGGCAACGGGATGGATGCAGAGATGGTTCGGAGGGGAGAGAGCTAAAAATAGGGAAAGGGAGAAAACAAAAATAAAGTTCCAGAGAAATCCCTGAAGCCACATCACTGGGGCTGGGGGTGGGGAGACAGACAAATGGCATGATAAGGACAAGGGGACAGCCCCCAGCCCTTCACTAGGAATGAGGCGGTTTTCCAGCTAGCTGCTCAGCGGGAGAGCTGGTGTGGACACGCATGGTGAAGCAGTGAGAAGAAATGGCTTCAGAGGGATGGGAAATCTCGGAGGGTGGGGGAGAGAATGGAAGCAAACGGAGAGAAAGCCAGGGGGAGGCTGGGTACTTCGAGGGAGCTTGGGAGGCCTGGCAGGTCTCAGCCCCCTGACTGCACACTCTACCCGGAACATCCACTCTCTCCAGATAGCCTCCCCGTGTACCCCTTCATTTGGGTTTCACCTCAGACACTTGACCTGGCCAACTTATTTTTTTTTTAATTTTATGACTTTTTTTTTACATTTATTAATTTGTAAGTAAGGAGGCACGTTCATGGAGGCCAGGAAAGAGTTTTCTGAAGTTGGTTTCCTCCTACCTTATGAGTTCCAGGGATCAAACTCAGGTCACCAGGCTTGGCAGTAAGCATCTTTCCTGGCGATACTCTCACTGCTCAGTGATTTCCTTTTAATGTTGCCCGTCACCTGCAGACTTCTACCATATCCTTTTGTGTTTCTCCAAAACCTTGGGTTTATCTTTATCCTCTTTCTGTTTCTTTTCTTTTTGAGACAGTCAGGATCTTGCTATGTAGTACAGGCTGGCCTCAAACTCATGATCCCCCTGGCTCATCCCCACACCTGATGTTACTGACCACTCTGTGATCCTTGGGATTTGAGCTGTCACAGTTCCAGGATATCCTGAAAGCCCTCAATTGTAAGACCAGAGCCACGGTGCACATAGCACATCTGGACAACACCATGAGCACACATGTGAGTATAGCGTACATGTACATCCATCCCACTGGGGTAGTCATTATATACAGCTCAACAGACACAGTGTCACTACAGTCTCCGTGACACTGAACAAGTCTGCCATTCTACATTCCTGTTTCCACCTTTTCCTGTTATCCATATTTTTCTATTTGTCTCTTTTCAAAGCCAGAGAAAACAGGTTTTGGAAATTCCAAACGTCTTGGCCTTTGGAGTCAGGCATAGGGCTCAGTGTGGCTTTTGACATTTCTCAGCAATCACGCTTGGCTAGGTAGCTTGCCTCTCTAATTCCTCTTCTTCCAATGGAGTCGAGGTTGTAGCAATGAAGTATAGGGAGTTGGTTTTAAGTGAAATTAGTGAAAATAAGTACCACATGCTTGGGAGCTTGGGAAATGGCTCAGATCCCATGAGCTGGAGGCACACACATACACATACACACAGAGTCACTGGACATCGGCTGGCATCTTCTGCTGACACTTCTGGACCTATGCCTGGAGTGCATTTCATTTAAAGGGACTCTGGCAGGTGAGAATGTTGATCTCTAAGCAGAATCATTCTCAGTGGGGCCAGGTGTAGGATTTGGCGCGTAGGAAGAAGGAAATAAATCTTTTCACAGGCCAGATGGTAAACCTAGTTTTGACATCTAAAAACAGGGATCAGGGGCTGGATATAGTGGTAGAGCCAATAAATAAGGGGTTCAAGTGCTGGTTTACAGATAACAGCGTTCTCTCTGTCTCTCTCTTTCTTTCTCTCTCTCTCTCTCTCTCTCTCTCTCTCTCTCTCTCACACACACACACACACACAGTGTGCACGCTGGATGTAATAAAATCAGGACAGACAGGGCTGGTGACCAAATGGAAAGGTGTGCACAAACCAAGGGTATTCAAACTTAGAAAATTATATCGTGCTGTAAATTAATCGTATCTAAGCCAAAATTCAGCCGGAAGCTCATGCACTTGTAGTCTCTCCAGAATACAGCAGGTTGTAGGTAGTGTGGTAATTGAGCCAAAAGGGGCTTCTAGCTCCTATTACTCATCCAAGCCCACCAGTTTGTTTCACAAGGTCATCTGTTAGCTGCTTTCTCCTTCCAGACATGAAGGCCCAGGTGACCAAAACACAGTGGTCTCCCGTAGGGTTATTGGCTTTCCCAGACTCGCCATTGTCCCTCCAAGGACTCTCGGGAAAGAAGTTGACTGAATAGAGTAAGCTGATTCAAGATGATGTTGAGGGGACTTCTTTGCAGGAAACCAGACTATGGCTCTTGCGCAGGGAACGCAGACCTGACCGGGATTCTACTGCAATTGGAAACGCCGCACTGACTGGGGCGGAGCCTGTGCCAATAAAGGCGTTTTCCTACTTGCAGAGGCGGAGCCTCCACGCATTGCGGATCTTATCGAGGTTCCCAGTTTACTCTGAGTCGGCGGGGGCCCCCTAGTGCTGATCGTGGTGTGCTCCCGGTGTCTGGCGGGCTTCCCAGTATTCTGCAGACCCTCTCCTACTCCATCTGAAATCTCAAACTTTCAGTGAGAGGAGAGTACCGCCTGCAGGGAGCTCTGCCCTCTCTGGGCCGATGCTTCCAACGGTTTTGTTTGCGTTGGGCGGGTGTGCGTAAATGTGTGTGGACAGGACTGGAGTGGGAGGGGTCTGCCAACGGTTAACGACGTCTTTCTGCGGCGCGTCTGCAACCAGGCCAGAGAGCTCAGGTCTGCATGTGCGATCTGGCCTTGGTGCTGACACTCGAGCTCGCGCGTAGAGACTGGCGCGCGTTCACGCGCGTGCATGCGTATTCATGCCGGTGCGGTCCTTGCTTCTTTTGGTCCTGCACTCCCTTTCCCGCCAGGAGGTGGCGCCTGATGCTAACTTCCCACCACCCAGTCAACTTCAATCTCAGTGTGCGTGGCGGTGGGGGCAATCACCCTCTGGGTCGTGGGCCAGCGTGGAGATGGATAAGCTGAGATCCCAGGTAGTCAGCGATGTACCTGGGTGGCTACCTGGGTTTAGTGTGTCAGAGTTCAAGGAGCGAAGGGGTAGTCTGCGGCCCAGAAGCCCAATGCTGCCTAGGCGGCGCCAGCTACAGACAGATTGGCTTTATTCATGGACACACTGGGGAGCGGCTTGGCCGCCCACCCGGGACACGCTCACACGGTGGGTGGGGGACTCTCCATGCCACAATCACAACATACGACGCCCGCGCTCGGACCGAGCGGGCTGAGGGAGGGGGCATGGCACGACCTGGCTCCTGATTTGGGTTAAAAAGAAAACATTTTAGGGGTCGAAGTGGGGCTGCCCGGGGGCCCCTTGGAGAACCTCTGTTAGGATGGGGAAGGAGCCATAGTTTTCCCATCTTGGTTTAAAAATACATAGAACATGCTACATCCGAGCAGACACTGGACCAGATGGAGGGTGAGGGGTAACACTGGTAGGGCGGGGCTCCCAGCCGGACCTCTCTGCCCGACTCCAGTCCACGCCTCAGGGATGAACGCGGGCAGGTAGGACAGACAGAAGGGCAGGGCAGACACTAACACAGGCCCTGAGGAAGTGCCTCGGAGCCGAAGGAAGATCTTGTGTTTGCAAGAAAAGGTAGAAGGACAGCCCTGGCTCTGGGGGGGTGAGGAATGGGGCGGGGACAGGGAAGGAATTGTGCTGCTGGTGCGGGCCCTCCTGGACCCTTACGCCTCTGGCTCGTATTCTTGATATTCCTCCTGCATCAGAGGGAGGGGTGGAACAGAGAAGAGCACAAAGGAAGGGTTGGAGACGGAGTGGTCAAGTGCAGTCTGCCCACATCCCTTCTCATCAAGGAGGAACAATGTTTGTCCCACCCTCTGGGCAGGGAGAAACATGGAGTTGGGGCCAGCTGAGATATTCCAAGGCAGTTGTGCCTGGGGGCCTGGCGTTAGGTGCCATCTGCCATCTGCCATCTGCCCTCTTCTTCTGCCTCCTGGACCCTGAGTTATTGAAGCCTCCCCTGCCGCCAGCCTAGCTTTATTATGCTAGGGACCACCCACCTAGCTAGAGGTGGCTTCAGTCTTCAGGGGTGCCCGCCCCCAGCCCTGCTGCCCCTCACCTGGGGTGAGTCCTCATAACTTTCCCCTTCCGGCTCCATCAGAGGCTCAATCAGGGGCTCCTCAGCGGCTTCTTGGGCCACCTCCTCTGGCTGTGAACAGAGAGAGGCAGGGTTGTGTGGGCAGCTGGACAGCCCTTAAAAATCCCATGAAGGTGTGCTACTGGTTGCTTGGAAGTGCTAGGGTGGCTTGGCAATGCCAGGAATGTCAGGTGATTAGTTTATTTGGAGGTCTTAGAAGAGAGAGGTGAGATGGACCTGTGGACGGTGAATTCCCAGCCAATCATCAGGGGAAGCTGGAGTGGGGAGAGAGAGAGAGAGAGAGAGAGAGAGAGCGAGCTCTGTGCCCCTCCGCCCACCACCTGACAGTCTCTACCCCTGTCACTGAGACTGGATAGATGGGAAGACAGAACAAGGCTCTCTGTTTAGGCACAAACTGCTAGACTGACTGTAGGACCCAGGAGAGAACTCTGGAAGCTCCCCTCCAGGGCAGAAGGGAACTGGAGGCTCAGGTATGGGGCTGGAAAGGGGCTCTTAGTGGTTCCCTCCACTGCCTCCACCCATCCCTCCCTCCCCCAGGGCCGAGCTTGGCCTGATTTCTTCACTGTAGCTATTTTAAGATAAGCTGGAAGCAACAGCTCATGGTGTTGCTTGGATGTGTGAGCTAAGACTCTCCCCTCCCCCCTGCATCTGCTGCCCAGATGGGCACAGACCAATGAGCATGCATGTAGAGGTCTGCTAGACACATGGTTGGCCGCCTGCAAATCAGCACATATATGCAAACACATGATAACTTGGGGTGTATGCATGGCTGTAGAAGACCACATGTGGGCTGGCACGTGACTAGGAGGACCCTGGAGCTGTGGTACCGAGAAGTTGGCCCTTTCAGTTGCCTTAGCCCCTTGGAGTATTGTCTACTGCTTCTGTGGGTACAGAGTTTTACATCTCCTGTAAATGAGGGTGCTGGTTCATTCCTCTCTTTGTGGAGATGACCAAAGCAATGACAAATGCTACTTTGTCCCAAGTCACTCAGCTGTGTTCAGAACCTAGGAAAGACACAGAGTTTAAAGTCCCAGCTCAAGGCCTTGAAGGTATAGTTTCGGGCTAGAATGTGTGTCTGGAGTGCTAAAACCTTGGGCTCAATCGGCAGCACCCCTGTCCACAAATGAGCTCCAACTCAAGCCCCTTGTCTGGAAATGAACGCAGCAGGATGGTAGAATGCTCTGGGCGTGTGGTCTAACCACAGTGGAGCACGGCCCAGCGGGAATGGAGAGTCACTGCTCTCCATTCTCAAACAGCGGCAGTCTTAGAAGTCACGCTGTAGAGTAGGACAATCAGAATGCAGAGGAGCACGCGCTCCTCGAGATGACATGCACATGGGATAAAAAGCACCCAACCAGTTTGCAGTGATGGAAGTCAGGAAGCAGGTACCCTTAGATGGTGGGTGGGTGGGTGGGGTAGGCAGGGCCTCCACAGAAGGAAGCTAAGTGAGCACACAAGGTGCAGTGTTTGGGAGACACTGCTCCATGAACCAGGCATGATCCACAGCCCCATGTAGGCCTGGCTAGGATAAGGAACTTTAAAGCCAGCATAGTGCAGAAATTCTGGAGGTGTTTTGTGTCTTGAACTGGCTGCTGGCTTCATTGGGACATCTCTTTCTAAAGTGTCTTTCTTTGGGGGGGGGGCGGGGTAGTTGAAGCAGCCTTTAAAAAACAGATGTATTTTGTGCTCTTGATCTCTCGTCTTGCTCCTGCTCCCTCTCCCCTCCATTTCGCTCCCCCTTCTCTCTCCACATGCTCATGGCTGGCCTCTACTCCCCCCCCCACTCTCATCTCTGTCTCTGCCTCTCGACTCCCTTCCCCATGCCCTGAATAAACTCTATTCTATACTATTAAAAGAAAATATGCATTTTTATTTTATGTGTATGAGTGCTTGTCACTCATGGATGTATATGTGTGTCATATGCGTATGTCTGTGTACCCTGTGTATGCCTGGTGTCTAAAGAGGAAAGAAGAGGGCACTGTATTTACTGTATCCCTTGGGACTTGAGTTACAGATGGCTGTGAGCTATGATGTCGACCATGGGAACCTTACTCAGGTGCTCTGCAAGAGCAACACGTGCATTTAACTGCCGGGCCATCTCTCCAGTCGCACGGATGGAGTCTTGTACAGCCCTGGCAGCCCCTGTGTTTGCTGCCAACCTCATCATGGAGCATTCACTGTTTGTGGGCCAGGCTTTCTATCTCTGGAGCTCTCAAGGTGTGGTCTCTGGGACTGCAGCACTAAGGTCCCCTGTGTACTTCATCTTCTCACTTCTGCCCCAGGACCTTTGTGTTTCCTGTTCAAAACGGCTTGGAATACTGTTCTGGGACATCTTAGGGCTGTGTCTCCTCAAATGGCATCTCCCAGGAAACCTCTCCTGGCTCAAGTAGACCTGTCACAGTGTTACCCCCTTTCCCCCATAGTGTTCTCTTCTTCACTGCACACACATGCCCTGTCTGACATCATCATATGCACTGGCTGGCTTTGCACTGTGCTCTTACTGCCTGGGTAGCATGCATGGAGCCCACTGTGGGGCCACTAGGAACAAATCTTCACTGATATAGACATCCAGTGAATGAAAGGAGCAAGCAGCGGCATGTGCAGACGTGGTCAGGAATATCTGGAGTCATGTTGCTAAGTGGGCTATGCACTGACAGTCCCTTCTGGGTCCCTGTGCAGGGAGCATGGCATATATAGACACCGGCCCACAGCTTCATTTTTAGCTGAGTCTATAGACTTATAGGAAGGGAGTCAAGCAAGCTAGTGTTCCAAGCTGGAGGCAGGTGGGTGGAGTGGACAGTGGCAGGTGTGTGTGCCTGGTGTGTGTGACACGTGGTAAGGGGCCACTTGCCTTCAGGTCTGTAGGGAACTCCTCCTTCTTCACCAGACCTGTGGCTGCTGCGATGTTCCCAGCCCCCGAGAATACAGCTCCACCCAGATGCGATGCCTGCTCCTTGGTTTTCTCAGCCACTGGAGCAGGGAGGGGTTTTGGAGAAGGGTTCAGTGCCAGGGGCCCCCACATTGTGTCCCAGAGCCTTCCCTCTCCAGGGGCAACCCCACACAGAAGCCTCAGGAGTCCCCATGCCCCTCACCCCCATAAAGCATTAGGACTGGTCTGATACCTGAGGCCACACCTTGTACCACTCCCTCTTTGGTCTTGCTTCCTATAGGAAGAAAGAGGAGCACAGTTAAGGACTCTGAACACAGGGAACAGAGATTCCAACCTAACACTGGGGCTGTACAGTAAGCAGAGGACCCAGGTAGCAATGAGTCTCTGGAACCCCTCCATGAACCCCTCTATCCACAACTCTCACCCCCATGCTAACTCAGTCCTCTCCCCCCACCCCCGAGACAGGATTTTTCTATGTAGTCCTGGCTGTCCTGGAACTCACTCTGTAGACCAGACTGGCCTCAAACTCAGAAATCCACCTGCCTCTGCCTCCCAAGTGCTGGGATTAAAGGTGTGTGCCACCACTGCCTGGCACACTCAGTCCTTATACATAATTTCTCAGGCCTCTGGTCCGCTGCCCTAGTACCCACACCCTCCCAGTGGAGGCCGGCTGAGTACCAGGGTAAAGCTCTCAGCATCTCCTGGTTTACCATTTGGGCTGTGATGGTTGTGAGGTGTTGTTCTTTCTTCATAGTTGGAGAACAGAAGCATAGTAAGAGCCCTGCAGTTAGCAGCTGGGTGAGCAATCAAGGTCGACTTGAAACTCCTGCTCCCAGCTACTGTGTAGCCCAGGATGGGAGGCAGCAATGCTAGGAGGAACAGCCATGCCCTTGCCCCATGACCTGCACCTCGCTGCATTTGTGCTAGTCTGTCTCCTCCAAACAAGGGGCCAGCTCCTCCTCTGGGTAAGGTGGAGAGTGTTAAGTAGAGGCGAGTCTAAAAGTGATGTTCAGATCGTAGAAGGCACCCATGCCATTGGCTGGTCTTCACCAGGATCATGGGTTAGCATTGGAAGACGCAAGAAGGGTATACATCCTCCAGGGCCTGGGGAATCTGTCTCGTGAAGACTTAGCAACCAAAGGCTGGTGAGCCTGGGCTAAGACCACCACAGAATGGATGAGGCTATGTTAGCTACAGGTAAGGGTGAGACCAGGGTGGGAGAAGTGTGCACAAAGCTAAGGCCAACAAGAATCTGGAGGCATAGGGACGGGAGTCTCCCTGTATGCTGTTCGTTAACTCACCAGCACATTGTCTGCACATTTTATGTGCAAGGCCTGGGCCAATGGCTCATTCTCTGTCCTTGATTAGTAGGAAAAGAATATTTAGACTCCAGGGACTGCAAGAGGTAGGGACAGTGTCGGGGCCTTGAGAAATGGGGGACACGTGAGTGTTCTAAAAGGAGAGTAGAAAGGAGGAACTCAAAAGCAGGCAGGCAAGACTGCACTTGAGGACCAGGGCACCAGGTATGTATGGTAAAAACCATGCTGGGGATGTAGTTGTAGTGGACATGATGGGTACCTCCTGCAAGACTATAGGAGCTGAGGCTACAACACAGAGGTCCCTGGGCAAAGGAAGAAGGTAGGAAGTACCTACCAGGGGGAAAGACAGAAAGATGCCACCACGGCTGGGAGCCTATTAACAGAGAGACAATAATGTTGTCCCAGGGATTTAAGGAAGGATAGGAAGGAGGAAGGGGTAAAGAAGGAAGGCCAAGGCCTTGGCTGGGCTGATGTGTGCCTAAGACACTCTTCTGCTGGGCTTAATTACTACTGCTCTTGTCTCAGGTGGCCTCCCTGCAATTTGCTCGGTCCCCGAAGGTCGGAGGGACTGTTCTGAACTAGTGAGAGCATGTCAACCTTTCACTTGCAGCCTCTAACGGCAATCACAAGGATGCTTCAGCCTGGCCTACAAGGTCTTCTTGTGGATCGGTTCTTGACGGTCCATCTGAGCTCTTCCTCCAGCATGACTCCTGCCCTCTGCTTTTCCGGTCCATTCTATGGTCTTTGCATCCTGCCTCTCTGCCTTTCCAGGCTCCTTAGTGTTCAGGGCTGGTCCTGCGCACTACCTGCCAGTAGCTCCCCTTTTTGCTCTCTTCCCCCAAATGATCCCCACACTTGCTGCTTGATGGCAGACCCTACCCCTGAAATGCTGTGCCTTGCCATGTGTCCTCTCAGCATCCACACAACGCTCGACACACAGTATGCTTTTAATGGTCACAATCCAAGCCTGCAAATGACCTTGGACAAAACGTCCAGTTCTCTTATGCTTTTTCCACAAGAGCAAGCCCAGACCTATGATCTGAGCTCTGAAACAAGTCAGTAAGCTTCCATTTCCAGCCGTTTTCTCTCTCGTTATGGGAATAACCCTACAAACTCCCCTTTCACACTTTGGGTGAGAGATATTAACCTCCTGACCTTTGTCCTGATACCAGCTGCTAGCTGCCAGGAGGATGAACTGGAGAGACTGCCAAGGTAAAACCACAGGCTGTGTGTGTGTGTGTGTGTGTGTGTGTGTGCATGGGGTGACGATGATAGCTGGAGAGAGCCCGCCAATAACCAGGGAAGGTGGGGCTTTCCAGATGGATTCCTACTCGGGCTTTGGGCTTTAGCAGCTGTGTGACCTTGGGCAGAGTGGTTAACAGAGGGCCCCAGAGTCGCTGATCTGTAGACTAGCCCAGGAATGTCAGATGCTGTGGCATTTCATTGCACTTGGCCTCAAGTAAAGGTTCCCCATCAGGTCACTATTAATAGGCATGTCGGGGGTAAGAAAAAGGAAACTCTGACAAGCTCACTACCGTGGTCCCTGGTCTTTCATTTGAGCATCATCTCCACCAGCCCGTCCCCACCTCCCGGTTCCATGGACTGGCTGTGTCCCCAGTGACCCCTATTGACCTCGCCCATCTGCTGACTCATATTCTCATGCCCAGACCCCTCAATCACTCTGACAACCCTTCCTGGTACCCTCAGAAGACACCCAGCCCTGCAGCCCCTTGCCCACCAACGTAGAGGACGCCTTCTTTGGTCTTCTCTGCCGCCTCGGTGACCCCCTGCTTGGTTTTCTCAGCTGCAGCCACAACGCCCTCCTTGGCCATGGACAGGCCCTTCATGAACACGTCCATCCTGGCGGCCTGGGGAAGGCGAACACACAAGTGCCAGGGCGCTGGCTCTGCACCCTTTCTCGGGTCCTCCCTAGGGACCTGGTGCCCCCTCCCTCCCTTGCTCAGACTTGGCGCGCTTCTGGGCCAGGAGCCCCCTCCTACCCTCTCCACTCCCTAGCTCTAGGCCTCAGAGCTATGCTGCGGTGAGTCCTAGCGTCCTTGAAACCCCGGGACGCGGGAGGGGCCAGCACCTCAGTTATCCGGAGATCTGCAACCTGCAGGCCCGCAGAACCGGAAGCTAGGCACGGGCGCGAACACCAGGGCCTGTCTGTACACACAACAGTCACACGGTCTGCATACAAACACACATCATGGACATGCTCACGTGCACACAGAGAACACGGGGCGTTCAGAAGCGCATGGACAGTCCGACACTTGGGCACGGACGCACGTCCGCACGTCCACCCAGACTAGCAATCAGAGGGGACAGACACGCATCCTGCAGTGCACCTGCCTGCGCCCGCTCAGCGCTTTCCATCTCTGTGCCCACGTTTCTCCCCAGGGCAATCTCCATCCTGCTCCTCCTTACCCCACATCCCTCTAGATCCCCAGTTCCATCCACTTTCCGGAGCCTCACCTGGGTTTCGGGGCCGGGCTGGGGGATGGAGCTGTGGTGGCGACAGCGGCGGCTACTGCAGGCAGACGCGCGGGGCTGGGCTACACTGGGTAGGGGTGGGCTCGGGGCCAATGGGGTCTTGCCGTGGTCAGGCTCTTGAGTCACCCTCCCTGAGCTGGAGCGCAGTAGTGCTCCGGCCTCGGGTGTTCTGCCACCAAGGATGCTACTCGCGCGCTCCGGCTCCACTCCGGCTCCTGCTCCAGCGCTGCGGCAGCTCTGAGCTCAGCACTCCCCCCTGGTGGCCGCGCCGCCCCCTCCGCCTGACTGACAGGGGGCGGGGAGCGTGACATCTCCCCAGAGCAGGCGAGCCTCCAGGGGAGGGCCTCTGACGTGCAGCCGGGGACCCTAGTGCTGGAGACGTGTAGTCTTTGAGGAGGGTGGGAGGGGGCAATGCGGCGAGCAAGGACTGGGAAAGAAAAGATGCGGTTGGCCTGGGAGTTCAGATAGATTCGAATCCTAGCTGCGTCTGTTAGTAACTGTGGGATCTTGAACTGCCTACCTCACCTTTTGAAACGCCAGATTCCTCTTCTGTAGAACCAAGGAGAGAGTCAACACCTGTCTAGGCAGCGCTTGGATGGATGGCGAAGGTTCGAGGGTGGAAAGAGTGCTAAAGAAAAGCAGGGTTCGCATCTCAGGGAGATGCCGCGGGTATGCGCTCATGGCCACGCAGAGATAAGAGGCAGGAAACAAAATAAATGTATCCACACTTGAACCAGGCAGGGTTACTTCAGCCTGTGAGAGGAGTTAGGAAGACAGAGAAATGCTGATGTAAGAAACGGACTTGAGATAGGGTAGGTAGACAGCGAAGGCCTCTCCCGAGAAACTGAATAGAAAGATCCGGGAGACGCAACAAGGTAGGCCTAGACAGGCGTGGGTGAGATCCACAGAACCTCAAAGGCAAAGGCCCGGAGGCATCACCAAGCCGAGGGGCAGTCGGGATGCAGTGCAACCTAGAACGGGTGCTGAAGAGGACCCAGACAAGAACACTGTGGCTTATGGGAGTGGGAGGGGATTCCAGACGCACAGCAGGACCTCAGTCAGTTCTATGAAGGAATTATGCCCACGCAGATGTGGAATCCCAGATGAAAGGAACCCTGCCGAGCTCAGGGAGTCCGGTAAAGAAGTAAAAAGGAGGTGGCACATAGTTTGGGGCTTGGGGGCTGGGTGAGGTTTTCCCTCAGGAACAAGATCAGAAGAGCCTTTTTTTTTTTTTTAAGCTAAGGATATAACACAGGCGAAGGCAGTGGCAACGGAAGCGCTGGGCGTTTGAGCGATGAGGTGTGCCAGCGGCAGACAGTAGGGCATGGGCGAGAAAATGCTCGTGGCTGTGGTAGGGCTGTAAGCTGGCAGAGGCTTTTAGAAGGCCAGTTTGGCAGTGTTTCCTAGGACTGTAAATGCGCGCTCCTTTTGGATCAGCAGCGCCCCTTCCAGGAACGCGCCCTGTGGACCTCTATTCTCGTGTGTGCACACTGACACGTGTACAGGCACGGTCATCGTAGAAAACACTGACAATGTTCTAAACGTCCTCTTAGAGGTCTGATTACTTCGTTTATAGCACATCCACCCAGTGGCACAGCGTGATGATGTGGTCAGGAGCCATGAGCTGGCACCCCCATGTACCAACACACTAATGAATCAAGATGGCGTCAGTGAGAAGCGGTGCAAAGATTGTAGGTGTTGAACAAGCTACTTTCGATACATAGAAAATTATATTACATACTTAGATGTTTAACAACTTATATGTAAGAATATAGTTTTATGCATATCAATACATATTATAAGAATTAGTATATATTAAATATATGTGCTTATGTGCACACTATGTATTTATCACAGACTATATGTATTATATACAGGCATGTTCCATACAAATATACACATATAGTTCACCTTCCCTATCAAAGGGTTCTATAACCTTAGATTCAACCAACAACTAATCAAGAAGACCAGCTGGAGAGATGGCCCAGTGACTGTTCTTTCAGAGGATCAGAGTTCAATTCCCAGCACCCTCATGAGGCTGCTCACCACCAGTTGTAATTCCAGCTGCAGGGAATCTTCTGGTCTCCACATGCCTGTGGAGTGTGCTCATGTGTGCAGACTCACATGTATATGTATATATACACACATACATATATAATTTTAAAAAATTAAAGCAAATTTTAAATAAGTAAAAAAATTGTGTAAACAAACACTATCTATGCTGAACATACATACTCCCCAAATCATCCTATGTCTTGCTGTTTCCTGCTCTGAGGCACAAATAACTCTCATACTTCCTGGGGTGTCCAGCACCAATAGAGCAAGCACCTGACCACAGCCCTGGTGTCCGGGAAGCCCTCGTGGCCTGCTACACAGTGGGCTCAGCATCACTTCAGGCTGTATGGTGTCTGTGCTGCTTTCTATCTTCCCAGAGATGGAGCCACTTGGTGATTGCTCGTAGATGCCTCAGATGTTAGATGAGCTGGTTAGAGATTCTGCAGCCTGCATGTAGAATTCTGAATGCTGGTAAGATGAAGAGCACAGGAAATCAGGTCAAGGCGGGGGGTGGGGGGGGGACAGAGATGGAAAGTTATTTGTGCCTCAGAGTAGGAAAAAGCAAGACAGAGGATGATTTGGGGAGTTTGTGATTTTGTTTTTTCTTTGAGATAAGGTCTCACTATAAAGCCCAGGCTGGATCAAACTTTCAGAGATTCGCCTGCCTCTGCCTCCTGAGTGCTGGGATTAAAGGGATGCCTGACTAAATTTCTACTGTTTAAGTTAGTTTAAGGGTACAGTCCCTCGTGGTGTGGAGGCAGGCACGGCAATGAGAGCTGGAGGCCCCTGGTCACATAGCCTCCACAGCAAAGAGCATGTAGCCAGAGAAGATGTGATAGAAGATGGGGACCAGAAACATGTGGGAGCAGTGTGTGGCCACAGAGATGGGGCTCACCCTCTCCAGAGAGCCAACACAGCAGAGCTGGTAGGTTGTGGTGTGGGGCAAAGCTTTCTCAGCAAGACCTGGCCATTGCCATCTCAAAATCAGAGCAGTACTCACAAGACCCTCCTAAGCCTGGGCCTACTAACATTTTCTTGTCTAAGGGCAGATGAGGAGGTCACCAGACAGTGACTCTCTCCCTGTCATGTCCCCAGCTGCACATGGTCTTCCTGTAGTCTCTGAAGCCCTAAAGTAATAGTAGGTGGAAGGTTGGTTGGTGGGTTTGGTGTGCTCTTCTATATCGTGGCTGTTTGGGGGCTACCCACCCTCCTGTAGATAAGTCCAATAAACCCATTAGTTCATGAGCTGGACACAGTGGACTTGTCTTTAGTCTGTCATTGGTGTTCTATCTGTCAGATAAGTGTGTTTTTTTTTAAAAAAAGATTTTATTTATTTAATGTATTTGAATACACTGTAGCTCTCTTCAGATACACCAGAATCTGTTACAAATGGTTGCTAGCCACCACATGGTTGCTAGGAATTGAACTCAGGACCTCTGGAAGAGCAGTCCATGCTCCTAACCACTGAGCCATCTCACCAGCCCCCTCAAGTATGTATTCTATTTGCTGATGAATAGTTCAATGAGGGGTTCTCAGTGCTAAGAAGGATATAAAAGGAGGGGTGGGCTGGAGAGTGCCTGGGGACAGCAAGCCTCTTTAGAGAGGGTGGGCAGGAGCTGACATTTGAGCCAAGCTCTGAAGGATACAGAGGGAAAATCAATTGTCTAAAGAGATTTGAGGTTGTAGGTGTAGCTCTGTGGATAGAGAGGGCTGGCTTAGCATACATGGGATGCTGGGGTTCATCTCCAGCACCCTATAAATAAGGGGTGGTGGCAAACACCTGCAATCCCAGTGCACATGTGGAAGCAGTGAGATCAGAATGTGGGATTGTCTCCTGCTACATAGCAATTTTGAATCCGTGGCCAGCATTGACTATGAGACAGGGAGGGAGGAAAGGATAGGGGAGGGAAGGAGGGAAGGGGAGAGAAGTGACTTCAAAAGCAAAGGCTGAGGCAGGAATGACCTTGGCCTGTTGGAGGAGCGTGCTCATGGACCTATGAGGTGGGATCATGGGGCCTCAAGCCTGAACTTTGGCTTGCATCCTGGTTTTCCAAAAGGCCTTAAACAAAAAGCTAAACTTTCAGATCAATAGCAGATGACCTCTCTGAGACACACAAAGAATAAGGAGGCAAGATGGAAAGCAAGGAGTGTGTTCGGAAAGACTCACACCATGGTCAGAGCTGGTGGGGCTTCTCTGGGGTAGCAGACAGGAAAGTTTCAGAATGGAATGTGGGGTTCACAGAAGACCTCTCTATGTGAGATCTGAATGGGTAAAATAACATAGACATCCCATCTCCAGAAAGATGATTCCGTAGAACTAGGGTGCTTTGGTTTAGAAAAGTAGTAAAAACAGAAAAAAAAAAACCAAAAAGCAAAAGAGTGGATGATGGAAATCCAGGTGCAGAGACTTCATTGGCCTTTTCTGATCAGGATGAGGCATGAGATAAAGAAAATGGAGTGGCTTCAGTGTCAAGGAAAGAAACAGAGAAAGATCCAAACAGGTTGCTTCCTTGGTCCACTGGGAAGAATTATCTGGTTTCAGGACAGGAGGCTACGTCTGAGAGGACCACTCACAGCAACACTGAGGGTGAAGATGATGTGATCCTCTTCATGGGGCTTACCCACTGCCGGTGTGCGGGATGTGCAGTGGGGAGTAGGGGTCTTGCAGTAACACTCCTGCACAGCCTGTGTGGAAGAAAACAGAGAACTCTGTTACTTCAGCATGGTGGAGACATTAACACCCAAACAGAAGGCTTCTGGACCTCCTTGTATCCTGGTTCAGGGAAAAAGATACCTTGTAACCTTCCTGATGAGCTATCTGGAAGAAACTGCATCTGATACTTCCAGGAGCACAGACGTCTACCACTCCCTCTTTGGAACTGTGAAAGGCTTGCAAGCTCTTCCCCTCTGTCTTAGCCATTCTAGTGATTTTCTTAAAGTTTCTAAGCATCAGGTCCTCCTCTAAGTGAGAGGTAAAATAGTCTCACACACAATGCAGCGTCCGTTCCAGGCACCACTACGGAAATTCCGTTGGTGCTCATCACAAAACTCTTCTGACCTTGATGTCAAAATGTAGTTGAGAATTGTTCAGAATGACTTTTTTAAAATCAATTTTTGTGGAGTTTGTGAATTTTACCAGATATTCTTCACTTACTTAACACTTCAAAACTTGACAGAGGGACCATCAATGGTTCAGCAGGTAAAGGTGCTTGCTGCCAAGCCTTTGATGACTTGGGTTTGATCCCTAGGACCTACATGATGGAAAGAGATAACTGACTGCCACAAGTTGTCCTCTGACCCCTGCATGTGTGCTGTGGTATGCTCACTCATTTACACTAATCTCTACTACAAGCTAATTAATAAGCAAATTTAGGGCCAGTGAGATGTCTCAGTGGAAAGGTATCCTCTTGCTTAACAACTTGAGCTCAATCCCTGAAATCCACATGGTGGAAAAATAGAACTAAGTCCACCAAGTTGTTCTCTCTCTCTCTCTCTCTCTCTCTCTCTCACACACACACACACACACACACACACACACACACTCTGGTGGTTTGAGTGAAAATGGCCCCTATAGGCTTATATAGTTAAATGTTTGGTCTCCAGTTGGTGGAATTGTTTGGGAAGGACTAGGGGGTGTGGCCTGTTGGGGAGGGTGTAGCCTTATTGGAAGAAGTGTCACACTGAGGGCAGGCTTTGAGGTTTCAAAAGTGCAGCCTATTCCAGTTAGCTCTCTCTCACTTCATGCTGGTGGATTAGGTGTAAACTCTCAGCTACTGCTCCAGCACCATGCCTGCCGACCTGCTACCATGCTGTCTGCTATGGTTATCCTGTATTATTACCCTCTGAAACAATACACCTCCATTAAATGCTTCTTTATATAAATTGCCTTGGTCATTATGTCTCTTCATAATAATACGAAAGTAACTAAAACACACACACACACAAAACCAATTAAATAAATGATAAAATATTGAAAACGAATGTAATGTGAAGGAATACTAATAATACTAATAAAGCAACTTGAGTCTGGAGAGACGGTTCAGTAGTTAAGAGCATTTGCTATCTATAACTCTAGCTGCAGGGGACCTGATGCCCCCTTCTGGCCTCATTGGGTACCCACATCCATGTTCACAGATACAGACACAGAAGTAAATTAAAAGATAAAAGTCAGCCGGGCAGTGGTGGCGCAAGCCTTTACTCCCAGCACTTGGGAGGCAGAGGCAGGCGGATATCTGAGTTCGAGGCCAGCCTGGTCTACAGAGTGAGTTCCAGGGCAGCCAGGGCTACACAGAGAAACCCTCTCAAAAAAAAAAAAAAAAAAAAAAAGTCTACACCACCACTGAACCACTGACTGCTCAGCTACTTGTCATGTCTTTATACAAAGATTTACGTATTTATATCTTAAGTGTATGAGAGTGTTTTGCCTGCATGTTTATACGTGCGCTACATGCATGTAGTGGTGCCTGTGGAGACCAGAAGAGGGTATTGGATCCCCTGGTACTAGAGCTTCAGATGGCTGTTAGCTATGTGGGTACTGGGAATTAAACCTAGGCTCTCTGCAGAGAGTGCCTTTAACCACTGAGCCATCTCTCTAGTCCCCTAACTCATGAATGTCTCATACCATCTCCCTTACCACATTGTTCACAACCCCACAGACTGTCCTCTCTCACCATCAGCAAGGGTTTACCTGCCTCTAGGAAGTGCCTCTGGCTTGTGCACTACCATACAGACCACTGACAAAGGCTCATAGTCTGACACGCATTGACCAAAAGCACAAATAGAAACAAAGTAAACGCTTTAAAAAGAAAGAAAGAAATTCCAGGGCTGGGATTCCAGCGCCTCAGCTTATCAGCCTCACTGAGCTGCTCTGGTCAGCCAGGATGACCTTGGCTAAGAGCCAGATTCTCAGCATGCCCAGGGACTTGCTTTTAGTGTCCCTCCTTAGCCACCACAATGCAGGGTGCTGCTCCAGGCTGGAGAATGTAGAAGGTGGTATTATGCCTGGAAGCCATCCTGTGCCAGGAAAGGACCACGGCTCTGATGCAGCTGAGACCAAGCCCAGCCCTGGAGAGAGCTTACTCTACCAAATACAGATCCTAGCAGCGCCCTGCCTGGCCTCCTCCCGGGCTGTCTGTGCCCGAGGCATTCCACGGTACCATTGAACTGCTCGATCCCTGCCTTGAATTGGGGGCCTGGTAGTTGAGGAGAACACAGCAGGCCTGGGGTTGAGCCAGGTTTCAGACCTGAGCCTCAAGGGTCTGGCAGCAGCTACTTCCTGTCTCTGGGGATGTCTGCCCTGGGAACCCAGACACCACACTGAAAAATGAGCAGTCACACAGAGAGCTGAGGTTTCCGCCTACAGCTGTACTAGCTACCCCATGTGAGTGACAGATGCTCTCAGCCCTAAGCTGTGAGCCCACCTAACCTATCTGGCTTGGAGCAGAGATGAGATGATCCCACAGGTACTGCCCAAACTGCAGACCTGCCAGCACAATACATGAGTCTTACTGGTGTAGGCCACTAAGACTGGCTGTGCTACATGGCAATAGGTAAGTGGACTGCTGTCCTCTTCTCTTCCAATGCTTCTGGACTTAACACCTTTCCGTCTTCTTTGCTGCTTCTGCCATCTGACACGCATTAACATCCTGGTGGGCATCCTCAATTATCTTCATGGTTACAGTCTCCATCAGTAGCCTGAGAACCTGACTGCAGTGGTTAATCCCTGCCCATCCCCCACCCCCACCCCAAGGGCTTCTCTGTGTAGCCCTGGTTGTCCTGTAGACTAGCCTGGCCTTGAACTCATAGAGATCCTCCTTCCTCTGCTTCCCGAGTGCTGAAGTTAAAGGCATGCGCCATGCCATCGTGCCAGGTTTTGTGGTGGTTAATTATGCTTGTTTATTTAGTTGGAATAAAAGTATCTATGCCCAGGGCTTTAGTGAGGTACATCTTTGGGTGTGTTTGTGAATTCACTTTTGGAGAGGACTGGCTGAGTAGGAAAGGCTGCCTGCACATGGGAAATACCAATCTGTAGACTAGGTGAGGGTCATAGCTGAAGAAAAGGGGGGAAGAAAGCCAGCCGAGTATGTTTCCCTTTCTCTGCTTTCGAGTCCATGAAAATGTGGGCAGTGCTTTCCCAGACACAAAAGACTAATTCCTGTGAAGCGTGAGCCAAATGAACTCTTCAGAAACACAAGTCTTCAGGCTGAGCCCAGAGCCAAGAAACCAGAAACACACACACACACACACACACACACACACACACACACACACACACAGAGAGCTATCATTGGAAGGTCAGAGGGCAACTTAAGGAAGCTGATTTTCTTCTATGTAGGTTGCAGGGATTGAACTCAGATCCTCAGGATTGGTGGCAAGCGCCTTTACCTGCTGAGCCGTGGTGTCAGCCCCCAGCAGTGCATTTTACAAGCCCTGCAGCCAATTATGACCCATTCATAAAAGACCCACCCCACTGTAAGGCTCAGGTCAGATTCTAGACTTGATTTCAGCCCAGCCTGTTTTCCTTTCTCATAGAAACTTGTGCTGACTGAGGTTTGTACAGGTCACAGATGAGTCCCCACCAGCCCCCAGCACAGAAGGTACAGCTTTAACAAAAACGGTGCTAGGGCTAGAACCCAGGGCTGCCCAGCTCCACCCACACATTTGGTGCCCATTAGTGCATGCCAGCACTGAGCCTTGTGCCCCGGTACCATCGTTACAGATGTGGACTGACAACTGTGGATGTTAGCCTCCAGTTGAGCATTCTACCCTGCCCCCTCTGAATAATGCTTTCCTCCCCAACTTGCTTCTTGGTCATGATGTTTGTGCAGGAATAGAAACCCTGACTGAGACACCCTCCTTGCCTCTTGCCAAAAAACATTCATCTGAGTGTTCTTCACCTGGATGTCACTGGTCAGGACAGTGGTTGAATAATGTCTGAGATCACGGAAGCTGCAAAGCTTAGCTTCTCATCCCTCTCTCTCTCTCTCTCTCTCTCTTTTTTTTTTTTTTTTTGGTTTTTCGAAACAGGGTTTCTCTGTATAGCCCTGGCTGTCCTGGAACTCACTCTGTAGACCAGGCTGGCCTCGAACTCAGAAATCCACCTGCCTCTGCCTCCCAAGTGCTGGGATTAAAGGCATGTGCCACCACTGCCTGGCTTCATCCCTCTCTTCCTAGCTGATTCTCTCCTGCCCAGGGAGAGCTCTCACCTGATATCCATTGAGCACTGAGTCAGGCCTTATTCCTTGGCCTCACGTTCTGAATCTTCCTCCATCTCCTGATTTTTAAGCTGAAGGGAATGAGGTTCCGTGGGTTCAGGAATGTAGATCAGCATAGGGAAGGATTTAACATGCTAGGTGACAGTGCCACTGTGCCTGACCAGTGACGTCCAGGTGAAGAACACTTAGATGAACGTTTTTGGCAAGAGGCAAGGAGGGTGTCTCAGTCAGGGTTTGTATTCCTACACAAAACATCATGACCAAGAAGCAAGTTGGGGAGTAAAGGGTTTTTTCAGCTTACACTTCCACACTGCTCTTCATCACCAAAGGAAGTCAGGACTGGAACTCACACAGAGCAGGAACATGGAGGCAGGAGCTGATACAGAGACTATGGAGGGATGTCACTTACTGGCTTGCTTCCCCTGGCTTGCTCAACCTGCTTTCTTACAGAACCCAGGACTACCAGCCCAGGGATGGCCCCACCCACAATGGGCCCTCCCATCCTTGATCACTAATTGAGAAAATGCCTTACAGCTGGATCTCATGGAGGCATTTCCTCAAGGGAGGCTCCTTTCTCTGTGACAACTCCAGTTTGCGTCAGGTTGACACACAAAACCAGCCAGTACAGAGGACAACCACATAATGGATGGGGGTTCTACAAGATAGAAAGCCTCAGGGTACAAAACTCTCTAAGTTCTCAGACAAAACAGGGATGGGGCTTTTAATGCAAATGTCTCAGTCTCTAAGCATTAGCAAGTGTTTATCCTTCTGTTTTGTGGAGAGAAGCTCCCTTAAGGCTCTGGGACCTCCCTCAGTACTGGAACTCTGGGCGACCCGCTCCTACCTCCCAGAGGTTAGGGTCACAGGCCTATACTGGCCAGTTCACTAGTTGCTATTTTATAAACTCAGCTGCTTCTGGAGCCAGAGAAATACCAATACCACTGGATAATATTGAGGGCACAAACTGAGGGTGTGTGTGTGTGTTGCTACCTCTGTCATCCTAGAACAGTTTGCTTCAAATTCAGGCTTTCCTTAGTAGGTCCCAAATACCCTAAGAACAGACCCAGATTTTGACCCTTACTTTTAATTCTCTGAGTCTCACTCTGCCTGAGGACAGGTTTTTCTTGACACAGCTGTGCAGGGTGATGAACGATCACCTTCCAACCAGTAACCCCCTAGCCCACTCCCCGCCCCTCTTCACACTGTCTCCTCCACTCACCTGTCTGCCCAGGTGAGACTGGGTTCTCTGGTGGGTTAAAAGCGAGGAGCTGTGGGCGTCTTAGTTGCCGGTAGAGTCTTAAGCTTTGTCATGGCTACTTCTGACGTTGTGAGTCTACCCTATCTGCCTTTCTCAGAGCAACTGACTAGCTGGGGTGAAAACCATGGGGATCGGGGGTCAGCCAGAGCCAGGGCTTACTAGTCACTTTTGTTTTTTGTTTTGTTTTGTTTTTTTTCGAGACAGGGTTTCTCTGTGTAGTCCTGGCTGTCCTGGAACTCACTCTGTAGACCAGGCTGGCCTCGAACTCAGAATCTGCCTGTCTCTGCCTTCCAAGGGCTGGGATTAAAGGCGTGTGCCACCATCGCCCAGCGTGTTGTTATTTTTCAAGACAGGGTTTCTCTGTGTAGTCCTGGCTGTCCTGGGATTCACTCTCTAGACCAAGCTGGTCTGGAACTCAGAGATCTGCCTGCCTCTGTCTCCTGAGTGCTAGGGTCAAAGGCGGGTGTGCCATCACTGTTCTGCTACAGCTCACCCTTATTTCTTTCTCTGGTCAGACGAGCGAAGCTGAGGGTGAAATGCAGGAGGAGGAGGTGGTGAAAGAAAATGAGGTAGTGATGGAAAAGCCATCAGAAGCAGAGGAAAAGCCATCAGAAGCAGAGGAAAAGCCATCAGAAGCAGAGGAAAAGCCGTCAGAAGCAGAGGAAAAGCCGTCAGAAGCAACTGTGGAGGTAGTCCAAGGAGGAGAAGCCAGAGACCTTCCCGGATCCCCTAAGACTCTGAGGAGGAACTCCCACACAGAACATCCACCCCATCCACCCGATGTCCAGAGAAAGCTACACCCCCTGCAGTACAGGTAGGGAGGCCACAGAGAAACTATCCTGCTGAGAGGCCAGTCTCTGTGCCTCTCGAGCTGCCTGTGACCTTGGATCCTGCCTTCCACTCGGCGGACTTATCCTGGTGGAGGTTTAATACCTGCTCACCCTGCCTGTAGGGATAGCTGACTTCCCAAACCTTGTGGGGACTGTGTGTCCCAGATCTCACCTCCTACTTTACAAACTTGGCAGCCCAGGCACTGCGGGGCTTGGACATGTGGCGTCTTGACCCTCTATCTCCTATTCTCCAGGTGGGTTCTGTGGTTCTTCAAGAACGACCGAAGCCGGGCCTGGCAGGACAACCTGCAGCTAGTCACGAAGTTTAACACCGTGGAGGACTTCTGGGCGTGAGTGTCCGCCTTCAGGAGCTCTGAGTTGGGGGAGGGGGGGTCAAAGGCATCATAGCCTGTCACCTTCTCAGGGCCTTGTCAACATTTGCTCGGAGCTGAGGGTTGGTAGGTTCTTGGCAGGCTGTGGCCACCCACTTGTAAGCTTCTCAGGACTTAAGGAGAACCTAGAGTCTGGGAGAAGCAGGAATGAGCCCTGCTACTCCGTGGCTTTGTGGTTCTAACCAGGTTTTTTCCTCTCTAGAAACTTAGCTCAGCTACAGTGAGGATTATCAGGCTGCCACCTTAGCGTGTGTGCCAAAGACAAGCTGAGGAAGGCCACTAACCCAGGGAGGAGGCCCAGCTGCAACGCCCTAATGATGTAGACTTCACCAGGCTTTTTTAGTTCAGACAAGTTCCCAGAGAAGGAATTCCAGGTGGCTGGGCCCTTGTGTGTGTAGAGGGTGTGGGGAGGCCCTGGGAGGGAGGATGTGGATGGTTAGAAGCTAGGTCTAGAGAGGACTTGGAAAGACAGGGTCAGGTGAATCATGTGCTGTGAAGCCTTGAAACCGCTGTGTGGGGTGGGGTCTTTCCAGGATGTACAGCCATGTCAAGCTGGCCAGCAAGCTCTCTTCTGGCTGTGACTATGCTCTGTTTAAGGTAGGCTCTGCTCCAGGGACTGATTCCAGGGCTTTTCCCTCATGGATGACTGGGGCATGGGCAACTATGAATGCGTGAGTCTAGAGAGGAAAGGGCCTCAAGGATGGAGCCTAGGTTTTTGGCCTGGCTTCTAAACTAGCATGGACATCAGAACTGCACCTGTAAGGTGAGCTGGGGGGCATTCCTCATAACGTCCCGTCTCATCTTGGAGGTATCACCATCAGCACTTAGAGATTGTTCCAGGTGTCTTCCAGGCCACAAGGTTTGCAGACCACACAGCCAAGCTAGGATATCTACCCTAGCCCACAGAAATTCTGACCCAAAGGCACCTTAATCCTGTTCAGTAAAGGTGACAAGCACACAGATGAGGTTGCCAAAGGTGGCAACAGCGGGGCACGGGGGGGCAAGGGGCTTGGGGGACACAGGGCTCAGTGGTCTATGGGGTCTTGGAAGGGGTTTGTGTGGGAAGCTGAGTGGTTGGAGGTGACACCTGTTGTGAAGAGGGGAGGTAGGTAAATTAAGGCCTGGGTACAGAGCAGGCTAGGCTCTGTGCAGAGGGAGCTTGGTGTCCACTTCCCTTTTAACAAAGGGAGGCGACTGACCCAGCCCTCCCCACAGGAAGGTATCCAACCCATGTGGGAAGACAGCAGAAACAAGAGGGGCGGCCGCTGGCTGCTCAGCATCGCCAAACAACAGCGCCACCTTGAACTGGACCGTCTGTGGCTGGAGACAGTGAGTAGAGGGAGGGGAAGAGATGCAGGTGTGGGCCTTAGAAAGGCAATGGTCTCAAAGCTGCTGGGGTGGACCCTGTATCCAAGCTGGGGCACTTACCAGTCCTCTTTCCGGCCCAGTTGCTGTGTCTGCTCGGGGACAGCTTTAAGGAATACAGCAGGGAGGTGTGTGGTGCTGTCGTAAACATCCGCACCAAGGGGGACAAGATTGCCCTATGGACAAGCGAAGCAGAGGACAAAGTCGGCGTGATGCACATCGGGTGAGGATCCTCTCCCCATGGTCCTGGGGGGCTGCAAGGGCAAACCTCTGGAAGCCTTCAGACTGGCTCTCCCTTCTTCTGCACTCACTTATATAAAAGAGGTAGGAATTTAGACCCAAACTATTTTTAATGAAAGCCTTCAGGTTCACTAAGGGGTTCTACTACGGGTACTGCTCTATGAGTAAGACTGCAAAACAGGTGAGGCTGGAGCTGGAACCAGGGAGATAATCTGAACAAAAGAATAGGGCCTGGGTTATGTCTGCCATCTTACCCTGTCTTCCATACTAGGCAAATATACAAAGAGAGCCTGGGCCTCTCCACGAAGACCATCATTGGGTACCAGGCCCATGCAGACACCGCTGCCAAGAGCAACTCCTTAGCCAAGAACAAGTTTGTGGTGTGAGGCGGGCTTCAGACACTACTCACTGGGCACCTTCCTCCTGCTGTTTGATGGACAGGGAAGACTGCACTGTGGATTCTGGGGCAGGGCTTAGGAGGTGGATGGCCTGGTTCTTTACCTCTTTCTAGGAACTCGTATAAGCACCACCCCTTAGATAAGGTCTCACTTGTTGCCCGGGTTGGCCTCTTATTTATGGTCTTAAGCCATTCTCCCGATTCAGCCTACATAACTGGGATTGCAGGAATTCACCATTGTGCCTGCATTCATAATAACTTCAGCATTTTTTGGGCTGAGGCCTTGTGGCAGCTGGCCAACACTTATAAACTACTCTCGACTGCTAGCCCTGCATGTGGCTATTTGCCAAAGGCAGGGTGAAGCAAAGTCCTGGCTCAACCCTGCCAAATAAGGACAGCAGAATCCTAGGTGGCCTGAGGCAGGCTCTTCTGTCTTGGAAGAAGGGTTCTAGGCCACTTGATATTAAGGAGTTCAATTCTCTGTGAGCTTAAAGGCTTATTATGGGTTGTCCTCATCAGATCTGTAGCTTGGGTACACATCCTAAAATCTGTCCCTTCCCTAGACTTGTTGTGATTGGGTCCTATCCTCCCTCTCCTCAAGTATGGAGTAGGTTAGAGAGGAAACTCAAGCATTTGAGCATTTGTGTAAAGACAGGTGGGCACTCGGGACTGAGAATGCCCTGCATAACCTTCCCATCTAAAGACCGTCCTGTGGGTTCTGTGTCTCTCCGCCTGCTGAAGTGATGGATGGATAAACATTCACGCCATGAAGAGACTGCAGTGGTAGTTGGGCTTCACCATGGTTTTGTTAGAAGGGGCCCACTTGACGCTAATGATGCTTAAGGCCCTTTTTGTATCTGGTATAAATAAACACTTTGGAACAAACTTGGAATCTTAAGTATTTAAGATCAGGCATACCTAAACCTGGATCTGCCCCGTCCTGTTTTGCGTCAAAAGGACTCCAGTGAGTCCCAGGTACCAAGGAAACCAGAGAAAGCCCAAGATGGTATGGGACAGGGGCTACCTACCATAGGAATAGGCAAAACAGAACATGCGTGTTACGCCAGCCTGTTTGTATTCAACTCCACTGTGTGTGGATGCATGGCACTGTTCATTGGTCCCACTATCCCCAGCTGCTTATCCCTGGGGAATGGACTCTGGTTCTTGAGCCTTAGACTGGAGATCTACAGTCTTCATTCACACTTGGCTCACTTGCTTTGTCAGTTGGCTCATTGAGGACTTGGGGAGCTTACCGAGACACGACTGCATGTAGAGAAGAGATGGGGACTCCTCAGAGATGGAGGTTGCAAGGGGTTGAGTGGGGTTGGGGTGTAGCCAAAGACTGGCCCAGAGGCAGGGTCTTGGAGAGGAGTGAGGCTCCAAGGAGGTGGTCTGTGGTTCAGAACTGAGGCTGAGTAGGGCGGAGCTCCAGGACGACTGAGGCCGGTTGGAGGCGGGGTCTGGGGCGGATCAGAGGTGGGACCCGGTTTAGAGGCGGGGCTCGAGAACAGGTTGGCTAGGGCAGAGTTTTGGGCGGGTCGTGGGCGGGGCTTCAGGAGGACAGCTGCAAGATATGGGCGGAGCCTGGGAGGATTAAGCCGGGCTGGAGGCGGAGTCGTGGGTGTGGGCGGGGCTTCGTTAGGACTCAACTTGGCTGGGACGGGGCGTGGGCGGAGCTTCAAGAAGACCGAGCCATGCTGAGGCGGGGTGTGGACTGACACTGTGGGCGGGGCCGGATGAGGGCACCGCACTCCGGGTGTGGCGGTCGGAGCGCCGGGGGCGGTGCCACAGCGGGCGGGGCAGCCGGTGAGCTGTGTGGCTTTGGCCATGAAACCGCAGCCACCGGGCTAGGCCCGGGGCTGCTCCAGGCCTGGGCGGCCCGCAGAGGGCTGGGCCGGTCCCCGGCTCGGGTTCCCGGGGCGGCAGGTGGCCACTCACCATGCCCGGCAAGCACCAGCAATTCCAGGACCCTGAGGTCGGCTGCTGTGGGAAATACTTCCTGTTTGGCTTCAACATCGTCTTCTGGGTGAGTGCGGGTCCGCTTCTCGCTGTGCGCTGAGGATGGGGATTAGGGAGTCTCAGTTGCTGGTGAGGGAGACTCTTCTCAGGAGCTTACGACCGGGGACTGTCCCCCCCAGCCCCTCCACCCCAATGCCCTGTCCTCAACTACTCTGGGGAGCTACTGGGATAGCTGGGAGGCGGGACCCAGTCCCAGCAAGGGTGCGTTGGGAGTTTTTCTTTGCAGCCCCAAGTTTGGGAGGAAAAAGGGGGCGGCGTTTGCCGGAAGACTGCAGGGGCGCGGTGGTTGAGGACGAGCCTTGCCCCGCCTCCTGGCCACTCCAGCTCCCAGCGTGGTGCGGTGAGGTTTGCGAGGTTGGGTCCTAGCCCGACGCTCAGAAGCTTGTGAGCCTGGAGGGTAGGAGTGACAAAAGCCAAGGCCTCTGCCTCTGCAGGGAAAGGAGTTCCAGTTGAGAACAGGGAGCTGTCCCTTGGGAGCAGCATTCAGCATTCCGTAGCTGACCAAACAGAGGCTTCCCTCTGTGTGGCATCTGTGTCCTGGTCCTGCCAAGTCATCTTTCTCTTCTCCCTCCCCCATCCTATTGCCAAAGCGGGCCATGCATGCCCTCCTTTACACCAGGCTTTTCCAACTTACATTCAGCAAGATTCAGCATCTCTGTTCTCCACCCACAAGCTGCTGGGTTTGCCCTATGGTGGGTGTCCTTGGATTTCAGCAGTCTTCTGTTCTGAAGGGTGTGGGCAGCTACAGGGAGCGCTGGTCTGGAAGTCAAAGGGCCTGAGTGTAGTAGGCCTTGTCCAGCCAGAGGCTTTGAGCAAGCTACTTTACTCTCTGGGCCTTAGCTTTCCAGTCTGGGAGGGGCTGGTATTGGAGTTTGTCCTTGTGGGTTGTTCGATTAAATGAGAGTTTTTGTTGTTGAGACAGGGTCTCACTCTCTAGCCCATCCTGACTTGGAATTTGCTGCAGTTTTCCTGTCTGAGCATCTTGAGTGCTGGGATTACAGATGTGAGCCATCACACCCAGCTTAATAGCAAATGAGTTCTAATGAGGCTTGTTCTCTCGACTACCTTATTATTATCATGTGTAGTTTACAGATTAGGGGGCTGAAAGGGTAGAGGTGAGAGCTTAAGTCACTGTCTAGAGAAACAGGTGATTATCGGGGGGGGGGGGAGGGAAGGCAGAGCAGCAGGCTGAAGTGACTCTGAGAGGAGGAGGGATGAACGTCCCCACTTTGTTCAGGGTCTGGGCGGGGGAGTGAAGGTGGACAGAAAGAACATTAAGGTCCCATGCTTGGGCGGCATGGGGCAGTCAGGGTTGGATCAGATCTTGTTGGCTGCAGGTGCATGGAAAGGTGACAGAGGATCTGGAGATGGGCCTTGAATTCCTGATGTCCCATCTCCCAAGTGTGAGGGTCATAGGTCTGTGCCTCTCTGCTGGGCTCTACTTATGCCATCTGGACACCAGCTAGGTGTCATCTGGGCAGCCTGGGCTCCCGATAGCGCCTTAATCTTTCTCATTGTCTAGCCTCAGTTCCTTGCTTGGAGAGCCCTGATGATCAAAGCCAGCCACCCTCTCACCTCTGACCTGTGGCAGCTCCTAGACATGGAGTCTTTGAGGAAAACACACTACCAGAGTAGAGAAAAAGAGACTACCAACACCCCCCTCCACCTCCCCTTCCTTCCCTGGTGCTGGGTTCTGTCCACTGCTGTATCCTCCCTGGAAATGCCTTCTCTGTGCTGGGGTGTGCAGCCAGTGTCACGTTGTCTGCCTCATCCCATCTGATTTACCTCATCTTTGGACAAGAGTCGAGCCAATGTTTTTTTTTTTCCCTAAGTCCCTCCTAAACTTCCCAGCCTCCTGCTCAGCCCCCCTCTTTGTTCAGCCCTAGCCTCTTACCTAACTCCCCTCCACAGTCATTTCTGCTTGCTGGGACCCTGACATCTCCCTGGCTCCAGACACTCACGTCCACACCCCACCATCACCTTCTGTTTCAGACACCTCAGTGCCCCATCGCTGTTAGCCCGTGAGCACATCAGAGGACAGGCTAGCCCTGCTCTCTGCCCTCTCTGCCCTGTACAGAGGAAACACCAAGCAAACAGACACCTAAGTGTCTGGAGAGGGCAGTGGGCAGCTGGGGTTTGAATGGCAAGGAGGACCAAGAGGAAGAAGAGTTCTAGGTAGAGCATCCAGAAAAGTCAAAGATCCCATGGTCACCGTTTACTACCTAGTGAGTTGGAGGCCAGCCTTGATGACTGCCATGAGACTCTGACTCAAAAAGCCAAAAGAGAGGCTGGAGAGATGGCTTAGTGGTTAAGAGCACTGACAGCTCTTCCAGAGGTCCTGAGTTCAATGCCCAACAACCACATGGTGGCTCACAACCATCTGTAATGGGATCTGATGCCCTCTTTTGGTGTGTCTGAAGAAAGTGTACATAAAAATAAAAAAAAAAATGAATCTTAAAAAAAAAAAAAAGCCAAAACAAAGGTACAAGTATGTCTGAGGCCAGATGTTTTCTGAGCCAGGCTGGGGCCTCTCAGGATTCTGCTCCATGTTGAGAGAGTCCTCAGAGAGTCCAGGAAGGGGCTGATGTCCAGCATGAGGCTTAAGGTGGGTAGCTTCAGTTCCTCTAGCTATCCTGTGGGGAAGACTCCCTAACCGATGTCCTTGATAGATACATTGCCAAGACCCATTCACAGCTTTGGGGGTGGGGGTGGGGCATCTCTCTCAGCTCCCAAGGTCAAGGATGGGTCAAGGGCGGTCAAAAACCCTGGTGTAGTGCCCAGGCCTGAACTCTCCCTGCTATTGTAGGTGCTGGGAGCCCTGTTCCTGGCCATTGGTCTCTGGGCCTGGGGTGAGAAGGTAAGAGAGAGGGGCTGCCCGGGGGTGAGGGTGAGGGGAGTCACTCCCTCATACTTGTCTACTCCCTGGTTCAGGGTGTTCTCTCCAACATCTCAGCGCTGACAGATCTAGGCGGTCTTGACCCCGTGTGGCTGTTTGTGGTGGTCGGGGGAGTCATGTCAGTGCTGGGCTTTGCTGGCTGCATCGGGGCCCTCCGGGAAAACACCTTCCTGCTCAAGTTTGTAAGTCTTTCTCTAAGTCTCTGTCTACCCCAGATCCACCAGAGACTCTTAACCTCTTTCCATACAGTTCTTGCCTAGCCAAGGTGACCAGACAAGAAACAGGTAAAACTACGCTGTCTTTTATCAATGGAACACGGTACTGAGGGGCAGGGAACAAGTTCAGCGGTAGAGCACACACTGCAGGGTTGGGAGGGGGCGGCGCTTAAGTGATAGGGGGCGGAGCCTGGAAACTATGGCTCCCTTGCGTCTTGACAGAGGTAGTGGGAGTTCTTCCCTGTCCACAGACGCCATGACTCTCCAATGCTCGCCATCTGTGTGCCCCCCCAACCCAGTTCTCTGTGTTCCTCGGCCTCATCTTCTTCCTGGAGCTGGCGGCGGGGATCCTGGCCTTCGTTTTCAAGGACTGGATCCGAGACCAACTAAATCTCTTCATTAACAACAACGTCAAAGCCTACCGGGATGATATTGACCTTCAGAACCTTATCGACTTTGCTCAGGAATATGTGAGTGTGGCGCCCATCATGGGCCTCGGGCAAAGGGCACCTGATGGACACACAAGAAAGGGAGCAAGTTCTGTGTGTGCACGGACCATTTCCTAACCCACCCAGGCCAGCAGAGGCCAGGGAAGGAACCTTTGAGAGCCCCTGTCCCAGGAGAAGCCAGCTCCTGCTCATTCCCTAGACTTCCTTGTGCCTAGTCCTGTAGAGATACAGGCTTGGGAAACGGTGGCCAGAGGAGGAAACGGTGCATACAATGCAGGTCTGTGCCCAGAGTATCTGCCAGGGCTGCGTTGCTGGTGCTCCCCAACTATGCCCCAGATTTTGTACAGTCTTAATCCTTCAGCCTTCTTCTTTTATTTTGAGCATCACAACTTTGGTTTGGTGACAGATGATTTTGTCCTTGTGCAGATATCAGAGCAAAAGCGACACTTGTTTCATTTATTTATGTGTATAGGTGTTTTGTGTGTGTGTATGTGTGTGCCAAGTGTTTGCCTAGTGCCTGAAGAAGCCAGAACTGGAGTTATAGGCAGTTGTGAGGTGCCATGTTGGTGCTGGGAATTGAACCTGGGTCTTCAGGAAGAGCAGCCAGTGCTCTTAACAACTAATCCATCTCTCCAGCCCCAGTCTGGTTTTTCTTCAAGCATTGTGTATTATCTATGATTGCATATTCTGTACTTAGAGCCTCGGAAAACATCCCCACCTGCACATTCCAGTCCTTATAATCCCTCGGGGCCACACCTCGTGTCACACCAAGTCACCTTCACCAAGATTTGTTTCTGGGGCTCAGCAGTGCCCCGAAGCTGTGCAGGGCAGAGGCAGTCCTGTAGCCTGTAGCTCCGGTGTGCTTCCTTTCTCTATTCAGTATGGAATTGGGACAGGCCCGGCATACGCCAGGCCCTGAGCCAGGTGCGGGGAGATTCGGTGTTTTTAACATGTGCAGCCAGTTCCCTTCGTGATGGCGGTGTGCTGGGGAGAGGATGCTAAGCATATAAAATAGGGCTGGGGGAGGGGCGCGGGGAGGCAGGAGGAGCGGACACACTGTGAGGAGGGCTGAAATGGAGCCTCTGAATGGTGACCTTGTCGACTCCGTGAGGAGAGGAAGGAATTGGTGAGGGGTGTAAGGAACAGGATGGCTCCCCAGCAGGGACCGCAGGCACTTAACAGGTGCTGGCTCAGCTGTGTCTGAGACCTGCACACACAAACCACATGGCCAGGCGTCAAGCCCCCGGCTGTGCTTACAGGGTCTGTGTCTACGACCAGAGCCGTCTCGTGCTCATCCAAGAGCGTTTGCAACCCACACGACCGTCTCCTCAGCAGCTGGTGTAGCTCACTTAGGGCTCTGCAGTCACAGGCTCTTGCACCGCAGACTTGGGGTTGCCATGGCCACATCTGGCAAGACAAGCAAGCACTCTCCCCTCTGGAGAGGGGAACTGGGGCTCCAACATGATGCCAGCAGGCGTTTGTGGAGTGGACGGGGATGGAAAAGGGGCAGGAGGGCAAATCTGGCTGGGCTTCCTCTCCTGTCCCCTCAGGGAAGTCCATGAGGAAGCCACAACCTCCACTCAGTGTCTCACCTCTGGGGTCTCCACTCTGATTCCTATGAGCTCAGGCCTATTGCTGGGGGGTGTGGGTGGGGGGTCCCTCCTTCCCAGCCAGCTTGCTCCTTAGGGTGAGGCTCTAGGGTTGGGCCTGGTTGCCAGCTGTTCACTCTGGACTCTTCTCTCCCCCTAGTGGTCTTGCTGTGGAGCCCGAGGGCCCAATGACTGGAACCTCAATATCTACTTCAACTGCACTGACTTGAACCCAAGCCGCGAGCGCTGTGGGGTGCCCTTTTCCTGCTGTGTTAGGGACCCTGCGGTGAGTGGCGCCCTGGGAGGAGGTAGGATCCCTTAGCGGTGGGAGGTGCATGCCAGTGTGCTCTGGTGTCTATGAGAGAACGGAGAAGTCTGGGGTTTCACTGCCGATGAGTGGGCGTGGTAAAACCCAAGCTTCCGTTTGCTCTTCTGTGAAGGAGGGGCATTGGACTTGAGGATCTGGGTGAGCTCAAGGGTGTTCCCTTAGCATATTGCTAATGGCCTGTCTCCCCCTCAGGAAGATGTCCTCAATACCCAGTGTGGCTATGACATCCGACTCAAACTGGTGAGAGGGATGAGGACAGGGTTGAGGGTAGCCTGGAATACAGGAGGTGACATGGGAACCTCTCATAAGCTCCCACGGAAGGTCTAAGGGCTTCTGTGGAGTGGAACTGGCCCTGGGTGGGTTTGAGGTATTGGATTGCTCATCCCTCTCTGAGGAGCATATGCTGTGGTTGGCATCACTCGAGACCTTGGTTGATAGAGAGATAATACATCAATTTTACACTCAGGGAGCAGAAAGAGAAAACCATGAAATTATAGACACATTAAATGTCTTAAGACAGCTCAGCTGAGAACTTAGAAGGTTAATAGGTAGGGTCTGAGTCAGGGAAAGCCTCTTCAGAGCAGAAAGCCAGGCTAAAACCCAGAGAAGAAGCCTTCTGTGCAAAGGCCCTGTGGCAGAATTCCAAGGAGCAGTTGGGGAGGACACTGGAGCAGGGATGGGCTCGGCAAGGTGGAGGGGGCGGGGGATCTGAGCTGAGGCAGGCAGGCTGAGGCAGGCAGGCTGAGGCAGGCAGGCTGAGCCTGGTCCATGTCTCCTCAGGAGCTTGAGCAGCAAGGCTCCATCTACACCAAAGGCTGTGTGGGCCAGTTTGAGAAATGGCTGCAAGACAACCTGATTGTGGTGGCCGGGGTCTTGGTGGGCATAGCCCTCCTCCAGGTACCAGCCTTGGCTTGCACACCCTCCTCCCGCCTGACGCTCTCTGCTCTTCCTCACCTCTCTCTCTCTCTCTCTCTCTCTCTCTCTCTCTCTCTCTCTTACAGATATTTGGCATCTGCTTGGCCCAGAACCTCATGAGTGACATCAAGGCAGTGAAGGCCAACTGGTGAGGCTGCCAGGGGTGACGGCCACATGCCTGACCCACAGAGCTCTAGTGGGGGCCTCCTAGGACACTCTGCCTCACTCACAATGGCAAGGCCTGTGGGACATCTGTTATGACCTGGCTTTGTGAGCATGGTGCTCATTACTGCCCCCCACCCACCCACAAAGCCAGTGGGGCTGGACTGGGGCTGTTTGCCACAGAGCTCTGTGTGTGGGGTGTGTACCTGTGTGTGTGTGCAAGCACACTCATAAGTACACCTGGAGTCTCTGCCCCACTGCTGTGAGGCAGTGGCCCTTCTAGAGCTCTAGGGGAGATGGAGGGTAGGGCATGCACCTGTGTCCCCTGGTCTACTGTGGGATGTATCTGTGTGGCTTAGGAGCCTGCTGTCTCAGACCTCTCCATACTCACCATGACCTCGAGCCTGCCCAGAGCTCGCCTTGGCCTCAGTGTCACAGCCTTTGAAATGGGTCCAAGAATCCTCTCTCTCGCTTGCCTCTCAGGATCACACACGGTGATGGCTACAAACGACTCAATAAATAACACTTTGAAAAACAGTGGCTTATGTTCACCATCCTCGAAGGTTCTGTTGTCAGCATGGCCTCTACAGAGCTCTCCAGTGAGGACCCTGGCCTGAATCCAACCAAGGCCTTGTAGGTCTGGGTAGACTATGCACTTGAGACAGCCTTTCAAATGGGTATATTGCCTTAAAGGTGACATCTCCTGTTCCTCCTGGGTATGGCTGTGTTAGGGTCATCTACAACGGGACACAGAGGCACCTCACCTGGTCTGTTCTATGTACCTGACTCCTAGTTTCTGAAAGTTGACCTTTCTGACCTCTGTGGGTTGTTCCTGGCATACACCTTAAGGCTGTTATATCTCCACTTCAAGAAAGGCATAAAGATCTGAAGAACAGGGTTCTGGAGATCATCCCTACGAAGGTACAGCTTGGTGGATGTCAGAATGTCCATATAGTGGCTGAGTGCTGGGAACAGGGATTGTACTCAGGGAATGCCTGGTATCTGTGAGGGGAATCTGTTTTGAGGTCGGTCAATGATTGGTTCAAAAACTTCGATCCCTGCAGTTCCGCCTTGTGACCACCAGAGGGCACATGAGTACCACATTCTCTTCTGCTGATTTTCCTCACAACCTCACCTCAGTACCTTCTGGCTTACCAGGGGTGGCTTGCAAACTTCTAAAGAAGCAGAGCAGCTCAGGCTTGGACAGTCTAGCTGCCCAAAGGGACAGTATGTGTCAAATGACTCTTCCCTAACCCTTCCCTGCGCTGGGCAAATGGAGGGGTGGGCTGGTTCAAAGGTCGCTGCTCTGGTACGATGTTTCCTCAGTGAGTTACAAGAGTGGAGTAGAGAGTGAGACCTGTTTTGTTTTGGCATCCACTGGTACTGGAGACCAGACAGAGGAAGGCAGGGGTTCTGTGATGAGATATCTGTGCAGTTCGGGTGAGGGTAATGACTTGCTTGGGAGGTCAGGAGAGCATGGTAGGAATTGTATCGAGACAGGGCCTCACCCACGGGTGCTGACTGCTGTTCAGTTGTAGCTGATTGCAGTGGTGCAGGAATGCAGGGCCAACACCAGAAATCTTAGAGAAGCTGGGAGTCTGAATGCTGTTGGAAGACAGCCAGATTTTAACTCAAACCTGCAGGCAGCACGAAGAGTCCTGGGTCCAGCTTCAGCTCCCGTGTCACTCACAGTGGCCCTGACTACTCAGCTGGATGGGGGTGCTGGGAGCTGGCTGGGCACCTGATAGCCTTGCCCCCGGCACAGGCTGGGCAGAGCTGGTTTGTACACTGTAATAAATACAGCTCCGAAAGTGTTACTTTTCTCATTTCAAATGGCTACATCTCCCCACCCCCCAAGCACACAACACCCTTGTGAGTTACAGTTTCTTTTTCTGATGAGGAAACGGATTCAGAGAAGGGTGGGAGGCCGCCTGAAGCACAGGAGGCACACAGATGCTACCACCCCCTCGTGCTAGAGTTTGGCGCGCTACACACGTCTTCTTGATAGGTCTGGTGGAACCTGTGTACTGAACTAGCAACCAGTGTAGGGTGTCAAGTCATCATTCCCTAAAGTGAGATCAGAATCTTGTTAGGTGCTAGTGACACAGGAGAGAGAAACGAAGTCCCCACCCCGCACTGCCTCCTCATGGCAGAGACAGATGGCGAGGAGGCAAGCGTTTTTGTTGGTAATATGTGCTGTGGAGAGGATGACTGACAGCTGGAGAGCCTGGGAGGAGGGCTGGGAAGGGCGCCGTCTCCGAGGGACCGGGATCTAGGTTCTGGCATCAGCTTTGTTTGGTAGGATCTCCAAAGCTGCTTGGTGTGGGGGAGCTGGGATGGCTGCACAGGTGACGTGGGTGAAGAGCAGGGAGCATGGGCATGGAACGTGAAGGCGCCACGATATTGATGACATGGTGTAGGAGTGGGGACCTGAGCCAGACCCAGAGTTCTCCAAAGATCATCCTGCTACAGGAGCTCCAGTTTCCCACCCACTCCTTCGTGTCATCTGTCTGTTCATCTGCCTTCCATGGACCCCCTGCCCCAACCTGCCCACCACTGCTTATCACAAACACACCACCACCCACACAGAGGCAGAGCCAGAGACTGGGGTTTCTAAGGCAGAGGCAGGCGGGGAGCAGTCGTTAGTATCGTGAGGATATGCTGAGAGGCACGTGATTATCACTCTGTCAACTTCTTGTTCCGACAAGATGCCTGGGAAAAATCAAGGGAAGAAAGGTTTCTTTTGGCTCACGGTTTCACGGGATCTGGTTCAGTGTTGCTTGGCTCCATCCTCTGGGCTGTAGTGAGGTAAGACACAGTGCTAGGAGAGTGTGGGAAAACATAGCTGCTAAACTAGCGGCAGCCAGACAGCATAAGGGGAGGGGCTTGAGGTAAGGCATACCTGCCGGAGGCTTGCCCCAGGACCCACTCCCTCTAGCCACCCCTCCCTTACCATCACCTCTCATCATTATGAAGCCATCCATGGGTTAATCCGTCAATGAGGCCAGGGTCCTCATGAGCCTGTCATTTCCCAGAGGCCTCACCTCTGTACACTGCTCCGTAAGAACGAAGCCTTCAGATGCAGGAGCCTTTGGGAGGCTTGTTCAGATCTAAACCATAAAGCACTTCTTGGTTACTCTGGGGTTGACTAGAGTTCCACTTCCCACAACAGCTCACGGAGCGGCGCCCCCTGTACCATGTGGTCCTCACCCACAGAGCTGCCTTCTCAGATATGCAGAAAACACGAGGGAACAGGGAGGGCTTGCATCCTGCATCCCTCTAGGTGGGTCCTGGTCCATAGGGAGCAAGGCCACCTTCCTACTCTGTTAGGGTGCAGTATACATGCCAAACTGGATGTCTGCAGAGACCTGGGGCAGGTAGAGAAGTTGCTGTGACTCCCAATTACCCCAGGGGAGGATGTGAGTGGGGACCTGGAAGGGGCCTTGCCCAAGCTGACAAGCTTCTGCATTTCTGGTAAGTTAATCAAATAGGATTGAATGAAGGTGTCCTAGGCAACTAAGTCTTATGTTCCTTGGTGGCAGTCTCTCCAAATGACCACCAGAGGGCAGCAAAGTGCAACACATGCAGCATAACCCATCAACCAGGAGACAAGTGGTTCCTTCAAATAAGCTAGGTATGTCAATATTTCAGAGACATAAAGGCTCACCCTACTGGTGCTAGGTTCAGGCTTTGCTATCCTCTTCGTTATCTCCTCCAGGGACTCGAGTAAATGAGGCCCCCAGGGACGTCTCTGCCAGTGCTCAAGAAGACTGTACAGTGATAGCTGCCAGACAGAGCTGGAGAATGTGACAGTAATGGTGTGTGTGTGTGTGTGTGTGTGTGTGTGTGTGTTTCACATTCTTTAGTAGGCTGAAGCAACAGGCTCTGTATTCACCTCCATCTGTTCAGGTAGGTTTGCTAAGCACCTACTGTGTGCTGACAGTGTTCTCAGTACTCGGAATACAAAAGGGAAGAGATATCCCACATTCCCATGGAGATGTCCAGACCTGAGGTCAGCTGACTTTGTCTGCATGGAGCCAAATATCCTGAGCCAGAGTCACAGAGCCACACAGGTGCTCAGTTCCGCCTTCATGGCAGAAAGCAGCTCGAGACAGGATGTAAACAAGTAGCCATGGCCGGGTTCCAGGGACATGATCTGCCGATGCAGAAACTGGAATCTGATCTAAGTTTCAGCTGTCATAAATCTTTGGCTTTCTTTTGATTTCTTCACCATTAAAACAGAAAATTATCTTTAGCTCTGGAGCCTGGTCAAAACAGGCTACAGATTAGATTTGCCTCACAGGCTGGGATTTTTCTGTCCCTCGGTCTGAGGATGTGGACAAAGCATCACCACCAGAAACCAAACTGTGGGAGCCACAGACAGAGCTGGTGGGTGGGAGGGCAGGGGCTAGCCTCAATGAGTGGGAATGCAGGGGCTAGCCTTGGTACTTGCATAGCATGCATGAAGCCTTGGGTTTCCTCCCCAGTACCAATAAAGATGTGTACCGGTCAGAGCGGGCCTCTGTGTGAAGGCGAGATGTAGCAAAGGCTTTTTAATTTTAAGGTATTTTTGATAGCACTGGTAATACAGAGACTCATTTTAGCTAAAACAACAACAATGAACAAAGTGATGAGACTGAAGTCTCTTTAGGTGGCCCTCTGTTCTCCTCCAGCCCTACATCCCGAGGGTGTGCGTTCCTCCCTCAGGAATTGCGACATATCAATGGTGCTCAAGCCCCTGTATAAAATGGCGGTATCTGCATAGAGCCTGTAGATATTCTCTTTGATTCTTTCTTTTCTTTTTAAATGTGTCTGGGTGTTTTTGCCTGAGTGTATCTATGTGCCTAGTATCTGCAGAGGCCAGGAGAGGGTGTCAAATTCCTCTGGGACTGGAGTTACAGACAGTTGTAAGCCACCACATAAGTGCTGGGAATTGAACCCGGGTCCCTACAAGAGGAGCCAGTGCTTAGTTTAGTTTAACGGATACACAAAGGCATAAAATTGTATACATTAGTGGAATACTATGTAATGTTTAAAATTTATTAGATTTTCAATTTTTTTTTTTAATGTGTGAGTGTTTTGCCTCGTGTGTGTCTGTGCACCGTGTATGTGCTTGCTGTCTGTGGTAGACTGAGGAGAGCATTGGATCTCCTGGAATTGCAGTTACAGAGAGTTGTGAACCACCATGTGGGTACTGGGTCCTCTGCAAGACCAACAAGTGCTCTTGGTCTGCTCAGCCACAGTGTGTTGATGTGTGTGTACAATACACTGAATAATTAAGGATTAGTGTGCCTATTTCTTTAAATGTTTGTCATTTCATTATGCTGAAATTTTCAAAGTCCTTTTTGCTAAGTTTAAAAAAATATTCTCGTGTGTGTGTGTGTGTGTACCCACCTCCGAGTGCCCAAAAGGGCCAGAAGAGAGTAGCAGATTCTCTGGAGTGTAGTTACGGGTGGTGAGATGCCCAGCGCAGATGCCCTGGCTGAGACTCGTTTTGTAGACCAGGCTGGCCTCGAACTAAGAGCTCCACCTGCCTCTGCCTCCCGAATGCTGGGATTAAAGATGTGCTCCATCACTACCTGGCGGCTTATTTTCTAGTACAGTCCAAGATCACCTTCCCAGGGAGGCGTCACTGACAGTGGGTGGGGGCGGGGGTGGGGGCGGGAGGCGGGGCCCTCCCGTGTCAATCATTAATCAGGAAAATGCCCAACAGATAAGCACACAGGGTAATCTAACAGAGACATCTCTCTATTGAGGTTCCCTCTTCTTGGGAATGTTTAGATTTGTGTCAAATGAACAAAAATTAACGGGCATAAGCAGCGTGCAGTCTTGGCCAGTGAGCAGTCTCTCCAGCCCCTCCCAAGGCTTCTGAAACACGTGTGGTCGTCGGCTCTCATGACCTTGCTGTGTAGGACTCCTTGCTCGCTCCAGTTCTATTGTAACTTTCAGCTTTGATCCCTACCCTCACTCTCCCAGGCCTGGGAAACACCAATTTACTTTCAACGGGACCTGTGCTTTTTAAACTTCTCCACAGGAGTGAGATCAGGTGGTGCTTGTCTGTTTCTGGCTTTTTTCACTTAATGTAGCAGCAGCTGGCCGCTTCATTCACGTTGCTGCAAACACGAGGGTTTCATTCCTTTTCCCCTGCGGTTCAGTAATACTCTAAATTTAATTTTTAAACTTATTTTTATTTCATGTGCATTGGTATTCTCCCTGAATGTTTGTGTGAGGGTGTCAGATCCCCTGGAACTGGAGTTAGACAGACAGTTGTGAACAGCCATGTGAGAATTGAACCCGGGTACTCTGGAAGAGCAACCAGTGCTGAGCCATCTCTCCAGCTCCCTAAATTTCATTCTTTGAAAAGATTTGTTTACTTTCTTTTATATGTATTGGTGGTTCTCCTGTATGTAGGTATGTGAGCCGTGTGCATGCGGTACCTATGGAGGCCAGAAGAGGGCGTTGGATTTACTGGAACTGGAGTTACAGTGTGAGCCACCATGTGGGTGCTGGATATCAAGCCTGGGTCTTCTGCAAAAGCAGCCAGTGCTCTTAACCACTGAGCCCTCTCTCCAGCTCCTCCCTTATATTTTAAATCACTGTCTCTAGATTACTTATGATATAAAGTAGATGCAGATGCTATGCAAATGGTTGCTTTGCCTGAGGAAAAAATGAGAAGGAAAAAAATCCGCACGGGGCTGGCAAATGGCTCAGTGGGTAAGGCATTTGCCATTGAGCCTGACGACCCAAATTCGATTCCTGAAGCCCACGTGGTGAGAGGGGCAAATTGATTCCTGCAGATTGTACTCTGACCTCTAAATAAATAAACATTTTAAAAGGGGGGAAAAACATTTTAAGGCAGATACAGCCACCACAGGCCTGACTTAGGGGCACATCTTGACCCGTGATTGGCTGAATCCTTAAATGTAACCTAAGGACACAGTGCACAGGGCCAGCTGTAGATCTTGCCAGGTCTTTTGCATGCTTTAAATTTCACATTCATTTTCTACACCCATAGAGAGTGTTTGCTATCACTTCCAAATGTTATAAATGCCAGAACACTGTCCCCAATTCTCTGCCACCTGCTTTCTGCCCCCCACCCCATCCTCACACGGGGTGTGGCAGGCAGCTGGTGACCTTTGTCAGCCAGTAACAGTGTTGGGCTCTTCCAGCTGGGGCCTCTTTCCCTAAGTTAGTCTGGAGAGAGCTGAGGTTGACCCATCTCATCTGGGGCCCCAGCCTGGAGCCGCCACTGCTTCACTGGGCAGGGGGATCAGGGACAGGGTAGAGAGGTGGCCCCAAGTCTTTGCTAATGGCAGAGGTGATTCCAGCAAAGACCAGCTAGGATCTTGTTTCTGATAGGGTGTGTTTCGGCTAGGGACTGTTGCTTCTCGCTCTGATGTCTGCCCAGCACTGTTAGATATGAGTCCTGAAGGATGTGCAAAAGTCACACGATTAACCCAAAGGCCTCAGCAATGTCTCCTGTTTTCTTTGTAGATACATAGAGGTAGGGACATCACTACCCTGTGTGCAGAGGGACCTATGCTGTGGCCTGTGTCCCTGGAGGCTTCCTTAGGTGCCCAGAGTCTTGGGTACATCTGTATGCCTGGGTCCTGCTTGCAGGGGTTATGCTGTGTGTGGATTAGCTGACCAGGTTCACATCCTGCCTGGAGGAAGGCTACACAGTGAGAGCAGCCCTTGCCAGGCTATGTCTGCACACCTGTCTTCCTCTGAGGGAAACCGCACAGGAATCATGATGGACATGGAACTCGGGGGACATAGTCCATCAGGGTGTAGACTTGTCACTGGTCTTTAGAATTGCTTTATGATTGATGTGTTCAAATAAGTGGTGGTCAGCTGGCCCAAATCAGAAAGCTGCACAGAAAGCACGCCCCCTGCCTGCTGTTTTCTAGTCTTCCTGTGGGTGAGGCTACTGTCACCAGCTCTGTGCAGCTCCCCACACACCAGAAATGGTGTATTTACTAGAAGGGAAATCTTGAGAAAGGAAGCAAGGCAGACCCAAAACCTGGCCTGCTGATTTTGCACTGCCCAGCAGCCCTGGGAAATAATTGGCCATGGGTATGTGATGTTCCTGATGCCTTCAGCGACAGCAAACTGAAGACGGTATACTCCAACCAGTCCTTACAGTCCTTATATTTACTGATGCATTTGGCACAACCCAACGACATGAGGAGGTAGTTTCTGTCTGCCTTGTGAAGACGTCCACACAGGCAGGTTGTCTACCCCTTCCTCTGGGTAGCATCCTTAGGGCAAGTACAGGCAGCCATCATCCTTGTAACGCTCCTGTGCCCATAGACTGAATGCTTGAAAGTCAACAGCTGGGTTAAAGGACATGGGTAGTTTTATTTATGTAATGTTACTGCCTCACCCTCTGAGGAAGTCATGGCCATTTACAGTCCCACAGACAATGCAAGGCGCCCTGTTGCTAGTGGCCTTTGTCTGTGCTTTCCATCTTTGCTAGAGTGATGGGGGAAGCTGTCTTCCTCACAACTTTCTCCCTGTAAGGGTAGCTCAGCGTCTTTTTCATACAGATCTGTGGAATCTGGCACAGTCATAGTGATGCGGTGGGAAGCCCCAGGGCAGGAGAGCCCAACAAGGATGGACGGTTTAGGAGTGTGTGTGGGGTTCCTTGTTGTATCAGAGAATAGATGCAGGGGACTACTGTTGGCAGAAGGAAGAGCCTGAACAAAGGCTCACAGGGACGGGAGATGGGGATGCCTGGATGTCCTCTTTCCAGCGTTTGTTTGAATCCCTGCCATCCAGCCCCAGCCAGGCTGTTTCCTCATTGCTGCCTCACAGCTGGCGTTACAACGAAGTGTCAGGCAGAAAGGACATTCCCCACACCTCAAAGAAGGCATCTTGTAGAGGGGTCCCACCCCAAATCCTCCAGTGAGGAAGCCTGGGGCTCCTCTCTGCCTCCCTTGACCTTCCTCGCTCCTCCCACCTTCTCCACCAGCCAGGAGCGTACATCCTCATTAACACGGTTCAGTGGCCAGCCTGGTAATTGATCTCCCTCTGGCCCAGTGTGGACATCAGCTAATGGGGATGAATGGGGCGGGAGGCGCCGAGAGGGATGATCGCTGGGAGGCCCACACAGGGTGGGCAGGCAGGCAGGAGATGGAGATGCTGAGCTGGTCTGAAAGTGCCCAGGGCTGCCTCTGCCCACCCTGCTGTCACTCTGGCCGTGCAGCAGGACAACCTATGGGTGGACAGAGTGATCATGAGACTCTGGCTCAGGAAAAGCATCGGGGAGGCAGTGAGCATAGAGCCTCAATGTTGGACAGGTCGTGTCTTAGTCAGGGTTTCTATTCCTGCACAAACATCATGACCAAGAAGCAAGTTGGAGAGGAAAGGGTTTATTCAGCTTACACTTCCACACTGCTGTTCATCACTAAAGCAAGTCAGGACAGGAATTCACACAGGGCAGGAACCTGGAGGCAGGAGCTGATGCAGAGGCCATGGAGGGTGCTGCTTACTAGATTGCTCCCCCTGGCTTGCTCAGCTTGCTTTCTTATAGAACCCAGGACTACCAGCCCAGGGATGGCACCACCCACAAGGGGCCCTACCCATTTGATCACTAATTGAGAAAATGCCTTACAGTTGAATCTCATGGAGACATTTCCTCAAGGGAGGCTCCTTTCTCTGTGATAACTCCAGCTTGTGTCAAGTTGACACACAAAACCAGCCAGTCCAGGCAGTGTCTCTAGTTACTCCAAGTGGGGATCCCCCAGAACGGGACAGCAATGGGGGTAAACCTGAAACAAGGATCCACCGTAAGATTCTTTTGTTTAGTCAGTCAACAAGTATTTGTTTATTTAGGTTTCTCAAGACAAGATTTCTCGGCATAACAGCCCTGGCTATCTTGCAACTCTCTTTGTAGACCAGGTTGCCCTCGAACTCACAGAGATCTGCCTGTTTCTGCCTCCTGAGTGCTGGGATTAAAGGCGTGTACCACTGCTCCCGGCTCTCAACGAGTTATTTGTTAAGTGCTTACAGTGAGTCAGGCACTGTGCCAGGCACTGGTAGACATGAGGTGGCCAAGATCATCCTCTGTGTGTGTGGGGGGGAAATATAGGAATGAACTTTCAGAAGAACTCTTGGTTTGGTAATGGACACTACTTAAAAGGGACTTGGGAGGTGTATATGTGCTGAGACCTGAATGATAGCCCCCCAAAAAAACCCAAAAACAAAGAAGACAGGCCTGAGGTAGTGATGGGTTGGGTCCATTTGAGAGAACAGAAGTGTGTGTGTGTGTGTGTGTGTGTGTGTGTGTGTGTGAGAGAGAGAGAGAGAGAGAGAGAGAGAGAGGGTGCCCACACACTTGTGCGAGCATGTTGTAGCTGCGCTATGACCAATAAGGAAGAGATAAGGCCAGAATATGGTTGAAATAAAGCAAGGGCATTCATAATCAAGGCCAAAATCCCAGTTACCAGGCCTCAGGGTCACACCCCTCTCCTGATGTGATGCTGACCAATCACAAAGGCAGAAGGTGTCATATAGATCTTGAAAACCCAGGGAAAGTCAGGCTTAGGAGACTGAGTGCCAACCTTAGCATCTATTCCCCGATACAAGGATCTCAGCACCCCTAAGCTGTCACCGTGTCTTCAGTGGTGAGAAAGAGACACTTGGGGGCACTTGGGCTAGCCTCAGCCAGCTTTAGAGGGCTAGCCTCTGCCAGCTTTAGAGGTAAAAAGCAGTCCTCTCTGACGCCTCATAGAAGAAGTCAGCTTGTGGGCATGCCCAGCACAGGCTTCCTGCCCTGTTCAGCCTCTCGCTGACTTTTGAGTCCAACTCAGGCAACGTTCCTGACAGCCAGAATGCCTATAGCTGTGTTAAAGAGGCGTGATAAAGCCTCACATTGAAGCCGGGTGCAGTCAGCCTGGCAGACGAGCAGGAGCATTCTAGAATTCTTTCAGGATCTCAGACATAAAACCCACGTATGTTTTTTATGGGCAATTTAAGTGATTTTAAGGGTAATGTTGACTGTTCTCTTGATTTTTGCCATATGCATTGATTTTGCTGTTGAACACCCAAGCTGTGTGCTGTTTCTGCTGGGCTAAGGATGCCTCAGACCTACTGTGAGCAAGTGTGGGAAACCCAGAGAGAAGCCCTCACATGGAAGGATCGAAGCGGCTCATCCCCTGCTCTCACAGGATGCTGACACTCCATGGTCTTGCCTAGTTTGCCCATGATGCTACATCTCCACTGATGCCTGGTCTACTTTTCTCTTCCCTCCCTCTCTCTCTCCATGACTCCTCCCTCTCTCCTTCCCTCCCCCCATTCTTACTTCTGTAATGACTATTCCTGGTTTTCAACCTGACTGTATCTGGAATGAACTACAATCCAGAATTGGAGGGCTCACCTGTGATCCAGATCTTGAGGCTGGGAGATACAAGCGTCTGACCTGGATCTTGGCATGGAGATCTGAGGCACGGTGGCTATGAATCCCAGGAGACTAAGGCAAGGAGATCTCTGAGTTCAAGGTCATCTGGGACACACTCCCTGCCCTCTTTCTCTCCCCTATTCCTCCCTCTCCTTCCCCCTCCCTTCCCTCATTCTTCCCTCCCTGTCCCCTTATCCCCCCCAATCCTCTCTCCCCCCACTCCCCTCACCCACACAGAGTCTTACTATATAGCCCAGGCTGGTCAGAAACTTGTGATTCTCTTGCTACAATCACAGGTGTGTGCTGCCATGCCCAGCTTACTCTTGAAGGCTCTCTCTCTCTCTCTCTCTCTCTCTCTCTCTCTCAGTGCTCTGTTGCTGTGCCAGAATAGCATAGGGAATCAATCCAAAGTAGTAAAGCTTGTTTGGCTCATGGTTTCAGAGCTTTCCCACTAGTCTCCTGGTTCCGTTGTTGCCAGCCTGAGGTGGGTTGAAATATCTGGCCAGTGGGCACAGGTGATAGAGGAAGCTGCTCTCGTTATGACATCCAAGGAGTAGAGAAGGAGAGGAGGGGTCCAGAGACAAGACATATTCTTGGAAGGCACAGCCCAGGGACCTACTTCCTCCAGTGGATTAATCAGTCCATGGACTTGGCTGCCACCCTCCTGGTCCCGTTGTCTCTAAGTAGTGCCACCAGCCGGAAACACCTGTGAGGACATGGTACAGCTAGATAGTAACCATCCTAGTCAAATATTCCTTCCTATCCCTCACTGCATCCAACCATTTTTTAGACTTCTCCATAGCCTCATCTAGAGAAAACGACAGTCCAGTTGGCCCTCTGTATCAGTGGTTCTGCATCTGTTAATTCAACCCGCCATGGCTCAAACATTTTAAAAATTATTCCTGCACTGAGCACGGGCAAATTTCCTCCCCATCATTATTCTCTAAACAATATGGTGTAATAACTATCTACATAGCATTTGTTAAGTATAATAACTAATCTGGAGATGATTTAACATGTCTGTGGGTGTGTTACAGTGTGACTGTGAAATGCTTGCCACACGCTCATGCGTGTGAACACCTGGCCCCCAGCCAACGGTGCTGAATTGAAAGACTATAGATGGTTGAGTACCTACCTGACAGACAGGTCACTGGGGTGGCCTTGAAAGTGGTACTTACTTCTGGTCCTGGCCTGAGTGGTCTGCCTCCTGATCTGCGGGTTTTATACAGTCTCCTAGCAACAGTCACTCACCCCTGCAGCCACGCCTCTCACATCGTTGTAGATGGATGCTCACTCAAGTGAGGAGCCAGAGCTTGCCATTGTAAGTGATGTACAGAGCACAGAGACAGGGTTCTCCACATCAGTCTGAGCACAGGGAAGCAGAGCAGCAGGAGCAGGAGTTTGAGGCCAGAAGTGGCTACGTAGGGAATTCAAGGCTACCCTGAGCCACATGAAACCCCATCTCAAAAAACAAAGACAGCAACAGCAAAAACTATTCTCCTTCTTAAAATGCTTTTTGTCACATTGATGAGGAAAGCCACACAATGGACCAACTCCCAAAGGCTCTCAGGGATAACTCTGTGGCTTTTGGATTACAGATCTTAGTGGATTTTGATCTAGAAAAAGCATTCATTAAAGTTAGAGTTATGATTTTTCCTTTCTTACTTTCTTTCTTTCTTTCTTTCTTTCTTTCTTTCTTTTTTTCTTTCTCTCTTTCTTTCTTCTTGTAAAGATTTATTATGTGCACAGTGTTCTGTTTGCACGTGTGCCTGCAGGCCAGAAGAGGGCACCAGATCTCATTTAGATGGCTATGAGTCACTGTGTGGTTGCTGGGAATTGAACTTAGGACCTCTGGAAGAGCAGTCAGTGCTCTTAACCTCTGAGCCATCTCTCCAACTCCTGAGTCATGATTTTTTAGAGATAATGATTTTTTGCCAAACAAAAAATAAAAAAGAATACCTTTAATCTGATAAAAAGCCATCTAAGAGACACGTGGAAGAGAAACCTGGTAAAAGGCAGCTGAACAAACCTTTATTCTTTGTTGTTGTTGTTCTCACTACATAACCCTGGCTATCCTGAAACTCACTCTGTAGACCAGACTAGTCTCAAACTCACAGATCCACCTGCCTCTGCCTCTCAAGTGTTGGGAGTAAAGGTGTGCGCCGTTGTGCCTGTCTAACCTTTATTCTTAACGTTGGGCACTAGGAGATGGATGTGGATGCTGCCCCTCGGTGATCATTGCCAATGCAATAACGCAAGAAAATAAATAAGAGGTATGGAGGTTAGAGGGAACGAGGCAAGGGCAGAAACTACTTTTCCTCTCATCTCCAACTGAGCCGATACTTAATGCTTATTAAATTGAGTACAAATTCAGTGAGTCCCTAAAGAACATTCTAAATAGCTTAAAGAGACCCTTTAATACCAAAGCCTGAGAAAGTTCGTGTCTTCGGTGTGTCCACATGGCTTTCCCAGAATGATGGCTGACCAGAAGGGAATGGGATATCAGAAGAGACTTAGGTTGCAGAGGAATTGGTGTTGGTGTAGAAGGCAGACAAGATGTTCAGGTCAGTGGAATCTCTGTGGTGAGGGGAAGAAGACATCTGGCTTCCAGATGGAGAGCATGGAGCTGGGGACAAACTAGAAAGCCTGTTCTAACCAGGAGGAGCTGCAGTAATTAGAATTCCGGAGACTCGCTACTTTTTTTTTTTCCTGAGTCATATGGACTCAGAACATCCTACTGCTTTCTACAGGGCTCAAAAATAGAGTCAGTCTCCTGTCTCATCCATTTCCTGCCAGGTTTGGATTCTTTGGATGCTCGGGGTATCTGTGATGTGTTCAGGAGAGTACCGGCGGCTCATGGGTCGCTGAGGGTCAGGCACCTGTGGCTTCTGGGGGCAGGTGTACAGAACCCGTGCTTGGAAAAGCATGTGCCAGCTTCCAGGTCATGGAGAGTGGACACATGACTGTTTCTCCACAGTCTTTGTTCAGAAACAAATGCTCTTCCTTGAAGCTCCAGACCTGCCCAAAACTGCTTTCCTGAGCAAGAATGATGTAGAGAAACACAAGATAAATAAGTCATGGCCAACCCTTGGGACCACACTTAAGCCCTTAGTCCTAGCCATATCTGAGGACAGAGGTGTCCCCGTCCCCCACCCCCACCCCCATTTTGATTTTTGGTTTCTGCCACCTGCAATCAAAAGTTTTCACTAAGGTCCAAGAAGATGGCTCTGAGCTTGAAGCCCTGAGTTTGAGTCCTAGAATCCACATGTTGGAAGGAAATAACCGACTCTTGAAAGTTGTCCTCTGACCTCTACACACACTGTAGTACCCCTGACACCCAATAAATACATACATAAATGTAAAAGCTATAATCAAAGAGAGACTTGCTTGACGAAATGAGAAAATGGGAGACGTTGAGGGCTAGGTTGGACATGTCCTGTCATGAGAAGACAGGTACAAACAGCGCTTCCGAGTGGATTTGAGAAAGGGTAAAATGCACCCATTTTAAGTACATATTCCAGTGCATTTTATAAATGCTTTTGTTCCCCTGGTGACTTCCACCACAGTCAGGTTGGAGAACATGCCGTCACCCTAAGGTGCCCTGTGTGTGGCTCCTCAGCAGAAACTCTGCTTTTCCTCACCACACTTCACCAGGCTGCTTTCTGCCACCATGAGTTGATTCTGTTTTCTTCAGAATTAAATATACAATCGAATCTCTGTATCGGCCAGTCTCTCAAGCTCAGATTCAGCCCGTCTATCATCAAGAGCGTTTAAAAAGTTGCACTATCCTCAACATGTATGTTTCTCCTGGCCATTATTCTCTAAAAGATCCAGCGATTTACATAACATGTACATTAACTATTTACATAATGTATACATTGTATCAGGGGTTATGAGTCATCCAGAGGTGACTGGAGCGCAGGGCGGGGATGTGAGTCAGCTCTGGGCAAATCCAGACCTCTGTCTGCTAGAGCGTCCTCCAAGCTCGTGTCTGTCGAGGGGTGGAGATGGGAACCAACCTGCCTCCCTGGTGTGTGTGTGTGTGTCAACCGCACAATTAATCCTCAGAATTTGGGAGATTCCATGTTTTCAAATTTGTCTACCAGCAGCAAGGTATTTGTAATTCCACGGCAGTGTCTGGGGTGCTTTTGTGGTCTTCTGTGGGCATTTGTGGATGCAATGTCATTTGTCCTCAAGTGTGTGTGTGTGTGTGTGTGTGTGTGTGTGTGTGTGTTTGTTTCCAGCTGTGGTTGAACCAAACAATTTCTACCTCTAAACGACAGGCTGGAGAGATGGCTCAGGGGTTTGGAGCACTTAAATCTCTTGCAGAGGACCCAGGTTCAGTTCCCTACACTCACATCAGATGGCCCATAATACTCTGTAACTCTCCTACCAAGGGAGACATGCTCTGGCCTCTGAGGCACTTTGCATGCATGTGGAACACATGAACTCATGGAAGCAGACCTAGACACATACAAACAAACAAAAAACAAACAATCTTTAAAACACAAAAAAGTAACTTTCAAGGGAATGGTGACTTTATAATGAAACATGAATACTTAACTCCAAACAAAACTCGTGCTGAACAGGCATCTCTTTAACAATTTACTTAGTGCTGCCTTTTTAGCTTGTTGGTGCTTTGTCTTGGCAATCTCCCTGATTTAAATAGCCTAACTGGCAAGTGTTTCTATTCAGAAAAAGAAGGTTGCTTTGTGTCTCACAGAGAAGTATGCATGTTAAATAAACAGGTGTCACCCATGATGCTTTGGGACAGGAGTTCAATGCCAAGTCTCTCTCTCTCTCTCTCTCTCTCTCTCTCTCTCTCTCTCTCTCTCTATCTCTCTCTATCTCTCTCTCTCTCTATCTCTCTCTATCTCTCTATCTCTATCACTATCTCTATCTCTCAGACCTCACACACACACGTACACACACATGTTGTGCCTTACAACAGAAAACACACCACTAAGTTACATACCGATCAATTGACAAAATGTAACCAGAGGCCTGCAGCTGCCTAACCCCGTTTTCTCTCCCAGTAATGGATCCTTTGTACCCGCAATTTGTGTCTCCAGGACTTCAAAGGTAGTTATTAGGAAAAGTGGGACATGACTATTCATGAATTCACCACTTTCAAGCTTCTGTGCTTGCACGATGCTCCTAGGAGTCCCAGACCTGTGCTCCTTGGCAGCAATAGCTCTGTGGCAGCAATAGCTTGTTTATTTATTTATCCGCCATTGATGGGGCATTTGTGTTGTTTGGGCAGTTACAAAAAGCTGCTATTAACTTTTGTGTACAAACCGTTGTGCAGACATATGTTTTCACTTCTACTCTGTGTATTTTCGTATGAGTATTTGTTTAATCCTTACCGCTGGGTGAGGTATCCTCATTTGATGTACAAGATGGAACTTGGGGCTTTAGGACTATGCCGGATATCACACGGCCTACAACTGTCAGCAGGAAACACTACTTCTTTGGTTGTATGCTCGTTCTTGTTCAGTCAGTCCTGTAGAGACAAGGGAAGGGTCTTGGTTCTGTTCCATGTACCTTTGCTGGTATGTGGTTTGAATGTGTTAAACTTTGTGTGTTGTAGCTTGGCAGCTGACGTCATGATGATGAGAAATGGGGCCTTTGGGAAGTGATTGGGACATGGTGACCACCCTTCTGGATGCATTAGCCCATCAGAGACTGGTTGGGTGTCTGCAGAGTGGCTGTTTTAATCAAAGCAGCCCCTCTGGGTGTACCTCTACTACACTATGGCAGAACAAGGCCTTTTCTCAACAGATGCCCAAGCTTTGCCCTAACACTTCAGCTACCAGTATAGTGAATAAGTGAACTCTCCTGTATATGACCCCCTAGTCTACAATATTCCCTTATGGATAAGACAACTATACAGTATTCACGTATGGACAACTTCCCCAGAAGCAAAGTGTGCCACCGTTTCAGTTCCTGTAAGAACCACTGTGCTGTCCAGGTTTGTGATTCCAGTCCTGCTGTAAACCTGGACAGGAGGGGCAGGCTGTATCCACAGCCTCTGGAAGCTGGACTGTGATATCATTTGGCCCCAATCCATCCCAGGGCAGTGCCTTCTGAGCCAATGAGAGCACACAGACACCACCTGAAGATGTCGCACTGGGGCCTACTCACAGTCTCAAGCTGTAAGCACACACACACACAGCCAAAGGAGATTCAGAGTGTGGCCCCGAAGGACACAGTTGTTGACATATTTGCTTCTGTTCATTTCCTGTGGTGTTTGTCATGCAGCCATCGCAACCACACGTAGAGCCACACATGGAGAGAACAGGCCCAGTGCTGAATGAGATGACATTTGAGGCTGTCAGGCAGGCATGAATGCATTTGTGTGGTGTGTGCAAGTGCGTATGAACTCGGTCACACACGGAGGCCCAAGGGTAGGGTGGTGTTCTCAGGAGACGGCCACTTTGGCTTTTGAGATGGGCCTTTACCTGGGGCTTGAAGATTTAGCTAAGGAGGCTAGCAAGTGGACCCCAGGGATCCTGCTGGCTATGTTACCAGCACAGGGATTAAAAGCACAAACCTCTTCTTCCAGGTTTTTTATGGATGCTAGGAGTTAAACTCAGATTCCCATACTTGCAAGTGCTTTACCAGCTGAGACATCTCCTCAGACCTTGCATCGTTACATTGAGCTCTGGTGGGTGTTTTTGTAGTAGAACTGTCCCTCAAGGCTTCATAAGTTCCTCTAAAGGGCCACATGATAATTCTGCTAACTGGCACATCTCTGTTGGGGGCGGGGATCTTGAGCACTGAGCGGATGTCTGGATGCATAGAGCGAGAACTGGCTGGAGCTGACTGTAAATAGTCTGCCTGTGTGTACCCCTCTCTCCACAGCCGTCTTCCCAGGCTTGGAGTCTCAGCAGAGTCTCCAACACACTCTCAGCACATCTGGAAGCTTCTGTGGCGTGCACTTAGCTAACTCTCCCAATACATCTAGATGTTTCTGTGGCCTGCAGTCAGCTGGCTTGCACACTGTGGTTGACACTTCCCTCCTCCGTGGACTGGAGTCTTCAGTGTCAGCCTGTCCTGTGGAGACTCCCTCCAGCCTCTGCCTCCTGACTCTAGGCTTCTGGAGACTCCAGGAAGGAATTGGGAGCCTGGGACAGTGCTAGGGAAGAGCCTAAGGTGAGGGGGAAAAAGAGTAAGTATCTAAGTTCCGGCTTGCCATTAGTTCTTAGGGGCTCACTTATTCATCTGTAAAATGGGAACCGCCACTGTTTCACTGACTGCCACATGTGTGGACCAGGCACTGACACCAGTACTGGAAAGATGAGGGAGTTATTGCAAATGTAAAGAAGAGAGACAATGAGTGTCCCAGTTCAGTAAGTGACACAGAAGTCCCAGTGTCTTGAGGGGCAGCTTGGGTAGAGTCCATACCTTGGTCAGTCTCTGACCAGAAACTTAGCCACCTTAATTAAGCAGAGTACCTGGAAGAAAAGAGTGAAAGTTAGGCCAGAACAGTGTGTGTATGTGTGTGTGTGTGTGTATGTGTGGTGTGTGTGTGTATGTGTGTGTGTGGTCTGTGTGTGTGGTGTGTATGTATGGTGTGTGTGTTGTGATATGTGTGTGTATGTGGTGTGTGTGTATGTGTGGTGTGTGGTGTATGTGTGTGTGTATGTGTGGTGTGTGTGGTGTTTGGTGTGTGTGTGT
>NW_021604656.1:3804612-3811020 GCF_004785775.1 Grammomys surdaster
GTGTGTGTGTGGTGTGTGTGTGGTGTGTGTGGTCTGTGTGTGTGTGTGGTGTGTGGTGTGTGGTGTGTATCCAGGCCTGTAGACTGATTGTAAGTTGAAACTATTGTTAATTAGCAAACGCATCGCCCCCCCCAGCCCTACAGAACATCATGGCTCACTCAGCCTACTCTGCTGTCCTCAGAAGTGTTCATTAGCATCGTTGGGCAAATCATTAACACAAGCCTATTTAAAATAAAGTGTTGAACATCACAGGTAATTTATTGAACATAACACTGAAAGTGAGAAACAGGACGGTTGTCTGGATAGGCACTTCCAACATTGTAAAACTGAAAAATTCTAGCCTAAACCATTGAAATAAAGGGCCATCTGCCATGACAGGCCTCTCTTTAGAGGGCTGCCACCAGGATGAGAGGCTCTGAAAGAGCCAGGAGGGGACAGCCTGGCTTCCCTGGCCAGGTTAGTACCCACAGGTGGCCCACAGGACTGACATCAGCCAGGGTGGCCTGCGGTGGCAAAAGGGTCCTGACCAGGTGGGAGAGTGACAAAAGCCATAAGTGTCCCCTCATTGGGGTTGACATCAGGCAAGCGGGAGCCACCCTGTAGCCTCTGAGGCTTAACAACAGAAGCCTGGTAATGTCAAGCTCAGAGAGGGGTGGTCTCACTCCCACCAGGACCACTGAAGGTAGCTTTGCACCAGCTCTTCCTCTGGTCCTGTGTCTGTGGGTAGGAGGGCTGCACGGCTGTTCTCAGAACGTACATGGAATGAACGAGACAGCACAGTCATCCAGTGTGGCTCCAGCCTGCTGGGAATTTAGAGTTGAGTAGCCCACATAAGCCCTGTCCATCTACAGCTGGAGCTTGAGGCACTGCCCAGGACAGGCCTAGACAGCCAGATAGCCAGGGGCTTTCTGAGGAGGTCACTGGGAAGGCTGGGACCTTAAGTGACAGGCTGTGGCAGAGAGAAGGACATTCTGTACTGACCCTGGCTTTTGAGTCCACCCTGTGGACCTCGGAGGGCGTGGGGGTTGAGCAAATAGATGTATAACAGAAAGGGAGGGGAAGGATGGTTGTGTGTGAAGAGGGGGGATTCCTTGTTTGGGGGAGGGGGAGACTGGAGGATCGGGATGGAGCTGATTGCTGGCCTCTGCGGAGGACACCCCAAGGTTACCTTGGCCTGTGGCGAGCCACGGAGCTGCTAGCGGTGGTGACAACAGAGAGCGGCAGCCTCTCGGAGTTTTATTATCATTCAAATGAGGATGTGGAGAGGTATTTCATTTGATTGGTAGAATAATAGGAGCCATTTATCTACCTTCCCTCAACCTTTCATATCTGTTTCACTATTTTATGGGATCACATACATCATAGTAAAGGCAAAAATGTATTTTTTTTTCCCTTGACTTGGGGGCTGAGGAGGGGTGAGGCCGGGATGGGAAGGAGGCTCTCGGCGGTGGCTGGCAGGAGCTGAAGGAAATGAAATTGAAAGAGACTATTACTGCTGACAGACAGCTACATCTGAGAGGGAATAAGAAACTCCCCGTGCTGCAAGCTTGAGGAGTTTTAAATGGAGGACCTAACAGCCTTCAGCCCCGGGTCCATGGAGAGGCAGAGGACAGAGGGAGGGCCGGCGGGCGGGGACAGGGAATGAGGGGGCAGGGCAGTGCATCCAGGAGAGTCCTTGAGAGGGACCGCAGCTGGAATTCTTTTGTTTGGTTGTGATGAATTACACATGCTTGTTCCTTTTAAAAAGTTCTAGGGTCTGGAGAGATGACTCAGGGGTTAAGAGCACTGACTGCTCTTCCAGAGGTCCTGAGTTCAATTCCCAGCAACCACATGGTGGCTCACAACCATCTGTAATGGGATCTGATGCCCTCTTCTGGTGTGTCTGATGACAGCTATATATAAAAATAAGGTAAATAAATCTAAACAAAGAAAAAAGAAGCCGGGCAATGGTGGCGCACACCTTTAATCCCAGCACTTGGGAGGCAGAGGCAGGCAGATTTCTGAGTTTGAGGCCAGCCTGGTCTACAGAGTGAGTTCCAGGACAGCCAGGGCTACACAGAGAAACCCTGTCTCAAAAACCAAAAAAAAAAAAAAAAAGAAAGAAAAGAAAAAAAAAGAAAAGAAAAGAAAGAAAAGAAAAGGTTCGAATATTACAGGCAGAACTCCTGATGTCTGTTTGCCTTAGTTCTGGCCTGTCTGGGCCAACCCAGGGGCAACAACCTTTTCCTCTTGGTTTTATACTTACACAGAGACTTTAAGGTGGCAGTTCTGTTTTGGTGGTTATTCCTCGTTTCTAAAGAGGTGTTCCAGGTCATTCAACCTACCTTTACTCAACATGTTTCCAAGTTCTGTGTAGGCACAGGTGGCCCTAGGCTGTTCCCAGAACTGTCACGCAGGGTTCCCATCCCCCAACACAGACTTGGTAGTTTCCAGTTTTCCACAACAACCGTGATTCAAGGAACATTCCTTTTCCTCCTTGTGGGTACAAGAACAGGGTTTTCTCCAGAGCAGATGAGGAGAGGAGCTGCTGATTCTGTGTGTGTGTGTGTGTGTGTGTGTCTGTCTGTATGTGTATATGTGTGTATGTGTATGCATGTATGTGTATGTGTGTGCATGTGTCTGTATGTGTATATTGAAGGAATCTCAGGCCTCAGCCTAAAATTAACTGTCCCAGGGACACATCTCAAAAGACTTACACACACTCCAGGAGAAGGGCCCAAGATAAGAGGATTAAAGTTTATCAGGAAGCTGGGTAAACAGATGTTACTTAGCTAACACTCATTGTTATAAAGATAATGTGCAAATCTGAGTTACCTAGAAACCAGGCCTGGGAATGGCTGTTGAGGTCAGCCTTTGTGGTGTTGAGGTGATTGTAAAACTGTCCTCATGAACTCTGTCAAAATGGTATAAAAAATGCTCTTAGCTTTGGCTCAGGGTTCCTCTTGCCTGTGTGCGGGGAAAATCCCAGTGCACTGGTTATCAGTAAATCTCGTGTTCTTGCATCAAATCACCTGACCTCGAGTGTTTCTGTGGGACCGCGTTCCCCAGTTTGGATCTTAGAGTCCAGCAATATGTGTGTATGTGTATGCATGTATGTGTGTGCATGTGTGTATGTGTGTGCACATGTGTATATGTGCATGCATGTATGTGTGTGCACATATGTGTATGTGTGTGCATGTGTGTATGTGTGTACGTGTGAGTATGTGTGTACCTGTGTGTACACATGTGTGTACGTGTGAGTATGTGTGTACCTGTGTGTACACATGTGTGTATGTAAATGTGTGTGTACCTGTGCGTATGTGTGTACATGAGTGTGTGTATGAGTGTGACCAGAATGTCATCCACTGGTGAGTGAAAACAGTTCTATAGTACTGTGCCTGGGGGAATCGTGGCCAGGGGATGAGTGACCAAAATAGGATACCAAAGCATTGTCAGATTCGGGGCCTTGTGAACTTTCCAGGAGAGGTGAGCCTTTTCCATTCACCTGGGTCACCTTTGTCTGAGGACCTCTGGCCATTGCAGCAGCTTACAGCCACCTCCTGATCTAACCTTAGGACTCAGTGCCTCCTGTAAAGCTCTGGATGGCCGAGGTGTGCTCTCTTGACCTTCAGCTGTGAGTCAGGATATTTCTTCTGTGAAGAGACAGTCATGGAGGCTTTAGTCATTTGGAATTGAATAATGTTTGCTGATGCCACTGCTACTCCCGAGGCTTCAGAGCCCTGAGTCTGTCAGGGGCCAGGTGATAGCATAGTGTGCCCAGGGTCTGGAACTTGCCAGCCCATGCTCAGAGGTGAGAGCCCTGTGAGGGACTCCTGTTCTCACTGACAGCGTGAATGCTACTACATGGATACTTCATTCCCTGGCAAGGGGTAGGGAGGTAGGGGTGTGGGTAGGAGGTGAGGGGTGTGGATAGTGGGAGTACAGAATGTTCTGTACTCTCACCCCTCAGACCTGCCCAGAGGAGGCCTTCACCTCTACAGCCCCTTCCCTCAGCCTGGGGCTGGCTGATACTGATTCTACCCTGCAGCTGTGCCAGTCCTTGCCCTCCTCCCCCAAAGCAACAAGCGCTGAGGACTGAGGTGCAGGCTGAGTGGAGAACCACAGGAAGCAACAAGGTCGCGTCCGAAGCCCATGTCCCTCCTAGATGACAGGTTTGGGTGCTATCTGGTCACTTCTGAACTTGTCACAGAGATGTAAAGAACAGGGTAAAAACTCTGACAGGAATGAGAAAGCATTCTAGGGACAAAACACTCCCAAGTTATGGGGACATGATGGGTGTGGTGGTTTGAATAGGAATGGCCCCCATGGACTCTTGTGTTTGAATGCTCGGCTCATACGGAATGGCACTATTAGGAGGTGTGGCCTTGTTGGAGGAAGTGTGTCACTGTGGGGTGTGGGCTTTGAGGTCTATGCTTAAACTAGGTCTAGTGCGGCAGTCTCCTGCTGCCTGAGGATCAAGATGTAGAACTCTCGGCTCCTTCTCCAGCACCGTGTTTGCCTACATGTCACCATGCTTCCCGCCATGATGAAAATGGACTGAACCTCGGAAACCGTTAGCCAGCCCCAATGAATTGCTTGCCTTTGTAAGAGTTGTCACGGTGTCTCTTCACAGCAATAGCAACCCTAACTAAGGCAGTGTGTGTGTGGGGGGGAGTCAGTGTGCACTTCAGGCCCAGTCTCCAGGGTTGCACTGGGGAGGGTAAGCCCGCCCTGTGCGGCTGTGGATCTGACTGGAGGGAATCTCTCTTAGGGGTGGGGTGAGGCCCTGAGTGTGCCGATCCTGTGTGCCGATCCTGTGTGCACTGTGGCAGTAGGTAGGAAGCCCCAGGCCCTGCATCCTGGAGAGAGCAGCCTAGTTCCCAGGGCGGGCCTCCAGGGGTCTCCTGGTTGTTGCTGAGGTGAGGCTTCAGCCAAACTACCTTGGCCCTTACAGAAACCAGATGGGTCTGCAGATACCTCATCACCTGCCAGAGCAGGAGGGAGATGGTATCCAGGAACCAGATGTCCCAGTGTATGTGTTGGGGGAGTCAGGGAGGGGACAACACTGATGATCCATCTGCCACTCCACCTACAATCTCTGGAATCCAGGAGCGGGGAGATAGGATAAAGGGACCCTGACCAACCGTCTGCTGTGGTGACCAAGACTTACTTTCTGCTGCAGGCAGACAGCAGGGAGTTAAGACACAGAAGCACACAGGCAGAGGGAAGGGAAGGTTGCTGTGGGTTCAGTCCCCTGTGCATGCATAGCTAGACTCCAGCAGGAACTGGAGCCCTCTAGGCTAGGTCATCAAAGCTCTTTTGTCCAGCCTTCTCCCAGACTGTGGTGGGTGCCAGCCATGCCTCCCCAGGCTCCAGCCTCAGGGTCCTGCCCTCTGGTAGCATACTGGTTGGGGCCTTGCTGAGAGAGAGCAGGCTTATTGGTGAGCAGAGCCATCCATCCTCTTCCTGGGCTGTGGGACTGCCCGCTCAATGAGGGACAGGGACAGGGACAGGGACAGGGAGGATGCAGAAGGGAAAGTGAGGTGTGAGGGAGCCAGTGAGGCTCAATAGTCAGAGACGTAGCCTGAGGAAGGCTGGGATCTCAGCTGGCTCTGAATGTTGTCAGGATGGGAAGCCGAGGGAATGGAGGCCCTCGGTACCACAGCAGCAGGCCCAGCGGGGAATCTGCATTAGAGGTCCAAGTCAAACGCCCGGGCCTCTGGTTCTCACATTGGACAAGGTGGGGTCCGCTGTGCCCTTTGGGATTCTCATCTAGAAAATGTGAAGTCTTGGTGCTGTGGTTTAGATGAATGTCCACAGAGGTCTCCATGTTAAGGTAAGGTTCCTAAGGTGACCCCTTCAGGGAGAGGCGGGAGCTGTGAGAGGAAGTGCCTCCTGGGAAGACTATAGTGGGAGTGTTCCCCCGGAGGAGACTGTGGAGTCCTTGGCTGGTCCTCTTTGCTCCCAGCTCATAACATGTATGATTTGATACCACAGACCCCTGTCCAGATGCGTTCAGCATGCAGGAATGCCAGGGTTAGGGTTGATCTTGAGCTGGAATTCCAGAATTGTGAGCTACATCAGCCTTTGGAGACGACACGTCTCAGGTCTTTTGTTACAGTGACACTGAATTGGCTAGCACGAATGGCTGCCTGAGGAGGTTCAGCCAACAACACTTTATTCTGTGTCTTTGTTAAAGCCATTGGCCAAGACAGCTGGCTGTGCATGGGGTGTCTGTGCATGGGGTGTCTGTGCATGGGATGCCTGTGCATGGGATGTCTGTGCATGGGGTGTCTGTGCATGGGGTGTCTGTGCATGGGGAGTCTGTGCATGGGGTGTCTGTGCATGGGATGCCTGTGCATGGGATGTCTGTGCATGGGGTGTCTGTGCATGGGGTGTCTGTGCATGGGATGCCTGTGCATGGGGTGT
>NW_021604656.1:3811030-3811707 GCF_004785775.1 Grammomys surdaster
GTGTCTGTGCACTGGGGTGTCTGTGCATGGGGTGTCTGTGCATGGGGAGTCTGTGCATTGGGGTGTCTGTGCATGGGGTGTCTGTGCATGGGGAGTCTGTGCTCGGGGTGTCTGTGCACTGGGGTGTCTGTGCATGGGGAGTCTGTGCACGGGGTGTCTGTGCACTGGGGTGTCTGTGCACTTGGGTGTCTGTGCACTGGGTAGCTGTGCAGTGATCTGGATCCTCTGGGTCTCCTCCATGATGCTTAAGCTAAAGCAGGGCCCACCTCAGGCCCTTTGCACTCATAGCTCTGTCTTCTGGAACCTTCCTCCTCTGAGCTTCATCTCGTCCATGTCCTCCTGGAGGATGTTTCCAGCACTCTTCCAAAGCAGTCTCTCCTGGACAGAGGCCCTTTTTCTCTGGGCTCGTTCTCAGGGCCTTACACATGCCGAGCATGTGCTCTCTCACTGAGCTACACCTCAGCTCTGTTTTCATTTTTATTTTGAGGCAGGATCTTGCTTAGACCGGACTTGTACCTGTTCTGGAATTCAAGCAGGGCTTAAGGGGTCAAACCTCCTGCCTTAGCCTCTGGGATGCCTGGGATTACAGACCTGTACCACCAGGCTTGGTTCTCTAAGCTGGTCTCTTGTTCTCTCTCTCTCTCTCTCTCTCTCTCTCTCTCTCTCTCTCTCTCTCT